>NW_027528872.1:4975538-5146328 GCF_008692635.1 Crocuta crocuta
AAGCCTGGAGCCCGGGCCGGGAGGAGCCGGAGCCCCAGCCGCAGAGAGGGCGGGGTCCATGCGGGTGCTGGAAGGTGCACGGCGCACCTGTCCCTTTCTGTGGGCCTTGTCACGTTGTCATGTCCTGTCTTTTGGTTTAGGCTTAGCAAATCCAGATGTTCTTCCAAGAGCTGGGGCGTATTTGGCCCAGTCGTACACTTCTCTTCATTTTTCAGCCGGTCTGACAAATATTTGTAATAGCTTCATTCTGTGAATCCCAGGACGCCTTCGGGCTGCAGGGNTCCCAGCAGTCTTTTCTTAGAAACAGGAAACAGTCTTCAGCCAAGTACAAATGAACTGAGGCACCCAGAAACCTGAGGATTGCTCCAAACTCGGGAGGCCTGGAGGCAGACAGGGAGGGTTGAACTCCTGGCTGGGTCTCCCTGACTCATTTGCTCATGAATGGGATTGATCTCAGCTGTGTTCTCAGCCATTCTTCCCTGCGCTCAGACCATTATGTAAGTGCTGGTCACGAATTCATTGAAATACTTTCAGCAAAGTCCTTTTCAACCCTAAAACAAAAATATGAATCAAGACAATATTACTTGTTATTTTTCATAACCTCATAACCTTTTCATTGGACGGATGCTAATCGCCAGCGTGACAGGGAGGATTGTGGACCTGAGGGCCGCAGTTTGAATGGAAGAGGGTCAGATGAAATGGAGATGATGTGTCTTTCTTTTTTTTTAAATATTTTTATTTATTTCTAGGAGAGAGAGAGAGAGTCAGCGTGAGCAGGGGAGGGTCAGAGAGAGAGGGAGATACAGACTCTGAAATAGGCTCCAGGCTCTGAGCTGGCAGTCAGCACAGAGCCTGACGCGGGGCTCGAACCCACGAACCACGAGATCATGACCTAAGCGAAAGTCGGACGCTTAACCGACTAAGCCACCCCGGCGCCCCAAGATGATGTGTCTTTCTAAATACAGTAGGTGTAGGAGTGGGGAGCCCCAGTAGCTTGTTTGTGAATCTTATCGTTTCAAGGGGTAAATAAATCTATGCTTCTTGAGGATGGGAAGCGAATCCCAAAGTTTGCTGTGGAATTCCCAGCACCTAGTCTGATGCCTGGAATGTGCCTCAAAATAGAGGGGCACCTGGGTGGCTCAGATGCGTAAGTGGCCGACTGCAGTTCAGGTCATGATCTCACCAGTTCGTGGGTTCAACCCCATGTCGGGCTCTGTGCTGACGGCTCAGAGTCTGGAGCCTGCTTGGAATTCTGTGTCTCCCTCTCTCTCTGCCCCTCCCCTGCTCACACTCGCTCTGTCTCTCAAAAATAAACAAACATTAAAAAAATTAAAAAGGAATAGGCGTTTGATGGATAAATGACTGCCTCAGTAAATAAATCCATAATATTTGCTCTTGATTCATCAGGGTCAGACTAAGCCACCATTGGAGTGGGGCGTATTGCTTGTCAGATATTGGGTGAAGGGGAATGGAATAGGGAAAGAGTGTATTGTGGTGATGGAAAAGAATTTTCTTTCGGGAGTGGTGGTACAGTATTGGGGAAGGATTGTTAGACTGAAAATCAGAAGAGCAAGTGTCAAATCTTGACCCTCTGAGTAGCTGTGTGACCCTCAGACAAACTGTTCGATCTCTCTGGGCCTCAATTTCATCGCTAAATCAAGCCTTTAAAACCTACAAATATTTTTCTAGCAACCTTGGGATTAAATGAGACAAGAGTGGGAGAGCTTATCGAGCACACAGTAGGGCCTCTGCACACGTTTGACAAGTTGGCATTTCCTCAGGCCTGGCTCTGACTCAAGCTCTTTTAAAGGTACCGTGTAACTTCTTTTCCCAGTAATGGTGGCACTCATCACATACCTTCATGACTAACCAGGGTCCTACCCTCCTCTGGAGGGCACACAGCCGGAAAGCCCCCTCCTGGCCTGGTGCCTGGCCTCCCTTGGCTGCGTCCCTCCACAGAGTGCACCCAGCCTTTCCTCTACGGTGACTGTAAGTTATCAGGGCAACGAGCCTGAGAGAGGGCCTCAGAGAAGCTTCAGAATGACTCCTCACATGTGTCGCAGCTACCGGCGTCAGCACTGACGGAACGTTGCATGCGTGTGCTTTTCTCTAAAATTGGGCCTGGGACCAGCATTAAGGAGCATGCTGGGTCCACCCTTCCTTTATGAGCAACAAATCAGACAAGGAGAGCCATGCTGTGGGCCCGGCCCTCCTTGGGCCTTGCACTCATCTGCCTATCTCTACCACCACCGCCTACNTTTCTGTGGTATTGTCGCCACAGCTCATTTTCCATTAGGGTCACCAGGCAACCACCAGAAAGCGACAACTCCTGACGCAAACCCCGCTTCGCCCAGCGAGAAGCTCTGTATCCCATTACTAAGCCTGGGCTGGACGTGCCAAAGGCGTGTTGCTGGTGAGGGCGGATGGAGGGTTCCAGAGACCAGCTCTGGGCAATGCCTGTGCAGCTGTGAGGCTGGCCCGAGGGAGTGAGGCAGTGTTGGCTGACTCAGGTAGAGTAGCAAGGTTTCAAACCAGACACTGATCCCAAATAAAACAGTTTTTTTCCTTCTCTTTTTCGGGTGTCATCCAGGAAATACACTGCTGTGCTCTTTTTTGAAAAAATGATGCTAACATCTCATTTTTATTTGGTGATTTACAGTGTTCAAGGCAGATTTGTTTCCATGATTGAAATGTATCCTTCAACCAGCTGTTTGAGGTAAGCGTGGTATAGTTTTTATTTTAGAGATGGGAAAACGGAGGCTCCAAGAGCAACGTACTAGGCCAGTGTTGTCTCTGTGAGTAATTGATCGACCAATCAGGACTCCTTCCCATATCATGCTGTGGTATTCATCTATCCTTCTCTCACAAAGACTCTGCTCTCGCTGGCCATATTAGTTAATGAATCCAGTCCTTTATGCTTGTAGAGTGTCTACCACCTGCCATGTATTAGTAAAGCAGTGAACTGAACATGCAACCACCCTGCCCTCGTGTGCTGATATTCTGAGCGGTGATCAGTACATGCATGTGAAATTTCGGGGGCAGATAAGAACACTGGCGAAAAGTTCAGCAGGGTTGGAGGTGAGGGAGAGCCAGGATGTACGTGAGTGGGGGAGGGAGGAGAGGCTCTGTTTCACGCAGGGTGATCAGAGAAAGCCTTTCAAGAAGTCACCGTGGGACGTGAGGAAGCCCCGGGGGTGGTTCTTGGGCTCGAGCTGGCAGCAGCGCCTGCACCCCAGCTCTTCAAGGTAGGGGTCATTACCCCTGGGGGAGATAACCCTCAGAGCAGCTTGCTGAAGTCCCACAGCCATCAGGAAGGGAAGGAGGGTGTGGACCAAGGTCTGTCTTCAAAGCTCTGCTCCTCGCCACCATCAGTTTCAGGCAGGGCGTCTTATCAGGTGGGGAGCTATTTGGGGCAGGTCCTCTCTGCTCCAATTCCTCAGAAAACACTTGGTGTTTACCAATACCACCTACGTGATGTCACCAAGCCCGTACTGGTATGATAAAAACTGGCCTGCTTTTATTATTTGACTTAAATTTTATTTCCTGTTTATATTTCCTATCAGGCAATGGACCAGAGCCCAGAGATTACAGTCAATATCATGTGCGTTATAGCTGGAGAGACTGGACTACGGATAATAGTTCTTTAAATGTCACTATATGCCAGGCACTGTTAAGCGCTTTATATCTAGTATCTCACTTAATTTTCACAAACAGCCTGTGAAACAGATACTAGTTTTATCTTCATTTTACAGATGATGAGCTTGAGTTGAGGATCCAGTAAGGCTTACATTACTGAGACGTGTCTGAGTTACATTTAGCTCACCTCTTACACCATAAACTGAGCTCTTGAACCCTAAGGAATAGGTACAGCAAATCCTAAGTGTCAAGAGCTGATTGAGAGGAGGCATAAAGGGGGAAAGGCAGGAAGACTGTGCTTTGTTGGGCTCGCATATTTATTCAGTAGCCCCAAATGGGGTAATTTGGGATTGGTTGTGAGTGAAACCTTTTTTCTCCAGAACTGCACTATAGAATTATACAGAGGAATTCGTGAATTCAAGTAAGAATGCAGGGGAAACTCATGGCATACTTGACATTTGATTTGTAAGTGTCCACTTTTGACAGAGATTATTAAAATACGGGCTTATTGGCAACACGTGAGAATATAGAGAACAAGGGTGAAGAAAATGAAAACATCCCTCATCTTCCTACACCATTGCTCTTCGGATATCTCTGTGTTCTAGCTTCTGTCCAGGCCTCCTTAAAACATGAAAACAGTTCTTTGCATAGAATGGTGCAAGATCACCTCTTTCTTGTGAATTAAGCTGTGCTCCAGTCCCCAGCTGCACACACGCAGAAACAGCTCTGACTCAGGCTCCAGTGCCCTCCTTTTCCCCTCTGCTTATCACCTTGAGTTCCAAAGGAGTTTGTGGTAAAGCCAGGCCCCAACTGGGCCCTGCTGTCTCTGGAAGGATTTCAGCTGACCCCGGGCTCTGGCACAGCCAAAGGGCATCCGCCTCTGCTACTGAGCTATACATTTCCCCTGACAGGAGCTCCTTTTAGTCCTCCCTAGATGGCAGACATTGTGAGCAGACAGCAAGATTCACGGCTGTCTGGCTTCTCCCTGTCCTCCCCCAGATGGGCTGAAGCCAGATGACAGAGCATTAGACCCAAGGAGGAACAGCCCGAGGGTCGACGGCAAGCCAAGCAGAAATGGTCAATATCTGGTCCCAGCTCAGGCCTTGGCTTAATCGCAACCACATGAGCAAACTCGGGGCTGCACAGCATAGTTGTAATTAGAATAGAGTGTCCTCTGGGAGACTAATGGGGATAAAGCTGTTCACTGCATGAGACAATTCACTGCTGCAGATACCATCCATTTACTGATGATAGTAATGGCAGCTAATGTTTACTGCGTGCCTGTCATTCCCCCGGCACAGCGTTCAGTACCTGGGAGGATTGCCTCATTAGTACTCACAACACATTGCACAGGTAGGTATTATTGCTATTCTCCTTTTGGAAATGAAGACGTGGAAACAGAGAGAGTAAGTAGGGTGCCCAAGGTCACTCAGCTGGTATGTGATGGAGCTGTGGTTTGAAACAAGGAAGTTTTACTGTGGATCCTAAACCTCTCACTTAGGCTTGATTTCATTCACTCATTCACTTACTCATTTAATCATTCGTTCATTCATTCACTCACTCACTTATTCATTCATCCGTTCATTCACTCATTTAATCATTCCTTCATTCACTCTGTATGCTAATTCAAGCTCCTATCATCCCTCACCTGGACAACAGGTGGTAATAACTTCCTATGTCTTGCCTTCTGCTAACACAGAGAGTTTCCACCTAGACTGCATATTGGTATGACCTGGGAAAGTTTTACTTCTACAGGTACCTGGTCCCAGAGATAAGAATTTTACTCATCTGAGATGTGGTCCACTCATAAGATAAGAGATACATATATCTATGTATAAATTCTGAACATACCCCTCTTGTGCTTTAAATATATTCCTAGAGACAGGTCCAAGCTCTTAACATGGCTCTATTCCATGGCTCTTTGGCATGTGGCCCCTCCCTCCTTACCAGCCTCCTTCTATACAGCTCTTTCTCACTCAGCACATCGCCTCTCTGGCTTCCTTAACTCCTGGGGATGTTCATGCTTCTTTCTGTCTTAGGGTCTTTACCTGTTGATCGCAGTTCTCTTCTCCGTCTGTCTAGTTGCCTCCTACTTGTTCTTCTGGTCTTAACTTGGTACAGCTGATTACAAAAATGGCCATCATTCTCCACCCTTCCTCTAGCTACACTTTTTGCCATGTGACTTTACAGCTCTTTCCATTGAGAGCTGGAGTCTCTTTTCCCACCGTTTGAATCTGAGGTGGCCATGCAGCCTGCCTTGATCAATAGAATACTGCAGAGAAATGTGGTGCCAGTTCTGAGCCTGAGCTTCAGCAGGCTTGCAGGCTTCTGCTTGCTGTGCTGGAACCCCACCATCACCATGTGAATGACCCTGATCTGGCCTCCTGGAGGATCATCGCTGAGGCCATCTCAGACCAACCAACCCAGGCCACAAGCTCATGAGGAAGCCTGGCTGAGATCAGAGCCTGGGCCAGACCAACAGGGCCGTTCAATTGATTTAAAGACGTATGGGCAACAATAAATGGTAGTTGTTTTAAGTCACTTACTTTGGGTTGATTTGTTATGCAGCAGTTGGTAGCTGATACACTTCAGTATCATTTCCTATTTCTCTTCTAGCTTAAATCTGGTTCTCCCATTTATCCACTCTCATAACACCTTACACTTGTCAATTCTATTGGAACTAAAAATTGTGTAAATAATATTTTTATCTTTCTCTACTTACAGTTTAAGCTCCATGAGATCAGAGACCATATTTGATTTGCTCCCTGGAATATTCCTATTATCTAACATAATTTTATACATGGCAAATGCTAAATAAATATTTGTTATAAGACAAATGCAAGGATGAATTAATACATTCACTAAACATTTCCTAAGTCCCTTTTCTATCTTGGGTACCGTGCAAGATGTTAAACATAAGAATGAATAAACGTCGTCTTTGTTCTTAAGGAAATTCACAGTTTAAAAGCTGGGACACGAACATGTAAATAAAAATTGTAGCCCACGTTAATAAGTGTAATTGAGGATGTTTTTAGTGTTGATAAGAACAGGGTAGATTAGTGGGTTGAATAAATCTGGAGAAAAGAAGTTTCTGGAAAATGGTTTACAGAGTAAGTATTCGAAATGATGATTCTGTATCTGATGAGTGTGTTGCAATGGCATTCAAAGGCCACAAGTGGTACTGCCATTGGAAATATTACTTTTCAGAATGATTAGTGAAGCTTGTTAAGTTTCCATACAAGCAGAATGCAATCTTCCCTCGATTTACACATAACAGTTGCATTTATGGAAAACTCAAAACACATAAAACCATGTTTTAAAACTGTATAAAAATTAGACCCTAGGTGTTTATATGTAAATGCAACTAAGTATTAGGCTCAGATAATTACAAATAGGTTTTCGCCCACATGACTGCAGGGACATTTGGAAGCTATCTGGAATATGGGGTAATTTTTCTTTGCATAGTAATGTCCTATACGTTCCGTGATTAGCGTCCTTGGCCATTGCCCACTAGATGGAAGTAGCATCTCCTCTTTATTGTGCCAACCTAAAATTCACTTCAAGTTTCTAAGACTGTTTTACCAACGTGGAGCTACATCTGCATTGAACTACCCGTGTAAAAAAATTGCTTTGACAAATTAACGTTAACATTTTATGGAACAGCGTTATTTAAAAAACTTACACTATCTATGCACATGTTCTAACACTTCCATATTACTTAGGTAATATGGCAAAAGATGATTCAACACTTTCTTGAGGGAGAAAGAAAGAATTCACTCCAGGCATATAACCTTACTATCTGAGCTGTTCACAGAAGGGTGTGGACTGGAAGTCCAGCATACCTGTATTTCCACAGCACTGGGGACAACCCGGCTAAAAACCTCACTTCATGGTTCTGAGTCAACGACAGCACAAAAACATGTAAAAATTGTCTGCGGACTTATAGAGTAGGAATAGGAATATAGGAATAGAGCAATTCCTCATTAATTTTTACAGATTAGTGAAGGATCCTAGTTGTTATACATTTGTAAGCATTTCACAAATCATTTTAAAAGGTATATAATCAACAAGCAGACATTTGAGTACCTGTCGTATGTGAAATCACTGCGCTAGCCACTCTGAGAATCCAAAGAATCCTACTAAATGTTTCTGATCTTTAAGGAACTGAAAAATCTAAATTCGCTAATAGGGTATAGTCATGCAAAATTCACGGAGACACAAGCTAATGAGTTCAAGAAGTTCAAGGGCAAGGAGAATTGAAATGACCAAGGAAGTTTCCCCAGAGGTTGGAGCAGACCCTAAAGGATAGATATGAGCCAAATAAGAAAATTGGGGAGGCCACTCCAGGTGGAAGTGATGACATGGGAAAAGAAAGGAGACAGGAGTATGAACGTCATATTCTGGGAATTATGAGTAGACTCATCTGGCCAGATGAGTCTAGCTACACTAGGTAGTAGCTAATAAGCTACACTGGTAAATTAGAGCCAGATAGCTAAGCATCTTTGATACCAGACTAACATATCCGAATTGGTACTCTGAGAATCAAGTGTTAACCAGCTATGGCCCACCTGGTCACATCAGGCCCATCACCTGCATTTCTAAATAAAGTTTTACCAGAACACAACGATATTTACTCATTTGTATATAAGCCATGGCTGACATAGAATTTAGAAATACTCACCATTATGTTAATTTAGATCTATTTATCAGAATTGAGTAGTTGCAACAGAGATCCTATGCCCCACAAACCCTCAAATTGCTTCTGACTTCAGAATAGTCATTGAGAATCAGACACCATTTATGCATGTTAATTTTAGTTTGCAAAGGCAGAGTTTACCACACTGAAAATCTGAGGTAGATTGTAAAGGGAAAGGAAAGGCCTTACTTAGTATTTCTATCAGAGTACTGAATATTAAGAGATAATCTTCCAAAGAAATAACCATAACTATCCCTTATCAATTCTTTCTGTCCATGAAATTCATTCTTGTGCTGCTAGCTGTTGGATTCAGTCTGTGTTCTTGAAATCATCTGCTTTTAAATGAAAAACACTTTAAGCTTTAAGCTCTGAAGCCCATGCTTATGACATTCTACTCTGAAATTTCAGTAATTAAAAGTGGAGTCCTTTGCAAGGGAGAAGATTTTTACAAATGCCATATCCACAATATGTAATGAACTTATAGAACTAAGCACCAAAAAAATAAAATAAAATTATAATCCAATTAAAATGGGCAGAAGACACAGATATTTCTTCAAAGAAAACATACAGATGGCCAAGGGACATATGAAAAGGTGCTCAATATCAGTCATCATCAGAGAAATGAAAATCAAAACCATAATGAGATATCACCTCATACCTATCAGAATGTCTAGAATCAGAAACACAAGGAACAACACATGTTGGTGAGGATGTGGAGAAAAAGGAATCCTTCTGTGCTGTTGCAAATGCAACAGGAATGCAAACGAGTACAACCCCTAGGGAAAATAGAATGGAGCTTCCCTAAATTTTAAAAATAGAATTACCGTATAATCCAGCAATTCCACTACTGGATATCTACCCAAAGAACATATAAACAATAATTCAAAAAGAAAAAAAAAAAAAAAGTGGAGTCCTTTGCACGAGGCTCTGAGATTGTCCTTTGTTGAATGCACAAGAAAAGGCTGTAAGCCTTCATGTAAGCATCAGAGGAAAGCAGAAAATATTTGTGGATGAAATTAAATTAATCATAGCTTGTGTCCTTAATTTATTGCAGTCATCAATAATATCCAAATGGAGGTTTGCAAACTTCTCTATTGGAGGACGATACATAACTATTTCATAAGGGTTTGACAAATGTTTCTCCTGAGGATAAGAACATATTATGGAGGATGAAGATATTAATATATCTCAAGGTACTTTTAATTCATAAAGTGTACAATCTCTGCAACATTTATATTAATGACATTTTACCTATGTAAAATTATCCTTTGATTTAACAACTCTTCTCTTTCAGCTCTGGAAATCTCACTGAGCTAATTAAAAAGTACAGACCATACCAAATATACTTAATCACTTCTGGTATTTGTCTTTATATTAGATGAAAGGAATAATCTTTGTGACTGTCCAGGACTTTCTGGGAAATGCCCCAAATAGTATTGGATGTAAAATAAACTACTTTGCAGGGAGGTGTCAAATGTATGTATGTATTTACCTATTTTGTACTAAAGGTTAAAGTTTAATTGCAGTATAGTAACACCATATTATATTAATTTCAGATATACAATACAGTGATTCAGTTTTGTTTTTGTTTTTGTTTTTTTTCAAATTCAGAATATGCTCTCGGGGAAACAAATTCAAAAGAGTTCTCAAACTAGACTAAGACAGTACTAGGGGTGCCTGAGAAAAAAGAGTGTGATAGTTAATTTTACGTGTCAACTTGGTTAAGCCAAGGTGTCCAGATAATTGGTCAAACACTGCTCTGGATGTGTCTGTGGGGATGTTTTTGGCTGAGATTAACATTTAAATTGGTGGGTTTTGAGTCAAGCAGATTGGTCTCTATACTGTGGGTGCGCCACATCTAATCAGTTGGAGGCTTGACTGGGACCAAAGGCTGACCTCTCTGGAGCAAAAGGGAATTCTGTCAGCAGATAGCCTTTGGATTTGAACTTCAGCATCAGTTCTTCCCTGGGTCTCCAGCCAGCTAGTGCACATTCGTTTTGTTCTTGACAGACAAGAACACATCGTATCATTATGCAAACACTATCTCAGCTACTCTGGTCTTAATTGCCCATGTTACCTATAACTTGTAATGAAATTACTTAACTTCTACTTTTATAGGGAAAAAACTGGGAGGTAGATGATTGATAATTATCTGTTGATCTGCAAGCATTTTAGCAGACTTGCAAGGGTATAACTGCCTTTAGCCACTTTTGCCTTTCTAAAGTGGCAAAAATGAATATATTCAATAATGTGATCCAGAGGTTTATTCACTCCATAACATATAAAAGAAACAAAAGTATATAAATTATGATATATGTTATGATCAATGTCTTAGTATTCTCTCTTACTTAGAAATTTTCCAGGTGTACAAAAATTAGCCATTAATTAACTTAATATCAGTCCTAGTTAAGTTAACAAAGAGTCTTGGCAGTTATTTTTAAGCTGAAAGAGTATAGAACATGTCAAAACTTTGTTGAAATTATATTTTAATTCAGCTGAACACATAGTGTTACAATTTTCGTAATTGTAGTAATTACGTAGGTGTAATATTGGCTTATTTGATCAGTGAGCCAATGAAAGAAATTTAGGACAATCAGAAAAACTAGTTTCTTCATGAGAAATAATCCAAACCTTATAAAAATAAAATATATTCTTATATTATACTCAACACCAGTAATACTAGGGTTTAATAATAGGGATGTTTTCAGATTTTTTTTTTTCAAAAACAAATCCAGCTTGGATTCGCCTTAATTATATAAATTTGAATTTTTA
This sequence comes from Crocuta crocuta, assembly GCF_008692635.1. NCBI lineage: Eukaryota > Metazoa > Chordata > Mammalia > Carnivora > Hyaenidae > Crocuta > Crocuta crocuta. Next base: position 4,986,643 of record NW_027528872.1, read on the forward strand.
CATAAATATGTTTTTGAGCTAGCAATTTCTACAAGAAGAAATTTTTATTCCTATAAAAATAAAAGTATGAGATGTTTAGTTTCTTCATTTTCTAGGAAAATATTCTGAATTCTGGAAAAAGATTTGCATAGACGTTTATTATTGTCTCTAAACTAATTAAAATGCATCTCCCTAAATTTAAAGTACTGTATGTTCTAATTTCTTAATATACTTGAGAGGTAGAAAAATATTTCACATTCACACACTGAGAGAGAAAGACTTTCCACACTTACAGATACAGTTTTACAATTTATGGGTCAAAGTAAACACAAAAACTCACCAGAGTAGACCTCAAAGATTTGTTTTCCTTCTCAGAGGGCATATAGTATTTATCTGAGCTCATAAGTAGACAGTAAGACAAAAGTCAATAAATCAGAATCTCTACTGTGTCCCACCTTAGAATCGGTCTCTATCATCCAAGAGAGATCCCCAAAGGGTCAGATGATAAGGCTGGCTTGCCAATCAGTGCTGCCATTTACAGGGAAGAACTCCTTGGCCATGCACAAGTCAGACCAGAACCAAGCTTGGTTAATTGTAGTAGCAAAAACAAAAACACAGAATTAGATTTAAAACAAAACAAAAAAAAAGACCAGAAAAAGAGTCAGGGCAGGTTAAGACGTAGTGCCACTAGAGACTCACTACAAGAACCAAGAAAAGACATTCTTGGACTTAATCCATGAAATGGCCAGTTGGCTCTGAGGGCATCTCAGTGGGACCTCCCAAACTGTTAAAGAACAATTTTCCAAAAGTTAAAAACATGACTCTCACTCAAGTATAGAAGGACTACTTCGCCAACATTATTCATAATTATGCATCAGTGAGGGAACTATTAAGAATGTAAACTTGGTTCACAAAGGACAGCTTTGAGGATCTAGGTATTATATAGGCATTAAAAAAAACCGTTAGAATAAGTAAGATTTCTAGAATAGATACCAAATTGGTTAATGTCCTCCAGGGCAGTAAAACTGTAACCTTTGGGATTATCTTCTCTACCAGACAGAAATATCCTCATTAACCCAAACTTTACAATGTCTGGGTTCTAATCAAATTGTAATAGGAAAGTCAAACATAAACAAATTCCCCAAGAAAACTAAATCATCCTTGGGCTGGCCTATTAAACAATGCTTCTGTATGATATTGAAAGAAAATACCAACCTCCCCTTTGATTTTTTCCAGGTTTTGGACAAGTTTTCCTACTATTTTATTGCCTCTCTTCTGTTTGTATGACTCAATTGCTTTGATTTTGAAAAGTATTCCAGTTCCTCTTGAATTTCCCGAGCTGGCTTGATTCCCAGAGATCAAGCATTATGTACATAGGTATTTAAATTTCTCTTGTAGCCTTTGAGTTTTTAATAATTCCATTGGTAATGATTATAATAATTCCAATAATAATTCCACCTTTTTCTCTATCATCCCAAGATAATGGTATATTCTTTTAATAATAAAAAATCTGCTTCCTTTTCATTTGTTTGTATAAACAATCTATTCTTTTTTAGGAGAAGCTGTAGCTTAGGACTCTAAAATCTAAAACCTCCTTCTAAACTTATGTGATTAGTTATTCAATTTACTCTGGGGTGACTTTGAACCCATGAATAAGCTACCTGAATTCAAAGTCATTCCTTCTCCATTTCCCTCTTCAAAATAACATAAGAGATAAACGAAAGTATCAGTAGCTGATCTAGGACAAACCTACTGGTTTAAAAATTTAAAGCTAGCATCTCACATACCAATGTGCTGTTGCACAAATGGAAGGTAGCTACCTTTGAAGTGTAAAATCTAGACTGACTTTCTGGACTGAGACACACAGCTGGAGCAGCCAACATTGCCCTGTAGTGTCCCTTCCTCAATCTGGCCCCAGCAATTCTCTGTTTTACCACAATGCCCAAAGGCATAGATAGGCCGGACTTTTTCCTTTGATCAAATCCTTGCCAGAATTGGCACAGCTTGTACACATTTACCAAGCACCACCTCCTCTCCATTTGTTTGGCATTTTGCTAAGGTCTGTGGGTGTTAAGAAAAGCTACTCACCTGCAGACAAAACTACCATAAACTACAGTGACTTACAAAGGTCAAAATCCCATATGGTTTACTTCTAAAGCCTACGGCCGAAATGCGCCTTCACAAGTTGCTCTAGTTAAAAGCCAACCACACAACTATAAAAACCAGTCCCATGGCAGAAGGTCAGAACCTCACCATACCCATGGTTGCTAAAATCTATGGCCTGAAGCCTTCAATCAAGGGCCCACTGAAGCCTTGATCTACAGGTACTACTTAGTTTTCCAAATCACAATCTTTGTCTGTTTCTGAATATTTCCAGCCCAATAAACTAGATGTCAGGGTTCACAGGGAAAGTAGGTAGCTTCCCGTTTGCTTTTTGCCCCAGTTTAGGCATGAAAGCTCTGGAGCAGTTTAGACACGCAGCCTATGGAGTCAGCAGGCAGCAGATTAATGGCTTCATTACTAAAGAAGCAGTTGGAGAACGTAGCTTAGGTGTGAACGTCATATGGTCTTGCTAGAGAGTCTCTGCATTCTATGACCCCTTCTTCCTCCATTCTTCATTGTACGAACCGCCCCCAAACAGAAGGCAGAGTTTATAGAACTTGTACATGCTGAGGGAGCATGAGTGGCATCTGCTGAACTACATAGCTGAGGTATATACATGGGTGAGTTATTCTTCTGGAGAATGAAGGAGAGAAAGGAAGGTGGGAATGTCCCTCAAGAGCTCATGAAGTCCAACATGAGGCACAGGGAGCTAGGCTCCACTTTTTAGATCAGGATCTTGGAACAAAAAACATTATTTAGATCAGGGCCTTAAGACAGGCTTTGGGGTCCTTGAATGTCCCATTCATGCATTACTCGTTCCTTTGTTCATTCAAAAATATTGATATTTTTGCTACGTGTTCCACATTATACTAGAACCTGGAAAACAACAATAAATAAGACTCACATGGCTCCCGCTCTCATAAAATTCCCAACCTAATGTGAAAAACAGAAATTGAACAAATGCTTACATGTCAGGATTGCCAAACACAGGGCTCTCAGGGACTTTTTGAAAATGAAAGAAAATCCAAATCATAGTGGCTTAATAAAAAATGGGGGGGGGGGATGTTATTCGCTCACATAATTAGAAAGTTGAAATCTGCAGGCCCAGCTAGGAACAGGGGTTCTGAAGGCAGCTGAATCTGTTTCTCTTTCTCCATCTCACAGCTCTGGTCCTACCGTGCAGATGCTGTTTTCAGAAGGTTTGTGTATACAGTAGCTTTAGAGCTTACGTCTCAACTTTAAGCCCAGTGGAAAAGAGAGAGTCTTTATTCCAGCATTCTTAGATAAAAATCTAATCGGGTAATAAACCCATCCCTATACCAATCTTTTTTGGCTTAGCCCTGGACACCATGGATCTCCACTAGAAGGAGACTATGGTCTGTAAGCGCGGGGTGCATTGTTACCCAGAAATGATGGAATCCACCTATTATTAGAAAATTGAATGGATACAGAGGCACAAAAGCCACAGATGTTCACCATGAGTGAATTAGTCTGGGGACAACAGAGAAGGCTTCCTTTTGGAAGACATGGTATTTGTGATCTGAAAGATGTGCAGAAGTTAGAGATGTTCTAAAGAAAGTGAAAAGCATTCCAGTTGAGGGAACAGCATACAAAAGATTGCTAAGGAGTGTGGTAGGGAAGAACATGATATATTTCAGGCCAGTAGGATTAAAAATAATAATAATAATAATAATAAAGATGGGGACAGACAGGAGAGTAGGTTGGAAATGCAATAGGTATCAGATTATATCAGGCATTGTAGGTTATAGTAAAGCCTTTATCTTTTCAGCTTTAATGTAGCTGTATGGATCAAGAGATGGGAGACAAAGTACTAAATGAGAACACAGATTAAGGAAATTTACCAGGGTGACTAGCATGTTCCACCCATAACATTCCATTGTAATCTCAAGGATCTGCCCGATTTATAAAATGTGTTTAAAATGTTAGGTGTACTTCTTGAAATAAGCGTTCCCTTAGCTGGACATTAGAAATTATTGCGCTCACTGGAGATGTTTGATGTAATGGAATTAATTTAGTAGGAATAAAATGTGACGTGATATCCTGAGAAAAATTATTCTCTTATTCTCATTTGTCTCTTATGATTTAGACCAGCATATCCTTCAAATCACTTTTTTTTTTTTTTTTTTTTTTTTAGCCTTCAGTGGCTGGGACTGGGCCAGTTCTTAGCAATAAATAGCTAAACATTATATCAAAAAAAGAAGAATGAGTGTACAATATCTCAACATAGACATAATCTCACCCAACATGAGGTGCGGAGGCTGAGTCATAGGGTGAGCGCTCAGCTCCATTTCTCTTGGAGATGGCGGTGTCTTGGAAGACAGAAAAATCTTAGAAAACAGAAGGCCATAGAAATATCAGCCAGAGAATTCTCTCCAGATGACGTCCAGTTCTTTCACCTTACCACTATCTAGATTATTAAAAGATCAAAAGCTACTGAGGAGATAAGGGGACACTTCATGGTCCTTTCCTGCCAACACTGTAGTGACAAAGCAAATGACTAGAAAAGTATCTGTTAGAACAGAAGCCTCCCTTCCAAGGGAAATGGAAGAATCAGAAAAAGGTGTTATAGAGAGTCTGGAAGGAGGTTAAGTCATGGAATGAATCCTTTTGCTAAGGTAGGATTAGCACAGTCACTTGACAATATCTTCCTAAGCTTTCTTTACTGGAACAATGGCAACAAAAGTTAGGGGTGGGTGCTGAAATTGGTAGAATCTGCCATCTCTTAGGGGAAAAGTTGTAACTATATGAAGTGTTGGAAGTAAACTTACTACGGTAACCATTTGCAATGTGTACACATAACATCATTATGGTGTACACCTTAAACTGATTCAACGGTATATGTCAATTATATCTTAATAAAACTAGTGGACACAGAAAAGTAGGATGTGTTAAATGGAACAAAAAACCTGTTTATGCCAGATGTGTGCAGCTGCTGATTCAAAAATACAGGAAATGTTGGACTAAGAAAAAAGAAAAAAAAAAAAGGAAGAATGGATTTTAATGGATAGAAGTCTTTCTTACAGGTAGGAAGATGTTGAATAGAGCCTCAGATTCCTGGAATCAAAAATGTAGAAAATGCCGGGAAATCTTAGAGAGAGCAATGTAACAAGACATATTTGAGAGCTCTCCTAGTACTGATCCACGCCATGGAAAAAATAGAGATGACCCTCACCCCTTGGGCTTGTCAGAATGTTTCTGGCACAGAAGCCATGGATGGCTTTAGAGTTTAGAGTTGTGTGCAAATGTGCCTGGGTTTGGGGACAGGCACATCTGAATGTATACAGTGTATCTCTTTGCTTCTTGTGGTAAGGCCATCCTTCCCCTGACTTGTAACCTAAATAAAAGAATGATTTTCCTATGGAGTCAATTGTTTCAAAGTTGGCTAGAAGAAGAAGAGGTAGAAAAATACTAGGCTGGGCTGAAAGGAAATTGGACTATGATTCTTTCGAATTTGTATCAAATTTTGGAGTTTTAATACTGTACCCCTTTGGACAATTTCTATCTGATATATCATTACTGGCCTGTGACTAGTGTCAGAAGAGATTTGTAAGCATTCTGTGGGCTAACAGAGTTGAAAAACTGCTACAGGCTTGTGTCAGTCAATCTTTTAAGGACGAGTGCTTCTTTTCAAGATCTCTCTCTGGGATCCGAAATGCCATGCAAATGACCAGCACTGGTCCCTTAGTTATTTGGGGTCAGAGGAAATCTGGCAGAGCAGTAATACACTTTGGTTTTGCAAATTGATGATTGCACAACTTGAGGAATGGATCACAGTTCCCTCTTAAAGAATAGCTTTCTCAGCATATGGGAACCCACAAAAAAAATTAGGAAGATCTTGAAGCAAACCGGCTGGTAGAAGCCAAATTCCTAGGAACAATACAGTGAGTCGCTGGGGGTTCTTCTCACCGCCGGCAAGGGTGTATATACCACAGCTCATAGAAGCTAATTTGTAGTGTTGCTTATCTTTCTTCTACCTCTTCTCAGCCTTGCTCCAAATCAGAAGATTTGGTCTTTGGTTGCTGGGTCCTGGAATCCTAGTTTCCCACCATTCTTTTTTTTGTCTTTATCTTCAGAAGAGATTGAAGGAGGCAGACAGGACGAGAAGGATGTGGGAGAGAGATGATGGGAAAGCCATGGGCAGGGAAGGAAGGGTGACGGGGTGGGGTCCTCTGGTCATGGTCAGCGACGGCAGTGCTGTTTTCAGAGCACGGCCCGCTTTGAGGTTGCCTGTACAACACACAAGGTTACTCTTCTCGTCCTGTCCACATCAGCAAATTCTTCCTGTGGCCTGTCTCTCTCTCTCCTTTCTTCTTTCTTCTGGCTCTTGTTTAGCTAATCATAAATTTCTACAGAACCTTCCTCTCTGATCTTTTCCCTTTCTTCTTTCTTTTCCCACCACTGCCCCAGACACAGACAAGGTGTGTTCAGAGTAGATTTAATGAACAAGCAGTGGGGATCAGGATCAGGGTGTGGGGAGGGTATGGAACCTCATTATGAAATGGGAGCCACTGGCGGTTTTGTGTGTGGTGGGCAGCACCGACTTTCCGTTCCTTTCTTTTTGTCTTTCCGCCCCTCCACCTTGCCATCACAGTCTTAAATTCGGGCGATGGTTTATTGGATAAGCATGTTTCTTTCCTTACCCTTAGAGGCACACGAACTTCTCCCTTCAGAAGAATAGAGAATTATTCACATAAGACAACAGGCAAAGGCCTTTTAAGGTGTGTGTTTTTACATGTTCGTTAACATAGCGAATATCTCTGCTAATATGTATGTATGTATATGGTGTCGCGTGTGGTTGGACAGAGTCACCCGGCTTCCATTGCTTTCCCTGTCCCTTCCTTCAGAAGCAGTACCATTTCATGGCCTGCTGAGCAAAGGCATGCTGGGAAATCCAATGCCCTGGCCAATGATGGTTTGAAGAAATAGTTCTCTCCTCTTCTCACAGAACTCCTTGGTTTCTGAAAGAACAGTAAAGACTCTGAGCGACCACTGAGCCCAAGCCTCTTCATTTTACAGAAAGGGAAACTGAGGACCAGATAAGAGAAGTTACTTGCCCAGGACTCTTATTTATGATAGAATTGGGACCTATACTTAGATCCCAGACTTCTTGTCTAGTCTGTTTAGTCAAGAGCAAAGCATCCAGGGGACCCTCCCTCCCTCTCTGGAGCTAGACGGGCAGAATTGGTAGCTTTGCCCTCAGTCGTTTCCTTCACTTCCCAGGCTCCTCAGCTTTGGCACGAGAGACTTTTGCAATCTCTTCTCCTTGTTTCCTGAGATTCCTAGTTCACAGTCCAGGCTAACACCAGAGAATTCCTTCCCAGGGACAGCAGGGACAGGTCAGCAGTTTTTATCTTCTCTGGGACAGAAACGGCAGGACCTCAGAACCCTCACTTCTTGAGACTCAGCTCAATCTCCACCTGACTCAGCAGAGCTTTCTGGAATCTCCCTTCCGTGTGCCGACCAACTCTCAGGTCGACACTAACCAGAAGCGGTAGGTCGCCTCTCTGTTTCTGTAAGGAGAACACCAAAAAAGCTGACGATGACCATTGAGAAAGAAAATGCGCAACACGTAAACACAGCATTCTCTGCTCTATAAATAACCCTAATTAAAATGAAAACACCCGCACAGTCTCATCTTTTTATTTTTTCTGTTGGACATCATGGGAGGTCCCTGCAGCAGAACCGCTGTGGCTTGCCAACAATAACCAGGCTCCGAGAAAGAGAAATTTCTCTGCTTCTCCAATTTTTCTCGTTAACTTGAATCTGATCCTTTTCTGAGGCTTACTGCTGCTCCTTCTCTGCTTCCCCCTTCTGTCTTTTAAGTTGACTTTTAGAGCCCCCATCTGACTCTGTATTCCCTCCTAAACTTCCAGGCATTATCCAGTTGATTTATGAAAGCCGTTCAGCAGGGCTTAATTCATCACGCAATTAAAATAGTGCCATGAGGGTTTTCCCTTGGAGAGAGGAGTTGTGCCTCTTCTAGTCTCATTTTTTAAAAAAGGGACCAGATAACGTTAGACACAGTACAGAAGTCTTTTTCTCGTAGAAACCAGTGGGAGTCAAAGGGGTGGCTCGTCTGCCTTGGGGGGATTATGGGGGTGTCTGGAATGGGGAGTTGAGTCTCTGCACAGAAAGGGCAGGGCTGCTCAGCCCACTGGCCCAACAGCAAGCTGACTGCATGCATAGAGCTTACCAGTGTCCCTGCCCAGGCTCTCCCCTGTGTCTCCTGAAAGGGAGTCTTGAGGTTTTCACATCCTGCAGGGATTCTGGGTTGGGGGCACACTAACACAGCTCTAGGACCCCGGGTGGGGAAGGCAGTGAGAGAAGGGGTCTGGAACCGGAGAGTTCACCAAATCACCCAGCCTAACAAGAGAGCTGATCAGAACTTAAACTGAAGAGTTATTCTCATGCAACATCCAGTTCTGTAAACAAAAGAAACATCCTGAGAAGGTTTACTCGCTCAAGTTCACACTGCAAGTCTGCAGCAGAGTTAGAAACGCTCATAAATGAACAGATCCTAGGTGGTTTCTGCAGAATCACACTGTGCGTCTGTGTATCTCATGCCAACTTTAGATCTCCAAACACTCCCCCACTGTGAGGCCACAGCTATTTATCGAGTGTAAATATTTAGTGCCCCTCCGTGCTGCCAAGCATCCTGGGAACAACTCTTGTCATTTTCCTAATGACATTGAACGCATCTGTTTCCAACTGGGTCTTCTGCTTGTTTGTAAAGGCTGGAACCATGTCACACTCCTGTTCACATTGCTGGTAGCTTTGTTTGCTGTACCCATTTTTTCAGACCAAACTCTGTTCTAGATGCTTAAGAAGACATAAAGGAAAGAAAGTATATTTCCTTTTATTTCAGCAGCTTATGGTCTAACGGGAGGTGTAAGGAATATACGTCTGATCCGCTTATCCTCTTATACAAGAGCATCTTCAAAACTATTAAATTAATCTATTAAATAAATTTCAGAAACATTAACATTACTTCCAAAATAATCCTTTTCTTGGGCCTATCACCCACTTAATGCCCCTGCTCACTCATCTACAAGTATTTCGAATTCATGGACAATTTCAGGTGCCTTGGGAAGTCCTATCATTCCCCAGCCTTATTCACTTTCTGTCTGGAGTGACCGCCTCCCCACACCCTGTGCTGAAATCCACCTTATCCTTCAATATCCAATTCGAATGCTACTACTCTCAGGTCACTTTCATCCGGTGCCAGCTTTGGAAGACCTTCAGCCTGTGTCTCTTTCTTATGATCCTTATCTCTGGGCCTTTGGTACCCCAGTGGCTGATTGTGTAATGTGAATGACACATCTGGTTCCTTCCCCACCCTTCATATTTCTCCATATCTACCTAATTAATAATTCAGTAACTGTCAGTGCCCAACAATCAGAAGGGCAAATAACATGCTCAGTTAAGACTTTGTGGAATGGATAAATCAATCAACCTTAGTAGACTGAGATTACTGAAGGATGGGGACTTTATCTTGCCTTTGCATCCTACCACATCTAGCACAGGTCTTTCTTCCAGTAGTATGGGCCAGGGTCATGTTTGTTGACTGAAATAATGATGGATAATTACCAAACAGCATGTCAAAGTCCGAAAGTACAGGGCATTTTTTTTGAAGGCATTGGCCTAAGAGGTAGAGGTAAGCAGTAGAAACTGTATTCCCTTGAGAAAGTATTTCTGAGCCAGAGTATGGATTGGGGATGCATAGACAGAAGGAGAGTGCAAGGCAGAGAGAATCAGAAAGTCACCAATAAGGGGCACCTGGGTGGCCCAGTCAGTTGAGCGTCTGACTCTTGATTTTGATTCGGGTCATGATCCCAGGGTTGTGGGAGCCCCATGCTGGGCTCTGAGCTGAGTGTGGAGCCTGCTTAACATTCTCTCTCTCTCTCTCTCTCTCTCTCTCTCTCCCTCTGCCCCCTCATGCACTCGTGCTTTTCTGTCTGCCTAAAATAAAAATAAATAAATAACTTTTTTTTTTTAAAAAAGTAAATCACCAACAAGGAGAAACCAGGTCTTTATAATCTAAACAAAGGGCCCAGGCCCATCAATGTCATGTACATTGCTGACATTTCCATTCTTCAGAGGGTGGGAAAGTAGTGGAAAGATCCTGCTTTGGGCATCAGAAGACCTCTGGCAAGCTGTTTATTTACTTTGAACCTTCATTTTCTCATCTATAGAAGCCTCCTGGATAGATCAAATGAAAGAATATACAGATTTAAATTTGAGCTCTTACTCCTCTGACATTTGAAGCAGCTTCTGGTGTTTCTCTTCTGTGGCTTGTCCTCCGCTGAGTGTGTTTTGCCTCTTTGTGCCTGCTCTCTGGACCCAGGAATTGTATTTACTAGTGAAAGGAGTATCTCAGATCCCTGAGCTAGCTGTTGGTGTTCCTTCCTGAAATTCTTAAGAAAACGATCACAGGTTTAGCTATAAAATTGTTCTCGACAACATTATTTATAATAGCTGGGAACCAGATGTGATCTAAATACCCAGCTATAGAGGACTAAATAAAATATAAAACATCCATATAACAAAATATCATTCAATATTACTTTCAGTCAACTTGTGACTTAAGAAAATGATACCTGTTTGCATTTATTTAATTGTTAGAGAATTACTGAGCATGGTTTTTTTTTATTGGCTTCCTGTGTTTATGTATTTGTTGTTTGTTTGTTTCTGTTAGTGTGCAAAGATCTCCAAAGAGATCGAAGTCAGTATAGATTTCATCACCCAATAAGCACAATTTCGAGGGTGAAAATGGATGCTCTTAATAATATTATGGGAAAACAAGCAATATATTCTGATTACCAGCTCAACATTAGGGACATATGGCAGCTGTCACAAACTAAGACTTCCTACTTTCTTTTTCTGTGTTCCTTATTCTTCTCAAGGGCTCACAAAAAATTTTCAAAAAACTGTAATGACTTTAGATTAACAGAGAAGTTGCAAAGATAATACAGAGAAGTCCCATATACGCCTTACCCAGTTTCCTTAAGTACTAACCGTCTATTCTTACCATGGTACATTTGTCAAAACTAAGAAAACAACATTGGTGTACTGCTATTTACAAATCTCACATGGTAATTAAATTTTGCCAGTTTCTTGTTTTTTCATTCTGTCTTATTTTTCTTTTTTTTTCTTTTTTCTTTTCTTTTTTTTTTTTTTTACAGGAATGGCCTTTTTCTTATCCAGGATCGATCCAAGACCCCATGTTGCATTTAATCATCATGCCCCCTTGGTCCTCTATGGTTTGTGAGAGTTTTTTCACCCTTGTTCTTCGTGATCATTATAGTTCTGAGTAGTACTGACCAGGAAATTTGAGTTTGTCTGCTGTTTTCCTCATGATTAGACTGGGGCATGCATTTAAGGAAGAATACGATAAATAATACATATTAGGGAGCACAGTCTAGCAATGTCTTATCATTGGTGAAGTTAACCTTGATCAGTTGGTTAAGGCAGTGTTTGCCCGGTTTTTCCACTGTTACCACACTTTTAAAAATGGAATTTCAACTCAGTGAGAGAAAACTGATTGGGTTGGCGTTTCTTAGACTTTCTTTGATTTGCAAAATGTCAGATCTATAGCCTCAGAAAAAAGACTGAGGCTAAAATTCCTTTAGAGTCCAAACCCCTCCCTGACAATCGTAACCTATGGCTTCTGAAGTATAATCTATCCTCCAAAAGGTGGTTCTATTACAGGTTTAGGAGGAAAAGTCTGTACACAGGGGCTGGCCTGGGACATGTGGGCAAGTACAGGCCAAGAGTTCCATTATGATACAGTTCAAATATAATCCAGACTTAATTTTCTTAAACAAATACCTTCTCACCATCCTGAGATTTACCCCAAGGTGGAGGCTGGGGGAGAATTAGAACATCTGCCCTGAGCAAGCAGTAGAAGGTACATTTTGAATAAAGAATTAAAAACAATTGTGAAGCTCAGTCTGGTTTTTTATTATTACCGTGCACTGGCAATTCTAAACAGTATGAGTGATATAATACTCCTTCTCACAGTGTAGACACCTTCTACCGCCCTCTCCTTGGGCATATCACTGACCATCCCAGATTAAGAAGATTTTGGATGGAGAGCTCCAACAATCTTAAGGCATCTTAAAGGCAGCATTGGCATACTGGTTAAATGCCTGAGCTCATCCAGTGTCTGCCATTTCTTAGTTTTGTGACTTTAGTAGGTTACTTATGCCAAATACTCTCTCATCAGGAAAGGGGAGGAGCTAATTTAACATACCTATTGTGACGAAGAAGTGAGTTAATTTGTTTAAAGGGTTTAATGCATATGGCAGAATTCAATATTTAAAGGAACATTACTACACCAACCACTTACTCCTGGTGACTATACTGGAGTATGTCAACTTTGAGGTTAGGAAATCTTTGTCAGTCCAATGTTCTCTGGCCTCCGAAATGCTTTTGGCTTTCAAAAGTGCTTATCATTCTCCCAGGAGGCAACTGAATTCTAGGCAACGTTGGCTGGGATGTTTGGTTCTCTGGGTCATCCGGTCCAGCCCCAATATGTCTAGCTTCCTAAAAAGATTAAATTTACTGAAGGTATTTCCAAAACACTGAGGCACAGGAAACATGAAGCATAAGGAGCCCCTGTGGTCATGGGTTGGAAGATAACAACCTAAGGAAGAATCCTACAAGGATAAATGGTGAAGCCAAGCCTGAGGTCAAGGGGAACTCTTTGCTGGCCTGGCGGGGGTGGGGGGCAGGGGCAGTATATGGGGTTTGCATACAGGCCACACTCAGGTTGTTTTATTTCCATCATCATTATTACTATTTGTGATTCTGCGCACATCCATGAACAGAGCCATCCAAAGCTTGGAGATCATAAATCCACCTTTAGCATGGACCAAGGAGCCTAGAAGCTTGGCAGTCAACAGTATTTCTAAGGCTAACCAAGTTCAGAGGTGAATGGTGCACAGATGGGGGACAGTTGAGCAAATTTGTCTAGTAGAGCAAATGGCACAAACTCCTGACTCTTTCCACTTTCATCCTGAAGTGAACTGGAGCCCCATGGATTAAGGGTCAAATGCCATCCAGGTTCAGACTGGAAAGGCCATGTAGGTCACTTGCCTCTCCACCCCTTTTCTCCTGTCACCATTGACCAGATCTCCACGGAACACCTTGCACTCTCGCTGCAGCTGTTGAAGCCACCACTCGGCCCCCCTAACGTAAGAACACTTTTAGATCATCTTTCTGCAATACCTCCTTGAGATGAACTGACTTAAAAAAAACACAACAGCATATTTTGGAGTCTGCAATGAATCCCCTGTGGCCTTCTCATCCCTTGTGAGGACCTTTTCCTCCCAGGAAAACACTCCTCTGGGATTAGTACTTGAAAAGATGACTTAATGTTTTGTCATTCTAGATACCCACAGAACTTCTACCACATAAACTGAAAGAATTTTCAAATGGAAAGATATGTTAGCCTTCTCTGAGTGAATTTTTCAGTCAGTGTAAACTTTCTATTTAACCCATTTTTCTTCCTGACTTTCTGCCATATCGAGTCTGTAAGATTGGGGCACCTGATCTAATCACTTCCATGTAGAAATGAAAGAAAAATTGTTCAGAGATTAACTCCGTATGTACGGTACCAGTCTTTTTGGGTCTCAGTTGAATTTGGAGGCATATGTGTTTTGGTGACTTAGCTTTGTGACTTTAGCAGGCAAACTGAGGCTATTTCATGAGAAAGGTCCTTAAATCCCTATTTAAATGGAATGAAAAGGAGGTAAAAAAATTACATCTAAACTCTCTGTAAATGTTTAAGAAATGTACTGTCTTTTATCAACTTTTCTTACAATATACATTGCTACCCAATTATTTTGACCATCAGGCATCTTAGTAAACCAAATAGAAACAAATTCCAACAAACTAATAACACCAATTTTGTTACATGGTCTGGTTTGTTGTCTCTGTTGGAGTTACATGGGGAGTACAGAATGAGGAATCAGCGAAAGAAGCAATGCAGAAAAAATAAGAAGAAATAGATTCCCATATATTGGTGGAGAAATAGAAGAAAATGAATTCGCCTGTAAAAGCAGAGAGGAGAGCTGAAGGACATGAGATTTTTGTGTATGTGACTTAATTGTGCGCTCACTGCAATCACCGATTAAAGGAGTGTCCTTTTCAGCCCATAGAAGGTACCTCCCTGATGCCTGGGTTGCCTGAAGTTGATAAGAGAGTGAGAGCCTTGCTCTTGCCCGGGCAAGGCACAGTGAGGTTGTGTGGCTCAGTGCCTGGCAGACTGAGATCCAAAGCTGTGTGTGGCCTGACCTAGAAGCCACTCCACTGAGTCAGACCAATAGAGAAAATGCAGTAAACGGTTGCAAACTATGGGGAAAGATGCAGAAGGCAGGAAAGTGCTATTGATTGTCAAGTTCAGTCCCCCCACTTGACTTCTGAAATCGAGAGAGTCACAATCTTCAGGTTGGAACCAGAAGGATTTTTGTAAATTTTTTAATTAAAAATGTTTATTTCTTTATTTTGAGATGAGGGAAGGAGCAGAGATGGAGAGAGAGAACCCTAAGTAGGCTCTGTTCCATCAGCCCAGAGCCCAGTGTGGGGCTCCATCTCATGAACTATGAGATCGTGACTTGAGCTGAAATCAAGAGTCTGATGCTTAACCAACTGAGGCCCCCAAACTCCCTAGAAGGGTTTTTCATGAGAGAACCTTAGAGAGTGTTCTTATTCAGCAGAGCTGGTAAGAGAAACTGGCCAAGCCTAGTCCTATCCTTCCCCACTTAATAGACCTGTTGGGGTTTTTTTTTTTCTTTTTCTTTTTTTGCTTGATGATTAACTTTTCCAGAAGAATTGAAGAAGAAGAATATGTTAGGGCAGATGTGCCTCTTTCCCTCTCAGGGAACATTCCTGGGTAGCTAGCAATGCAGGTGAGAAGGCAGGTGACTGCAGTAGTCAGGTGGATGGGCTTTGGGGGTCCACCAATCTGTGTGTAAGTCCTATTTCACCCTTAAAATATGAATGAGCTTGGGCAACATCGTGTTTTTAAATTTTTTTAATGTTTATTTATTTTTGAGAGACAGAGTGCAAGTAGTAGAGGAGCAGAGAGAGAGGGAGACAAAGAATGGAGACAAAGCAGGCTCCAGACTCTGAGCTGTCAGCACAGAGCCCGATGTGGGGCTCGAACTCATGAACCGGGAGATCATGACCTGAGCTGAAGTCGGATGCTTAATTAACTGAGCCACCCAGGTGTCCCTTGGGCAACTTATTAATTTCAGTAAGTTTGGGTTTTCTCATCCATTAGTCGGGATATTGGTAAACTTAGCACCCATGCACAGGGTTGTAAAGATGAAATGAAATAATGCATGTAGTACTCAAAATGCATTAGCGTGCATTACCACAAACAGGATGCCAAGTTAGAGCTGCTCTTGCATTATGGTTTGCAAATACTTTAGCTGAGGTTGGGATTTGACATTTATAACTAGGGTCTGCGTCTGCTCACTCCACGGAGGAGAGTCCTGCACCAGGGTACACTTGCGGTCCTCAGGCTGGCTAAAAATGTGGCGTCGCCCTCTGTGGGAGGCCCCAGGCTTGTTTCTCAAGCACATCTCATTGTGTGGTTTGTTGCCGCTGGTTAGAAGTGAAAATAGGGCCTATATCCAATTCAGATAAATACCTTTGCATAATAATAGGGTTTACAAACTTAGCTGAGAGTTTCATATGAGTCAGCAGAGAGATGTGATATCAAAACTGGCAAAGCAAACTCACATCATAATAATGGACATCTGAGAAGTAGAACAAGGGAATGATGTCCTTTCTGTGTTCTATGCTGGTCAGACTCCTTGGGAATATTATAATTACCTCTTTATTACCTCCCCCCACCCCACCCCCCGAAAGAGAGAGAACATGCACAAGTGGAGGAGGAGCAGAGAGAGAGAATCTTGAGGAGGCTCCATGCTCAGCTCAGCTCAAAGCCCGATGCAGGGCTGGAGCCCACGACTGTGAGATCGTGACCTGAGCTGAAACCAAGAGTAGACACTCAATTGACTAAGCCACCCAGGCACCCCTCTAATTACTTCTGAATGTTGTGCTTTAAAAAGCAACATGGCCAAACTGGAACAAGTTCAGAAATTTGGAACCAGTGTAGCAAAGAAGTCTCAGAACTCTATGACTAGAAATAGTTAAAAAGGAAATGGACAGACAAAACCAATAAGGATACTACCATTGTCTTCAAGTATTTAACAAGGGAGAAAAATTAAGCACATTTTCCCCTTAAAAAGAGGACCCAGAGGATAATTTGTAGTCCAGTGGGAAGAAGTTTAACCGATTTGGCTTAATGTAAGGAAAGGAAAGTCCATCAGGGCAGGAGCTTTTTTTGGCTTGTTTGTTTATGGCTTTTCTCTAGGGTCTAAAATAGGGCTTGGGCACTTAGTTGTTACTGAATAAATATTTGTTGGATGAATGAATAATGGTTTTTTAAACAGTAAGAGCTGTCTCAAAATGGAGTGGGTTTCTTTGTTCCTGGAATTGTCCAGACATGATGTTAGGTGAGATGTGATAGAAGACATTCAAACATGAAGTACAGGCTGGGCTAGGTGACTTTCAATGTCTATACTAGCCTTGAGGTAGAATTATTCTATAAACCATCGAGAGAACCAGTGCCCAGCAAGCAAACATTAAGCTTGGTGCCCTTTCAAAGCAGTTTCTTAAGGATTCATTTATCTCCAACACTCCATCCCCCACTCTGAATTTTGGTTATTATGAAGTTCATGGCAGGCAGAGGGCCGCATTCACTAACTGGACGATTGTTGCGGCCTCTCTGAACTGACAAGGACACAGCTCTCAGCTCTGACTTCCATCTTCTCCTAAGAGTGTCCCGCCTGAAATGTGGCAGTCATCAGAAACAGGGAAGGAGACGCTAGTCACTTGGAATCCAGGATTGGTGAGTTTTTCCTTCCTCTGACCATTACGTCTCACCCCTACTGCCAGGGGAATGCCCGCAGCCCCTCTTACCTGCTACACACCCCACCCTCGCAACTCTTTTTTTTTTTTTTCCCCCAGAGCCGGAACCAAATTCCCTGAGCCCCTAACTGGTGTGTAGACTCTAAGTATAAACACGATCCCTGGCATTAATCATGGGTAATAGAAACCAGAGATGAACTGTCACCTAACTGGCTATCCTGTTGCTGAGTCAATGCAACCTTTTAAAAACACACTAAGAAACACACAGGCTGGGAACCAAGCATGAAAGAAATTCCAAAGAATATTTGCCTTCGCTCNTTCAGTAACCAGAAAAACATAAAGAACTAAAAATAGAATCTGGAACTTCTGACTCTCTGCACTCGAGTAGTATGTGGAGAAAAAGCTTTTTGTTATTTTCATGCCATTTGTGTAGCAAGAGATGTAACTATTTCAACAGAGAAAATATACATTTGTCCATCTGGCAGCTGCCTCTTCACTTCTGTTGCTGCTCTGAGCAACCGACCTCCTTGCTGGGCATATGTTGCAATGGACAGAGAACTAGTCTTAAACTTAAAAAAAATCCCAGTTTAAGATTTACTTATTTCCTTACTTACATCTGTAACTTTGGGTAAATGATTTACTTTCTTTCTGAGTTTTAGTTCACTCACTTGCAAAATGAGGATCAAAAGATCCAGTGCACAGGATTTTAATGAAGATGTAATGACAAATCAGCTGTCCAGTCCCAAACCAGAACTACAGCAGGCACTTGAAAAGGGTTCATTGATTCTATATCTGGTCTTAGCAAACATCTCAGAAGCACGGAGCTTGACGTGGATCAAGAACACAATAGCCATTCTTCTCCCAAACAACTTCATGTATGTAAATCCACGTATTTGTTTATATTATTATTATTGATATAAAATATATATCATATATATATAATTATGGGGGTTTTGTTATGTTATTTCACACTAAAGAATAATATTTGCAGGGATATGGAGTCACTTAATTGACCACGCCCACACTCCTTTACTGTTAGGGTTAGCAGATGCCTAGTAAAGCTTAAAATAGAGCCTCCGTCCAACTGATTCAGGATTGATACTTTCTAAAGGGTAGACACTTAGAAGATACATATACAAGAAGATACACTTAGAAAATACATACAAAAATAAGATGAGCAACAAGGTAAAAATTAGAGGTAGCTTACTCACTTTCTATTTATTTAGACTTCCCTCAGCCAGATCTGCTAAGCTTTATTGTTAATTAGTACTTATGCATTTTACTCAGTTTCTGTCCAATTCCTAAATCTCATTACTTCCTAGACCATTATTTATTTCCTGCTGTGGTAGGATTGATGTAATTTTCCCCATTTCACAGTTAGGTGGATAACGAATAGAGGATAAGAAATTTCCAGAAGCAACCTCATGGCTGTTAAGGAGTTAGTCTGAGGATTAAGGCAGGTTTTAAGTTATTTGAAAATAAAGTGATTTTGGTAAAAATGAAGCTAGGTCGGCCCAATAACCTCTAATAAGCTTTAAACACAGGACCATGTGTGAGAGTGACTCACTAAATGTTGAACGTTAAATGAGTAAACATACTTCATACGGGTAGGCTAACTATTTTATAATTTACCAGAACACTTTTGTGTGTGAAAAGAGCAGCTGTAATAAATATTCTGAAGCAATATGTATAAAGAAGACTGCCATGGAAAATCTGAGACTTATGATCACACCATCTAAAGCAGGCTACCCGGGAGAGCTGTATACTAGCAAGCCAACTCTACAACAAATGGCATTCAGCTTGACCCTGGAACTATAGCCCAAACTCCCCTGAAGGTTCTTGGTTTAGAATCATGGAAATTACATAATACTGATTCAAGTGATCATCTCCTGCTTTGCATCTAGAGGGTACCATGTACTGAAGAGAGTATTTATGCAATTACAGTTGATTACATAAATGGTTCGTATTACCTTGATTTACATCACGGGAGTCAAGGATTCTTCAAGGTAACGTAGGGGATAATGTAAAATATTTAGTAAATGTCCAAAACATGACATTCCTTCCTTCCTTCCTTCCTCACTCTCTCTCTCTCTTTGTTTCTTTCTTTCCTTCTTTTTTTTTTTTTTTAATATTTTTATTTTATTTCTAGGATAGAGAGAGACAGCGTGAACAGGGGAGGGTCAGAGAGAGAGGGAGACACAGACTCTGAAACAGGCTCCAGGCTCCGAGCTGGCAATCAGCACAGAGCCCGACGCGGGGCTCGAACCCACGAACCGCGAGATCATGACCTAAGCGAAAGTCGGACGCTTAACCGACTAAGCCACCCAGGTGCCCCTCTTTCCTTCTTTTTAATGTTCATTTATTTTTGAGAGAGACAGTGCTAGCAGGTGAGGGGAAGAGAGAGATGAGACAGAGAATCCAAAGTAGGTGTGTAAAGCCCGATGCTGGGCTCATACCCACAAACTGTGAGATCATGACCTGAACTGAAGTTAGATGCTGAACTGACTGAGCCACCTAGGCATTTCTTTTTTTGGCTAGAAATTATATGTTAGTTATTATAAATGTTAAATCTAAACCTCATCTAAGGTATTTGGACATGATGGAGAACAGTTCTAACTTGCCATGGCTTTTATGACACTGAATGCTAATACATTTGAGCACAGCATACATTCCTTTTTTCTTTTACTTATCAACGAGTTTTTGTAGAAACTGAATCAAATACAGATTTTCTTAAACAATTTGCACCTTTAATTTCTTTTTTTCTTTTTTTTTTTTTTTGGTCTTCTGTGAAAGCTCAGTTGGTATTCTTATAATACCAAGTCTTAATACTTAATACTTAATACTTAATACTAAGTCGACATAGCTTCTTGTATGTGATTCGAGGTGAATTTTTTAACATAGTCTTGTAGTGTAGTGGGAATGACCCAGGGATAGAAGAACAGTATTTTGTTTTGATCCACGTCTGCCATTAAGTTACTCTTGACCTTGAATGAGTCACTCAAGTTTTCTAGGTCTCTCTCTGTCCCTCTCTATTTCTCCTTTTGTCTCTCTCTTTCTCTGTCCCACTCTGTGTTTCTATGTATACATGTACTTATCTACTTATATTTATATATGAAAACAAACCACACACGCACAACCCAACAGTGATCCTCAATACCCCTTACAACTTCAAGTGTCTATGGTTAATGCAGAATTTTAACCTGATTATCTGAGGATCCTGAAGTGGGTGGTGGAGTCTCGAGATTTATTTAATTAATGTGATAGCCTTCTATTTGTAATAGCGTGCCCAAATTCACTCTTAACGATGATAGCTGCAATTCCATTTCTAGAATTCTTCCTTAACGAAATAATCCTAAATTCAAAAACAAAACCAAAATCTTTGGCTCAGTGATGTTTACTGTGGTATTATAAAAATTGCAAAAGCTATCACTTACTTAAAATAACCAGCTAAGTCAGGGGTTCAATAATTTAAGAACATTTTAATGATGTATTTTTTCTAGCCATAAAAAATTGTTTTTGAATATTATATACTACATGAAAAATAATTTTGGTGCAATAAAGAAAAGACATAGGTGGGAAATATATATCAAATTGGTAATTGTGTTAAAAAATTATGTAATGAGAAAAGAGAGGAAGGAAATACAATAACATCAACAGTGAGAAGTTTTAGATGATTGTAACTATAGGTGATTTAACAGTAAAACATGACAAAAGATATATTTCTTTTAAATATTCCTTTTTTATTAAAAAATTTTAAATGTTTATTTATTTTTGAGAGAGAGAGACAGAGCCTGAGTGGAGGACGGGCAGAGAGAGAGGGAGACACAGAATCCAAGGCAGGCTCCAGGCTGTGAGCTGTCAGCACAGAGCCTGATGCGGGCCTCAAACTCACCAACTACGAGATCATGACCTGAGCCAAAGTCAGACACTTAATCGACTGAGCCACACAGGAACCCCTTAAATATTTTTTTTTTTTATGTGATGAATCTGATGTTTACTCCTTCTCCTCTTCCTCCTCTTCATTTCATTAGCATGGCAGTAAGCACTTTTACCTTTTGCTGTCTGCCATCAACTGAACTTTAGAAAGATTTGAAATTGCAAAACAGTATTTTGTCAATCAACCTCAAGAGGCTACAATTCTATTGAACCTTTTACAAATAGATCTTCTATATTTGGTCACATTTATTTCAAATTCAGTTGGAGATTTTCAATAAAAATAAAATCCTGTAACTACGAAGTCAAAAGGGTTGGTTGTCTTTGTAGCTTTTAGATAAATTCAATTATTGAAATTAATGTTTGTAAATAAGACCATATTACAGAAATATATTGAAACGTATTACTGTGAAAGCAAGAGAGGAAACACATTTAATGACTGAAGAGAGTTTAAATAAGGCACAAAGTTTAATTCAGAAATTCTGTAATTGTTCATTTTGAGAAAAATATTCTAACATAGGTCCTATTTTTTACTGGATAAATTTATATTCTGTAGTGGAATGTAATTCTATCGAGGTGTCTTAAAGTTCACCACACCCAAATTTGGCCAGACTTTGAAATAAATATCAAAGAACACAGCTTGGGGAGCCTGGGTGGCTCGGTCGGTTAAACATCCGACTTCGCCTCAGGCCATGATCTCATGGTCTGTGAATTCGAGCTCCGCATCAGGCTCTGTGCTGACAGCTCAGAGCCTGGAGCCTGCTTCAGATTCTGTCTCCCTCTCTCTCTGACCCTCCCCTGTTTGTACTCTGCCTCCCTCTCTCAAAAATAAATAAACATAAAAAAATAATAATAATAAAGAGAAGAACACAGCTTATTTGAAACATTTTAGGTTAAAAAATGTTTTCTATGTTGTTCTCAAAATGTTCTTTTAGTATAAGAATTCTTGGAATGACCCTTTCAAAGAAAATTGCCAGCTATCTCCCTATGAGGCTGAGGGGAGGTCTCACTGACATTCTACAGGCCGTGGACATTCTGATTGGTTGGTGTGGAATCGGTGCTGATTGGTTGGTGACTGGTTGAATGTTACCCCTGCTTTTTTCAACGTGAGGCATTGTTCCCCTCCTTGTATCTGTTGCTAAAAGAACGTCTGGCTGAAAGGGATGTTGAGACAGGGTGTTGCATCCTCAAGGCTGTGGCTAAAATGGAAGCAAAGTGAGAAGGAGCAGGGGCCCTTTGGCTCCTTTGGAGGGCAGCAGAGGGGGTCAAGGTCACATTTACCTCTGGTGACCCCATGATCCCTTCTTTGTTGTTTGAGCTGAACTGAAATATTCTGTTCTATTTCTGTGTAGCTACTCTTTTATTTCTTAAATTCATAACTCTCTTATTTTATCTTTAAATTATACTTAATTTTTTTAGTGTTTATTTTTGAGAGACAGAGAACATGAGTGAGAAGGGGCAGAAAGAGAGGGATTCAGAGAGTCCCAAGCAGGCTCCATGCTGTCGGCACAGAGCCCAATGCGGGGTTCCAACTTAAGAGCGATAAGATTGTGACCTGAGCTGAAACTAAAAGTAGGATGCTTAACCAACTGAACCATCCAGGCGCCCCAGATTTAATTTAATTTTTTTACTGATGCATAGTTGACACACAATACTACACTAGCTTCAGGTGTACAGCGTAGTGACTTGACAACTCTACATGTTATGCTGTGCTTTTAGTTTATCTTTTAAAGTCTGCAATTCAGTGTTTCTTAGAATATTCACAGAATAGTGGAACCATCACCTCAATCAATTTTAAAGTATTTCCTGGGGTGTCTTTGTGGCTCAGTCAGTTAAGCATCCGACTTTGGCTCAGGTCATGACCTCACTGTTCCTGGTTCCCAAGTTCGAGCCTCACATCGAGTTCCACACTGGGCTCTGTGCTGACAGCTCAGAGCTGGAGCCTGTTTCAGATTCTGTGTCACCCTCTCTGTCTCTGCTCCTCCCCTGCTTGTGCTCTGTGTGCCTCTCTCAAAAATAAATAAATATTTAAAAAAGTAAAGTAGTTCATCACCCCCAAAAGAAACCCTGTACCCACTAAGAGTCACTTCCCAGAGCCCCTCAATAACCCTTTCCCCTCAGGCTAGGCAGCCACTAAGTTTGTTTACCTTCTTTTATATATATATTTATTTTTGAGGGAAAGAGAGACAGCACAAGTGGGGGAGGGGCACAGAGAGAAGGAGACACAGAATCTGAAGCAGGCTCCAGGGTCTAAGCTGTCAGCACAGAGCCCGATGAGGGGTTCAAACTCATGAACCGGGAGATCATGACCTGAGCCAAAGTCGGACGCTTAATCGACTGAGCCACCCAGGCACCCCGGTTTACTTTCTATCTCTACACATTTGCTTATTGTGGACATCTCACGTGTGTGGAATCATATGTGGTCTTTTCTGACTGGCTTATTTCACTTAACATAAGGCTTTCAAGGTCCATCCATGCCACAGCCTGTGCCGGTATGTCTTTCCTTTCCATGTCTGCATATTATTCCATCCTATGGATATAGTGATCATATGTATCCATTCGCCCATTAATGAGACATGTAGGTTTGTTTCTTCTTTTTTGGTTATTACATATACTGCTTCTGTGAATATTCTTGCACAAGTTTTTGTGTTAACACATGTTTTCTTTTCTCTGGTTCTATATCTAGGAGTAGAATTTCAGGATCACTTGGTAACTACGTTTAGAGTTGGAGAAATTGTCAGTTTTCCAAAGTAGCACTACCATTTTACACTCTCATCAGCAATGTGTAAAGATTTTGACTTGCCCACATTCTCACCAATGCTTCTTATTTATTATCTGCATTTTTGACTGGCCATCTTAGTGGGTACGGAGTTGTATGTCATTGTTGTTTCAATTTGCGTTTTCCTGACAGTTTCTGTAACAAATATTATACTGCTGAAAGATAAATTGAGGTACATTAAAATTCTCAAGAGCTTCTTCAGTAACTATCAGTTTGAACTCTACCAATGAGAACTGAGAGAAGGGCTTTATGGAGCCGGATGTGGGTGCACAAGCAAAGAAATCATTCCATTGGCTACAGCTCCAGTTGTTACCTTCTTTGGGAAAGCCCAGTTGGCTGGTTGTGATGGGTTGTTCTAAATTTCGTTTGTTCCTGATCTATGTGCCTCATGGGATTTGCCTCTGGTTTAGGTTTCGGCTTACAAGGCACTAGAGCCACCAAAGTCTAGTGGCCTCCTTAGTTTAATTCCTTTAGCAGTACCCATACAGTCATTTGTCCTAACTGGAGTTAAGAGGTACGGAATATTGCAAACATATGAGACATTCCTAAACGTGGGATTGGAAGAGCAAGTGACAATAAGAGATCCATTTAAAGCTGAGTTGGAGGAAAATCTGGGTAGCTGTGTCACTGACTGTGTCACAGACTGTACAAAGGCTAGCAATGCCCAGTGAGGAAGAATTGAGTGTAAGATATTCCCTTTACATTGGAGCCTTTGCCTGCCAGCTGGTTGATGTCTATCAGTGATCAGTACATTAGCAGATTGTGCCCGATCCAAGGCGGCTGCCCTTGCCCCAGGGGTTTGTTTGTCTAAGGGCTCTTCACCAACATGAGAAAGAGAATCCCATCTCCCTTGAACGTGCATCCATCTTTCAGTTCCCAAGATGACATTTGCTGGCTCTGACCTTGGCAGTCTGTCTCACTCAGCCTTTTTATATATCAAATGGGTTGTGTTAAAACCTAGTTTGAGAACAAAGAGTAAGCAAGAGGAAAATGTGTCACTTTGCAAGACTTGGAACCCATTATTTTAAAGTAACTAACACGTCAGTGAAGACAAATGATAGGACTATGGATTCAGAGAGCCCGTGTCTTCATGGACCCAGTTTCTTAGGCAGTCTTCAATTTTTGTGCACATTGGAATTACCTGTGAAAATTTTTCTTGAAGGATGCATGTCTGTGCCCTTAGTGTCTGTTGACCTTATTTAGGCCAGAGCCTAAACAACAGTTGTTTATTTGTTTATTTTTAAAGTAAATTCCATCATTCCCTGTGTCGCTGGAATTGAGTAGGAATATGGATAATCAAAAACAGTAAAAAACCCAAAGTTGTGTTTATTTGACTTCAGAATAAAATATAGACCATTTTCCCTACATTAGATTTGCTTTCCATGCCTTGCTGTGGGTGTTAGGACACTCCTGGAATGATTTTATGCGGATGTGCTGGCAGGGAGAAACAGTAAGAACACAATCTCTATAGGAAACAATGCAAACTTGTTATATTTATAGTCACAGCCTTCTGCAGTCTGCCGTCTGTCTGTTTCATCAACCTCCTCTATGTGCAGTTTTCTCATTTGATAATCTACACCCTAGCCACATTAGGGTACTTACACCTGTTCAAGTACACTTTTTCTTTCTTTATTTTCTTTACATGTGCTGCTCCCCTTGGAAAGTTCTTCCATCAATTTGTCCATCCGGTGAATTCATATTAATTCTCTTTATTTTAATAGTTCTGTCTGTGAAGGTTTCTCTGACCCCATCTGCTCCCTTACCCCAGGGCTGACCATATACAAAAACAATTTCCACATTTTTTCTCTTTTCCACATTTACTGAGTACTTATTATATGTTGGACTTTTTGTTCCAGAACAGTTGTAACATGGCCCATTTCCCTCTTAGCCTTCCTGATACAGTAGAGGGGGAAGAAAAATATGCAGATAATTACAATGTGAAGTATGTAAAGGCTTCGTGAGGGAAATTTAGGGATACTCTGGGAAGAGATGGGAGGGACACCCCGCCTACGGGGAAAAGATGTCATTGATGGATTTTGAGTAAATTGACATCGGAGCTGAGCCTTGAAGGATGAGTAAAAATTAGCTAGAAAGAGAGGGTAGGGTAGCAGGCGAATAGAGAAGAGAGAAACGGTGGGAACACTGGGACGGGAAGAGGAGGGATGTCACACTTGCCAGGCTGCAAGACATCCAGATGGTTGGAGCACATTGCACGAGAGCGTTGCAGGGGCAGGCCGGGGCGCGGGGGGTGGGGTGCTCAGGGTACTGGTGGCATGAGTTAAAGTTGCAGAGTAGACTAGGATCCACTCCAAAATAATTCTTTGTTTACATCCCTAATCTTCTCCTCTGCCTAAGAGAAGGGTCTTGTTTGGCTCAGGTTTATATTTCAGTGACTAGCGCAAAATACAGATTTATGGAGGGCATTTAAAAACATGTAGTGAATGAATGAATGAATGAATGCACGGGAGGATGAACCTATATGGCGTTGGGATCACAACTTAACTGTGAACACCCAGCATGGAAGAAATACGGATGCTCACAAAGCATCTGGTTGACTTTGAGCAAAGATGTTGATTTCGTTTTTTTCACTCTCATCTCATCCATTTTTATTACCATATATTTCCTAAAGAGAAGGTCTGGCCAGTATCAAAACAAAGCATACCTCTCTGTTTTTAATTACCCTTTTTAAGGCTGCACTAGCAAGGCAAATGCTGCCTGGTCTAACTTGAGCAGCAAACAGAAACATTTAGTGGGCTTTCCTTGAAAGTGCTGAATGGAACGCATAAAGCTCGTATTGATAAGAGTTGAATTTTAGGCTTTATCTTTTAATAGGGGGTGATAAGATTCTAATGCCTCAGTCCTCTATACTATCTGGATGCTGATGGTGGGAACAGTCACCAGAGTGAAGTACTGGGCGGTGGTGGGGGCCCTGGGTTAACCTCAGAGAAACACAAATATGAGTGGGTGAAGGGGCTGCTTTCCATGAGAATCTCGCTCCTTCTCTTTCACAGCCTGGCCCACAGATCGGGCCTTTTGCCAGTAAGCAAAGCAATGGATTATTTTTTCCACTGGTCAGAGGAAGTTTTCTTTTTCTTTCTTTTTTTTTTTTTTTCTTTTTGTGAATGAAGATAAAACCTTATGTTTTAAAGGAGAACTTTAGGAATTTCATTTAAGTAAAATGAAAGACTGCTCAGATTCCCAGGAAGCACGGGAGGAGGGCGCAAAACCCGAGGAAACACAGGTCCTTGGAATCATACAGACGCGAGTGTAAGGCCCAATGTATTGCAGACCAGCTGTGCAGCCTTGAAAGTTGCGTTCCCTTTTGTGAGCCTCAGTTTCCTTGTCTATAACATGGGGACAACACGAGGCAAATAAAATGAGATGCATGCAAGTAAAACATTTAGAAGACACTCAGCATTTGTTAGTTTTCTTCTGCTGCTTTTGAACGAAGACAAAGGATTACACCCGCTTCCCACCAGTCTTCTGTATATTTGGGAACGAAGTCATGAATACAAATCTAAGAAGCCCAAGGGAAAGCTTTACATACACAATGTCTTATCCTGCCTGCTGATCTCATTCACTTCAACTCACCAAATATTTATTAAGTGTATGCTTGCTTAAAACTGCCTGAGACTGTGGAGTTTACAGTTGGATGACAGATGATTACTGACGTCTGTCTTCAAGAAGCCCGTCTCTTACTCCAGTGACAAAACTTTACGTGTCAGGCAGGTTAATAGTACAAGGCAGTGTGTGCGTGTGGGTGTGCACGCACGCACACGCATGAATGTGTATGTGCATGTGTGCTATCATGCGCACAAATATTTTTAGGAGGTGAGAGATCAGCGAGCGCTGGAGGAATAAAAGGAACTTGTTCATTTTTTTGGTGGGGATGGGAGGGGCTGAACGAAGAGCAAAAATATCGTCCATACAACTATTCTCCCTTATGGGCCTCAGTTTAGCCAAAGACAGAAGCCTTTGGATTGCTCAAATACCCAGTTAATTTCCCTCTTAATGCAGCTCAATATTTCTTTGAATGCCAAGAATGCTGGGGCTCTGTGCCTCCGGGCCAGCTCTTTCCTCCGGCTGTAAATCGTTTCTCCAACTATAGAAATCTGACTCATTTTCCCAGTCCCCGCTCAAAGCTTCTCTATTAAGCCTTCTCTCCTTTTGTGTGTCTATTACCTAATGTAGACATGATACATATTTTAGGAGTGAATGAAGTCAGTCTTATAAATGGTTTTGAAAGTTAATTTCTGCCAAAAATATTCCACTGGCCCCCAAACTGTCCCGGGACCTTTAATAACTTGCCAACACCCGCCCCTCGGCTTTTCCTATCTTGGTCTCCTCCCACGTCCTTCCTTACCAAGATCATAGAGCAAAAGCTTCTACAGAAGCATAAAGTCCCCTCTGCTATTAGATTCCCCCGAATGGCGACCCTAACAGTCGGAAGAAAAAGCAGAACACTATGTGTTTTGCAACACACCAACCCCTCTCGACAAAATCATTGTTGCCATGCAGATCAGTGGTACAGATGTGGGACAGGCAGAAAGTGAAGGAAGCTCATGAGGAATATAAAGTACTGGAAATCATACCTGTTTCAAAGGGATGTGACAAGTGCAAATCAAGTCTGTACCAACACGACTGCAAAACCAAAGACTTGAAAACAGAAAAGAAACAGTGCGATCGTTCTGCGAAATAATTCATTTCCCCACATTTCTCTTTCGACATGTATAAAATGATTCAGAGGGTTTTGGTAAAACTGTAGGCACAAATGTTATGATTACACCTTGAGGCAAAACTCTATAAATATTCTCTTGGTTTACTCCTTCCCATAATGGGAATGACTTCTAAATTATGAATAATGATCATGAAAAGTGACTCCTGGCTTGGCAAGGCCCTAAGAGCTTGGCGGATTGATCTTTCCAAACAATCCCCCCAAATCAGTGAGTTCAGTAGGACAACTAAAATTCAGAAGGAGACGATTGGGTCTGCTGAGATTTATAGAGAATGTTTGGGAGACAAACTTCCCAGGGTCACCCACAGGTTATATGGTGTAAATTCTTGCTCATTTTCTGATGGAACTGGGTTCTTCTCATCGGGGCTCACATTCTCCCACCTACCCTGGGCTTCCCTGGGCTTCCCTGTTTGTTTACTCCCTGTAGACTGCAGATGAGTAGCTGTGCAGTTTGGGCTATTGACGGAAGAGACATGCGTCGGGCGTCTGC
The DNA here is from genome assembly GCF_008692635.1 of Crocuta crocuta. Taxonomy (NCBI): domain Eukaryota; kingdom Metazoa; phylum Chordata; class Mammalia; order Carnivora; family Hyaenidae; genus Crocuta; species Crocuta crocuta. The sequence goes on from NW_027528872.1 coordinate 5,015,626, forward strand.
AGCTCGACATTCACACGCTTGAATTGCTTTCTCTGAGATTCCAGTTCTATCAAGACTGGTTTTCAGCAATTTGGTCTTCATGCAATTTGTTACGAAAAGAAAAGGGTTTCTGTACTTTTTCCTTCCTTCTTTCCTCCCTCCTTTCCTCCCTTTTCTTTTTCTTCCTTTCTTTGTTTCTTCCTTCCTTCCTCCCTTCCTCTTTCTTTCTTTCTCTCTTTCTTTTCTTTCTCTCTCTCTTTTTCTTTCTTTCTCTCTTTCTTTTTCTTTCTCCCTCTCTTTCTTTTCTTTCTTTCTTTCTTTCTTTCTTTCTTTCTTTCTTTCTTTCTTTCTTCGTCTTTTTTCTTTCTTTTTTCTTTTCTTTTCTTTTCTTTCTTTCTTTCTCTCTTTCTTTTCTTTCTCTCTTTCTTTTTCTTTCTTTCTTTCCCTCTTTCTTTTTCTTTCTCCCTCTCTTTCTTTTCTTTCTTTCTTCTTTCTTTCTCTGTCTTTTTTCTTTCTTTTTTCTTTTCTTTTCTTTTCTTTTCTTTTCTTTTCTTTTCTTTTCTTTTCTTTCTTTCTCTCTCTTTCTTTCTTCCTTCCTTCCTACCCTCCCTCCCTCCTTTCTTTCCTTCTTTCTTTCTCTCTCTTTCTTTCTTTCTCTCTCTCTCTTTTCTTTCTTTCTTTCTTTCTTTCTTTCTTTCTTTCTTTCTTTCTTCCTTCCTTCCTTCCTTCCTTCCTTCCTTCCTTCCTTCCTTCCTTCGACTTGGAGGCAGCTCTAAAGTGCTTTTAGGGCATCAGACAGCTGATTTTTACCACTTTGCTGAGTTCATAGCATTTTCTTTGCCCTTTCTTCCCAAAATCAAACTAAACCTCATTGGTAATGATATGAAGCATTTATGTTTTTTCAACCTTTTTTCTTTTTTTTTAATCAGGAAAAACGTTGGAAAAACAGATTGCATGCCCAGGCTGTTGGCTCTTGAAATGTCTTTCCTCTTTAGACCTATTATCTCAGTAAGAGAACAGTTTAGATAACATAAATCTAACTACTGTTCACTTTAATTTGCCCCCGGGACAAGTAGGCTGGCCTTTCCTCCTCTTTGGGGACATGAATTAGGCTTTTTCAGGAATTCAGCTGCATCAGAAATGGAGGAATAATTTGAGCAATACCTTATCATTCATTCCCATGTGAAATGGACTTTTGTTTTTTGTTTTTTTTTTTTTTTGAAACACACTGGAGAGAACAGAGAGAACAACCCCTGTGTGGATAGTGGGGCCTGCTTTAAAGTACTCCACTCTGGCCCCATATTTGGAGCTCATACCACCTCTTCTAGGTCACACAGGGTACTTGGGGCCCTCTACTTCCTTGCTCAACTGGCCTTCAGGCTGCTTCCAGAGTTTTCCTGGGCCTCTTCTTCATGAATGTCATCTGGAGGGTAAATGTTGTATATGTCTTTAACCTAAATGGTAGCCAAGAAGTGGCTTTTTATGGGAGTGCAGACAGATTAACCTTCCATGCTGGAAGCCAAAGACAGGGCTGGGAAGAAACGGGGCCCGGGCCAAGGGTGGATGCTTCATGCTTCCATGTTTTGGTGTAGAAATCAGGGGAAACTGAGAATATTGCATTTCGCCCCGGTCTTGCAGATTGTTAAGAAGGTAAATAGAACAGGAAAAGATAGCCAGATCAATAAGGTAGCCAGATACTTCATGTTTGAATATTTAGACGCATGGCAAGTTGCTCTCCAATTACATTACTGCCCAAGGTGCCCATATGTTAGAAGGGAGACCCAAGAGAGATACATATGATGTTGTTACTTAGGCCCCTTGATCCAATGAGCTAAATCAGGAGGAACGGGGTTGGGCATATTTGCTGGGTGGACCTATCTCTCTGCCTCCTTTTTGGGAGTAGGGAGGAAGTGTTCTATTGTGGAAAGAACCTGAGATTTGGAGCCCGGAAGACCTGGACTCAATCAACATTTATTAATTCTCCATTGTGTGTCAACAACTGAAAGAGAACCCTAGGAGAGATGAAACACAGCCAAAATTCTCTGAAAACTGATAGCAGGAAAGGTTATAGACGGTCGTAAAAAAAATAGTGATGAGAAAATGAGTTAAAAGTCACTGTTAACCAATATATTTTAGGTAAATAAGGGTGAACATCTAAAAGAAGGGGCTTGTCTCTAGGGAAAAGACTTCACAGAGTGATAATTAGCCTGGGTTTAGGAGATGTTTGCCAGGAGAAAGGAGGAAAGCATGGCTGGAGAGAATGGGTTGTACAAAACAGAAATGCGGAGGAGCTCTAATGTAGATTTCAGAATAAACTTTGTCACTTACTTGTTGAGTATCTTTGGGTAAATAACGTTTCTTAGCCCCAGTTTTCTCTTCTTTTCGATGGGGATAATCAGGATATCATGACAATTAGATGAAATAGGGAATTTGAAACACAGATTTTTAAATTCTAAATAAAGCACCAACCAAATCTTAATGATTGTTAAAAGTGGGGCTTCAGGACTGGGTCCCTCTAAATCCCAGCTGGGGAATACTCTGTGGATTTTGGCATGAAAGTTGGAAGGTCTCCTGGGGGTACTGTTGACATGAATCCTGAGAATAATCACAGTCATATCTGGCCTTTCTTACAGAAGGAACATTGGGTACAGGGCAGGCTGGTCTTTTTTTAGACATAAGCCAATGCTTTCCTACAGCCCAGAAAGTGAGACTGAGTCTTTGATCTTCTAGATTTGTGGGAAGCCCTCTTCATTTCTCTCTTGAAGAGCCCTCACTCCCCAGATCCAGTCTTCTTTATCACTCTTAGGCCAGAGGTAGCAATCTTGAATTCTTGTGCTGGCACTGGTGCAGCTGATTAATATATGACCTGAGGTCAAAGACTGTCTTATAGAACTCAGCACCCCTGGGATCTGGAACCAATAATGAGCACAGTCTACATAATAGGGCTTGTTCCCTTCCTTGGTGATTCAGACAAAGTGTCTTGTGTGCTCTGGTCCATGCTTCAAGCCTATGGCTCTGTAGCCCTAACTGCCAAATGCTGGCCCAGTGAAGACACGCCAATGACAGTGCATCTTATTTGGTCATTTCCTGCAAGGCAGACCCCCATGGCCCACAGGACACTGACAGCTTCTGTTTCACATCTGTTTTGACTTCTGGATGGGCCTTCTGGGTCACTGCCTTGGCCCAGTGATCTCCCCCTTCGCCTTGGTTCCCACGCCAAGTCAGGACAGGGAGGCTACCTCTTCTCGTCCCTTCCCCAGTGCCTCTCTCTGCTCCCTGACCAGACTCTATGGATCCAGTCAGTTGTCCTGTGGCCGCACAGTCTGAGGCTGCCTCCTTGCACCAGGGCACTCAGCTTCCACCAGCCTGGCTCTGCTCTTGTCGCCCAACGAGTGCCTGTTTGCTACTCACATGTGCTCATCCTGACCTTTGGGTCTTGGAATGTCAGCAGGCACATGGAGCAAAAGAATCCAATCTGCTAGAAGCATTAGGTCTTCAAATAGTCACAACTCATGGAGGCTTCTTGACATTAGCGTTCTATCGGTTGCATGTTTTCTGGGCTCCCCCCGCATCCCTCCTAATCATTTGGGTCATAGTTGAGGGTAGATGCCTAGATGCAGGGCTGAATGTTTGTAATAAAAAGGAAAGGCTACTGGGTCTTCTTCTGTCTTCTCTTCCTTCTTTGCATAAGGTTTGCATAAAAAAAACATGCTCACAACAGCCAGCTCGCTGGAGAGCTAGCATCATAGTTACATTAGTGGTCATTAAGCAAATGCAGCAGGAATGAAGGATGTGGCCTGTGATCCCAAGGAATTTATAATCTAGTTGTGCAGATAGAACTAGCCCACATGAAACCATGACAGACCATGTGAAAGAGATTATTATTAAGTACCTAATTGGCACTTAGTAATAAGTGATCATGGAGGCTGTGGAGATTTGAGAAGGCTGCCTGGAGGAGATGGAGCTCAAAGGAAATCTATAAGGAGGGAAGGTGTGTGTGTGTGTGTGTGTGTGTGTGTGTGTGTGTTTATTATAGTCCCAGAATCCAACCCAGCAACTGGGAACTCACAGGTGATCAGTACATATTTTGTATAAATTCGTGCACTGAGAAGAGAAAACAAAGGCGAAATGTGAACAGGGAGTTGAATATGGTGCATTTGTAGCCCAGGGACTGGGGGTGCTGAGCGAGTGAACATCAGACGGTACCTTGGGTGAGAAAAGAGGAGTACACAGTAAGTGCTTGCTAGTTGTCTGAGTTTCTACTCAGTGGAAGTCTGTGCTGTTTGATGTCGCTGGTTGTGCTCATCAGGGCAGAACGTGCTAAGCTCGGATCGCTTTTCACTTTCTGAGCCAGTTTCTCATTCCAGGGGGTTTTGGGAAAATGCTGGTATCACAGAGATCAGAAGCATGGGGCTGCAGATAAGGAGGGTAGGATGACTGCAGGTAAGCAGTAAGGGTCACTGAGATAGGCCTCTATTCCATGGCAAAGCCAAACAATTCAGACCTTCACACCCACAAACTCAAACCCAAACAAAGCTATAAAATGAGAGGGAGGGGCAGCAGGGAGGGAATGATGTGCTTAATGTGCAGAAACACAGCTGGGCCAGCATGGCTGGGCAGGACAACTTTGCTTTAATATCATTGTTCCTCCGGTAAGTGTGGAAATTTGTGGAAAATTTTGCCCTATGTGTGAAGTTTAGAATATAAGCACCAGGAGCGCCTGGGTGGCTCCAACTTTGGCTCAGGTCATGATTTCACACTTCGTGGGTTCGAGCCCCATATGGGGCTCTGTGCTGACAGCTCAGAGCCTGGAGCCTGCTTCGGATATTGTGTTTCCTTCTCTTTGTCTGCCTACCCCCTGCTGTGCGCTCTCTCTCAAAAATAAAAAAAAAAATTAAGAAAAAAATTAGAACATAAGTACCAGAATATATCTATTACCCTTTGAGACTATACATGTAATTATACCATAAACATTTGTTGAGTGTCTATTGTGAGTTAGGCTTGTGTATACATACATTGGAGATTGTATTTGAGCCACAGACTTTGTCTTATGGAGCTTATAGTTTACTGGGCAGAGGGGTCATAAAGAGGTAAATGAGAAAGTAAATTGAAAGACAAAAAAAGTCAATCTCTTCTATCAAGAATACTCAGATAAATGAAAGATAAAGAATTGGAGGGTTCTAAAATATAGCATAACTGACTCTCCCTTTAGAAATGGGCCCTTTCTTGTATTACAAGTAAGGCTGAAATCCTAACAAAATAAAATAGTTAACAGCAGTATTATCAACAATAGCCAAATTATGGAAAGAGCCCACATGTCCATCAACTGATGAATGAAGAAGATGTGATACACGCAAGAGTGTGTGCACAGGCTCACAGTCACACACAATAGAATATTGCTCAGTCATAAAAGCATGGAATCTTGCTATTGGTAGCAACTTGGATGGAGCTAGAGTGTATTATGCTAAGCGAAATAAGTCAATCAGAAAAAGGCAAATATCCTATGATTTTTATATGTGGATTTTTATATATTTTATTTTTATATATATTTTATATGTGGAATTTAAGAAACAAAACAGATGAGCGTGGTGGGAGGGGAAGAGAGAAGCAAACCATAAAACAGACTATTAACTCTAGGGAACAAACTGAAGGATGGGCTAAATGGGTGGGAGGCATTAAGGAGGACACTGGTGAGGAGCACTGGGTATGTCAGTGACGTGTGTCAGTGATGAATCACTAAATTCTACTCCTGAAACTAATGTCACACTCACTGTCTGTTAGCCAACTGAAATTTAAATGAAAACTTGAAAGAAAAATAAGTAATAATAATAAATACAAAAAAATAAAATAAAAATATAAATAAAGAAATGAAAAGAAGCACAACCTTAAAAAAATGAAACACAATAAAATAATACCAGAGTACAATGAAGCCATACCTGGAGCTGGAATTTCTTTCAAACAGACTGTTTTCTCAAACTAACTCTAAGGACACATGGGCCAGCATACATGTGCTTATGGAGAGAAGGGTGCAGGATATTTGAGAGCAGATATGCCTTAGGAAATAAACATTCATTGAGCCAATGGGCGCACATGAATGACTGAGGGAAGGTTGCAGGGAGGCATTGCTGAATTGTAAAGTCTTCAGGGTCAGAAGTATTTGGATTTCATCCAGGCTCCTTCTTTCTAGCTGTGTGAACTTGGATAGTTTAACCTCATCTGTAAAGATAAAAATATCTCTATCTACTAGCTGGTGAAAGTAGATAGTTATGTAATCTCTGAAACAGAGCCTGGTATATAATGTGTGCACAATAGATTGGAACTGTGTCAGCCTATATCCCGTGAGATACACTAGGTGGGTAGTGGCTAGAGATGGAAAGGACTGGGGACCCAAGGAGCGATGCACCATAGGCAGAACAAGGGGAAGACATTTTAAAAATGAGAATTGAGAATGAACAAAAGACACAAGGACCTGTCTGCTGGCTGAGAAGTCTGAATCTTCCGTTTGTCTGGATCCTTCTCAAAAGAATACTGCTTTTATGTAGCAGTGTGGCTGCTCTTACCTGAAAGTGAAGCAGATGGGTTTCTTAGGATTTCTCAAAGAATTCAACCCTGAATGCTTGCACCTGCTTGTTAGCATGCCTGAAGGTTATGTTACTGATTATATAGTTGTAGGTATGCATGTGAACACACATGCGGAGCTGAATCTCAGTTTTGCACTGTGTTCTGATGTACAGGAAAAGATTGCTTTTAGTTTATTCTTCTGCAAGAGTTACTGTCCATTTAGTAGGGTCAGCATGTGTATATGTGTGTCTTACATTTACCAGAAAACAACGCATCAGAATTCTGGTTCTAAGAGTCTTTTTTCGGCTAAATAATCTTTCAAGTGAATGACGGGTATATCAGATTTCCTATCCCTTCCCTGCTTCTCCCCAAGATCGTGTATGGGAAGGCTTATGTGACTGATCTCTTGGGGCGGGCACAGAGAGCCTCAGATCTACCTTCTGGCTTCAGCTCTTGCTGTTCTGTTTTGTGAAGAGCTGGATTGAACAGGTCATGCTGGTCATGCTGGCCATCAGGTTGAGATGGGACTGGTTCTTTTCTGGCTCTTGGGTCTTTGTTCTGGCTCCTATTGCTAAAGTCCTTGGTCCCAGCCATCTGATCTGGGTGTAATCTTCACTGGTTAGGGGACAGAGACTCCACATTCTCCTATTTTCCTGCCCCTTCCTTCCTGGGACCTGCGGGGCTTTGAGCCTTCTTGCGTTCCACACACACAGACTGAGGGGAGCCAGGAGCATGGCTGGCCTCCAAGGACATCCTTCTAGCCACCTGCCTTCTCAATGCTCTGTGCTCTGTTTTCCCCAAGCTAATTTGGAAGTAAATTTGAGCTGATCGCCAGTCTTTTCAAAGAGCGATAGTCCTGACCTTGCCTATAACTTCAAATTATCTGGGAAGCTTCTTTCACCTATTGATGCCTGAATCCTATGTCCAGATACGGTGCTGTGGGTGCCCTGGGCATGTAGATGTAATTCTAATGTGCAGCCACATTTGAGAACCTTTGCCCAGAGACTTGCAGCCTCCAGACTGGGAAGCGGGCCACTGGTCTTTGTGCTTTGGGAGTACATCTTACCCATCAGATGGTCCCATCATGTCCAATCCATGGCTCAAGGCTCCTCACCCATGGTGGGGGAGTGGAAAGGAGGATGCAGACAGTGACTTCTCTGTTTTACTTCTCTTTTTCCCCTCTCTAAAATCAGGAAGGAAGGGTCTTTTACTTTACTTCCCTTTCTCTCCCCAACTCCCTTTACATCATACATCTTAAGTTCTTTTCACCATTACCTTTTGTAGCTTTTAAGTTGCTCAGACACTGATATATCAATAGGAGCTTGAAGATTTTAGGAAAAAAAAACTTTTCCTCTCATGAAAATGCTTGGCATCCAAAGCTATTATTTTGGGGAAGGTTCAAAACTTCCATTCTACATTTCAAATACAGAATGTTTGTTCTTTCTTTTTCTTTGTATTTCTGCTACAAAAAATTTAAACTCTACTTTGGGAAAGAAAAGAGTAGAGGAAAAGGAGGAGCCTTTATAGTATGTATATATATTATAAAACATTCATATGTGTATTAGTCTTCTAGGGATGCCTTAACAAAATAGACAGACTAGGCGGTTTAAACAACAGGTATTTATTTTCTCACATTTCTGGAGGCTGATAATCCAAAATCCAAATGCCAGTAGGAGTGGTTTCCTCTGAGAGTCACATTGGAAGGATCTGTTCCAGGCCCTCTTCTTGCCTTATGGATGGCTGCCTTCTCTCTGAATCCCCATGTGATTGTCCTCTTGTGCACAAATGCCCCTGGTGTCTCTCTGTGTGCCCAAGCTTCCTTTTCTTATAAGGACACCAGTCAGATTAAATGACCATCCTGATGGATCCATTTTAAGTTCATCAGAGACCTTATCTCCAAATGTGGTTACATTCTGAAGTACTAGGGGTTAGAACTCTGGCATAAGAATTTTGAGGGGACACAATTCAGCCCATAGCAATGTGTATTCACATGCAAATGACACAGACAAATGAGGGCCTAAACTTTTATGTATTTTTAGTACCTATACAGCTCACAAAACACCTTTATAAATTCTGTTCATTTGGTCCCAACAAGTTCTTATAGTGTATAACTTTTTCTTTTTTTTAATTTGGAGATGAGACAACTGAGGTGCAGAAAGTCTGGGTAGTTTTGTTCAAGGTCATTGGGATACTAATTAGAATTGAACTTAAAACAAGTGTGTGTGTGTGTGTGTGTGTGTGTGTGTCTGTGTGTGTGTATCTGTTTTAGTGTATTTGTCTCTATAGCATAGATCAAGGAATAAGAGGAAAAATGATTAAATAATACTCCAGCCTATACTGGGTGGGGCTAGGGAAGATTGAAAGAAATGACCAATACATTTGTGAGAAATTAGTAAAAGCCCTAACACAGAACGATGATCAGATCCCCAAGCTCAGTGTGAATGGAGATCAGAGTGGAATATGGAAGAGTGTCCATGAAGAATATGGAGCTAGGATCTACTGCATTAAGTTTTACATTAAAAGAAACTCTTTATGATAAAGATAAAAAATTTGAACAAAAAAGACCAAATATTGGTTATACTCAGGATCCTTTAGCCAGTTGGGGTAAGCTACATGAAGAGTATAAAATTATTGGTATAATCATGTCCCACTAAATTTTTATGAAGTGTTTTTGAGTGAATTACCTCATTGGATCTTCACTGCAATCCTTTAAGGAAGCTAATACTATTATTATCTTCATTTGACTTTTGGCAAAATTAAAGCTCATATATTTTGAATGCATTGCCAAAGATCACTCAGCCAATAAGTAAAAATGGGATTAAAACCCAAATGCCTTGGTTTGAGACTCCATGCTCCTCATATTACACTGTACCATCATGACTTTTCTTTAATTCTCCACCAAAGATCTTTAACATCATAGAAAACTCTATGATTCATGCATCATTATATGTCCAATGCTTAGCATGCTGCCTGAAACCTAGTACATTGTCAATACTAAGTATTAAGAGAATAAATAAATTAAGTACAGAAAGTTCTGTTCAAATATGGAGGCCTGCTCGCATAGATTTCTCTCTTTTATTTCATTAAAATATATTAAATTTATAATAAAATAATTTTTGAGAGATAGAGAAGGGAGTGGGGTCATCAGAAATTTTGACAAATTTCTAGAAGATTAAAAGCACGTGTCGGGGTGATGACTGTGACACTTTACCTAATAGCAGAGATGAGCTGTATCCAGAATATGCAATCAATTTTCTGTTGCCTTTCTTTAAATATGATCAAAGAAACATTTGAAAAAAATATCACATAATGCAAGAACAGGTGCTATGATAAAGGGAAGTGAAGACTATAGAACTTTCATTATTTAAAAATATCATTTTATATAACAAATTTAAAAGGGTTGGAAAGTAAAGTCCAGGAAATCTCCAAGTAAAGTCCAGGAAAAAAATGCAAAGAGATAAAAAAAAATAGGATAACAAATGGTTATAGGCATAGCTTATTATCAGAAAGTCAAATATCTGATTAACAGGTTCCCAGAAAGAGAGCTGCATAAATAAAAGGGGAAAAAAATCAGAGCATTAATTTAACTATCCAGATCTTTCTAAAGGATATTCTCAATTATAATGACATCTAATTGTCTAGCACAATGAGTGAAAAAAAAAAGTCATACTTAAGTATACCATTGTGAAACCACAGAATACCGAGGAAGAAGAGATTCTAAAAGCCCACCGAAAGAGAGTGAACATAGGAGAATGAATAGATTATCTCACAAAGAAACAAGATGAGGAAATTGAGGCAGTAGTATTAGTAGCAGTAAGTATATTCTTAGGGGAAATGAGTCTTCAACCTAGGATTCTATACTCAACCACACTATCACTAAATTGTTCCAGTAAAATAAAAACCATTTTTCATCTTTTAAGAATTCAGCATTTACTTCACTCACTCATATTAGGAATCTTCTTGAAGAAATGCCTCTGTTGGATACGATGCCTTTTATTGTAAGAACAGAAAACTCCAGCTCAACTGGCTTATACAGAAAGACAATTCTTATCTCAAATAACAAGAAACCAGAAGTGGGTGGTTGGCTCAATTATATCACCAAAGTTCTATGTTCTTCCCACTTTTCTTCTCTTTCACTCTTGGTGAGACGCATAGTCCTTAGATGGCTCTCTTCTTATTAAAAGATGATTAGAAGAGGGACGCCTGGGTGGCTTAGTCGGTTAAGCGTCCGACTTTCGCTTAGGTCATGATCTCGCAGTTCGTGGGTTCGAGCCCCGCGTCGGGCTCTGTGCTGACTGCCAGCTCAGAGCCAGGAGTCTGTTTCAGTCTGTGACTCCCTCTCTCTCTGACCCTCCCCTGCTCACGCTGTCTCTCTCTCTCTCTCCTAGAAATAAATAAAACATTAAAAATTTAAAAAAAATGATTAGAAGATATCAGATAAAGATATGAAAATGGACAGAAGAAGGAAGAGTATTCTATTCTTGTGGGTCTTTTTTTTTAAATTGAAGATTTCACTGGAGATTCTCTAAGCAAGTTTCCCCTCATGTTTCATTATCTAGAATGGAATGTGTACACGCTCATAACCAATCATTAGCTAGCTGAAAGGTGTTAATGTGATTGGCTTAGTAAAGTACAGGACCATTAAATGGGATACAGGAATAAAATAAGATTTTGTTAGAAAAAAGAGGAATGCGTCAGCTATATTGCTGCAGCAAACCAGAAGTTAAACCAGTAAAGAAGGAATATGTTGGAACTTCTCTGGGAAAGAAGAAAAGAAAAATTCCAGGAAGAACAATGTACATGGCCTAGAGGGCACTGGTTTAAACTGAATCAGAAGGACAGAGGGACCTAGGTAGGAAATATCTATGTGAAAACAGAATATGAATTTTGACTAAAAATTTTTAAATTGGGGTGCCTGGGTGGCTCAGTTGGTTAAGCGTCCGACTTCGGCTCAGGTCATGATCTCATGGTTTGTGAGTTTGAGCCCCGCGTCGGGCTCTGTGCTGACAGCTAGCTCAGAGCCTGGAGCCTGTTTCTGATTCTGTGTCTCCCTCTCTTTCTGACCCTCCTCTGCTCACTCTCTCTCTCTCTCTCTCTCTCAGAAATAAATAAAAAACATGAAAAAAATTAAAAAAAATTTTTTTCATTAAGATAAAGGCAAAAAATTTAAAAATAGGCACTTAAAGTTCCAGAAGATGCATAAAGCATTGTAAGAAAGAACTATATTTATGAAAACATGACTTAATTCACTGTGCTCAATGCTGACATGGTCATCGTCACAGAGGCACTGTCAATGGTTCCAACTTCTAGAATCAGTTTGTTGGTGTAAATTGGTTATAGAACAAAAGGTAACTGCCATCCATTTGAAGATATAATAGAAGTGTGCATGTGAGAAATTGGTGCTAGAAGACGGGGGGAGAAAGCTGAGATTGGAAGGGAAGAGCAGGGGTGCTCAGATTCTTACCTGACAGAGTGAGCAGATAAGCAATCAAAAGATACTCTCTTTCATTGGTGGAACAGCCACAAAAAAGTAATTATGAAAAGGTAAAGCATGAAGGACATAATTTTGATTTACTAAGATATTTGGTGCAGGGGAAGACAGGGTGGGGTTGTGTGAGCCAGATGCTAATTTTTCTGGAACTCAAGAGATAATATATAAAGTGAATAAGAAGTAGAGGCAAAAACATATATTATCTGGAGGTATGGCACTAACTCCCAGGAAAAAAATTGTCAGAAAGAGTTCAAAGTATTTGTTGTGGGGAGGGAATGGGGGTGAGAGAGATGGGATCCTTTTGTGTGTAAGCCCTTTTGATATTTCTTATTTCAACCATGTGCACACATTTCATTTGATATATCATATAAAAAAAAACAATGTATTTTTACTTTCTATCACAAACCAAAACACATTTTGTATTATGCAGTTGCCATTTATAGCTGCATCATAAACATTTTCCCTGATATTACATTGCCTTTATAATGATTCAATTAATGGCTATATAATATTTTGCATTGTTTCCTTAGAAGTACTGATCCATTTATATTCATTCTTTCAGTCTCCTGGTATCTGTCTGAAATCAACAGCAATGGTAGAAATTTGGGGGTAGTAGCCTATGGCCAAAGAAGAAAGTTGTTGGTTTTTTTCTCTGAAAAGAACTAAATCTTGAACTGGCCCACTGTGCATTAGCCAAGTTCAAAGCCCAGGCAGAACTGTGTCCTTGCTCATTGCAGCAACCCTGGGTGGTGCGCACACACCTTGAGACAGACCTACAAAGCCAGAGAGTGTTCCATGACAGCCTGGACAGCCTCAACCCAAGGCCGCCCTTTGCACTGACACTGCCCTCAAGTTCATTTGAAATGGGGGCTGCCAGAAAGATGAGGCTTCATTTGCAAAGCAAGGGCATGGTTTTAATTAGCCTTTAGATCCATAAAAAAGAGAGGGGTGGGGGTGGGGATAGATTTATGGCTTTAAATTCTCTTCTTTGCCGTTTATAAAACAGTATTTATCAGGTGTGGGGCACATGGCAGCTCTGGGGAGTGCCAGACGGGATCAAAAGCAAAGCATAAAAACCTTCCCCTTTCAACATACCTAATCTCCTTCTATCTATAAATGGCCACATTAACCTCATGGCTCAGAAGAGAGATTCATTCTGGCATTTTGCTGTCTGAGGTATAAGGAGCAAGTGAGAGCCTGGCTTCTGTGTGCCAGGCCTGTCTTGCCTCCCCTTTGATGTTTCCCTCAGAAGAATCGAATCATGGCCAATAGCACTGGGGTGGGATGCTCCTGCCATTGTGTCAGAGAGTGTCCCTTTCATAGGGAGGCATTTATATCCCCTCCAGGAGAGTATCAGATGGCAAATGACTGGAAATTAGCAATCAATCATTCATTCATTCAGTGCTCTTTAGTTATCTCTCATATGTCCCACACACTTGCAGGCGTTAGTAGATGCTAATGAAGCAGAAGATATGATTTATTCCTTCAGAAAAAACTCCATTAGTTGGCAAAATAAATTCTGCACACAAAAAATTCTGCACATAATAGACTCATAAATTATTAAAATAATTTTTGGTGTTGAGAAAGAGTTGGCTTTAGTGAGTCTTCAGATTGAGATGGGTTTTGCCAAGAAGGTGTGAAATGGGCTAAACCTTGAAAGATGGGTAAGATTTGAATAAAAAGGAGGAAAAGAGAGATGGAAAAAGCCATAAATAAAAGCCCTGAGGTGAGCATAAATATGGCAGCTCGAGGGGACAAGAGCAGAGAATACATGTTGGAAATAACTTTGGGTCCGCTGGTTTGTGGGTGTGTGTCCCATTCTCCTGAATTGTGGCTTGCTGATCAACACGAACCTACAAAGGGCAGATTCAGGAGGCATCTTTGCTTCTAGAAAACAGAGCAACTTTTCCATGATTTTCCTGCTTTCATAGCTCTAGAAGATATTTTACTTTTCTTCTTTCTGTACCGGGATATGCCTTCTCTGAACTGAGAGTATTGTGGTGTAGAGTCTTAGAAGTGTAGGAACCTTGAGGTTATCTGGCATGCAAGCTCCATGGAACTAGGAATTTTTGTTGGTTTTATTCACTCAGTTCTTAGTGCAATACTTATTGAATAAATAAATGCATGAAAGCCTAGCCTCCCAAACAATTGAGGAACATCAGACTACTATTCCTGAGATACTTTGGCCCTTATTAGCTTGAATCACATCCATCCCTTCCAACCCAGTTTTCTTATCTTTAAAATGGTGATATTAAACCTATTTTATAGACCTTACAAAGTTCAGAGGATCAACTACACACTCAATGTATTTTCATTTATTTAATTATTGTGTACTAGGCTAGGAGTTTTATGTGAATTTAGCTTTCAAGGAACTTAGTCTAATGGAGAAAGCAAAGAAAAATAAACAATAAAGATCCCACCTCAATGTGATAGTGACTAAGATAATGATACGCACAGGGTATTGTGAACTCACAGAAGAGCAACTGCGAATACAGACAAGGGGGAGCAGGGTAGGCTTCCTAAAAGTGACAGTTGTGTGAGCACCTTGTTCAGGTAAGATTTACCTAGGGTAAGTGAAGGCAGTAGTACCTTCAAGGCAGAGGGTAGTTATGAATGCCCATATGCTGGACAATGAACAGGTTGGATGGAGGTTTGTATCTGTGTACAGGTGAGCACAAACCCAGTACGTACTGATCTGTGCAGAGATTGGCCATAAATCCTTCTGGTGAAACTAAGTAAGCAGTATAAATCCCATAAAGCATTATTTTCTAAATAATCACATTTGGACTTCAGCAAAGAGTTATAATTCATGTAGGGACATTATCAGATTCACATTTTAGAAAAAAAAAATCAGTGGAAGCCTATATAGAGGATGGGTGGCAAAAAGATGAAACTGAAAAAAAAAAAACAAAAAACATTGATGAGAATGGAAATCAATTAGGCAGCTACTGAAAGAATTCTGTGAGAGATGAGGAGCCTCAGGATCTGAAATCGGGTTAAGGGAGTAAACTGGTTTTGGGGGCAGATTAAAAGAGATTGAGAAAATGGACTCAGTTAAGTGTCCATCAACAGATGAATGGATCAAGAAGATGTGGTTTATCTATACCATGGAATACTACATGGCAATGAGAAACAATGAAATCTGGCCATGTGTAGCAACATGGATGGACCTTGAGGGTGTTATGCTGAGCGAAATAAGTCAGGCAGAGAAGGACAAATATCATATGTTTGCACGTATAGGAGGATTAGGAGGAACTTGACGGAGGAACAAGGGGGAGAAGAAGGGCGGAAATGGTGGGGGAAAGGGAGAGAAGCAAACCATGAGAGACTCTTGAATGCTGACAAAAACTGAGGACTGATGGATGTGGGGGGAGGGGGGATGGGCATGGAGGAGGACACTTGTGGGGATGAGCACTGAGTGTTATGTGGAAACTAATTCGACAATAAACTATTTAAAAAATAAAAATAAAATAAAATAAAATAAAATAAAATAAAATAAAAAAAAAAAGAAAATGGACTCAGTAGTGACTGGCTGCATGTGGGTTGTATGGAAAGGGGTAATGATCTAGGTGTATGATGTAGGTAACTGATGGGGTAATGGTAAACCAGACTCTAACAGGTGGAAGTCTCCAGTCAGTGAATAATGTAGTGCCCTATCAAACAGATCTATTTTACATACTCTGCATTGGGTGGAAAAGAAAGGCACCTTGCAAACATCCTCAGCCTCTCCTCTACTGTCCTAAGCAATTCACCTCTGGCTTCAAACTTGCTTCTTCCACCTAAAATAACAAAAGGGCAGCAATTAAGCAGACTGTCCCACTTTGGAAGAGGGTTCATTGAGCATCTCTTTGTACTAGAACATATTTCTTAGAAAACTTACCTTCTACTAAAAAAGGTTTATTTGGCAAGTCTCTCTGAGAGAATATCTGGTAGATGTGGATTTTCTCTATTTGTTTCCAATAGGTGTTTAGCCATTATAGTAGGTTTTTTTCTGAGCAAACTTTGGTCTGGTCTGCTCCATAATTCTTTGGATGATGGTGTTACTAACTAAGCCCAAGACTATGAGATAAGAAGTAGGGTATCTGGGAGTGGGGGATGGAGATTGGGTTGTGGTCCGGGAGCCCAAGTTTTGACCCATCAGTATCAAGGAGCCTCTGGGACATCCATAAGATGTCAAGAGGGCCCTTGCCTGCTTACAACCGGAGTTCAGGTCAACAGAGAAATGGCTGTGGAAAAGACACACAAAAACTCCAAAGTGTCCACATCCTTTGGCCTAAGCAAGAAAATGATCACTGGTGATGTTTGCTATTGACAAGTGTGGAAGCCAGATTTTAGTGTTGAGGTAGTCATTAAAGAGAAGTGAACATTAGACAAACTAAGGGTAGACAATACAAAACATGGTTTTTTTTTTATAAAGTTAAACATTTTCCATTAACTTCCTACTATGAAAGATTCCGTTCTCATATCCTCCCTCCCAGATGTATTTTCCATCCTCCCTTTCAATATAGATATATGACCATTTTTCTTTGCAGTGTATTTAATCGTCACATTTTCATGATGACTCCAATGTTATGTGCAGCTGAGCCATGTAGATTACTACAATTATATATCCTTTCTTGTAAAATGTTGCTTCCTCGAGCAGTACTAATTTTCTTAATTTTTTACTTGCTTGGTTTCCTGCATTCCTAAAACAAAATCAACCCAAACACTGTCTCAGAAGTGTCAGTATCCCCTCAATATTTTCAAATATATCAGAAACTCTATTAATGTTGACTTCTTGGAGAGATACCTCCTGTGATCCTCCACTCTCGTATCTCAACGTCAACTGGCTGTCATCTTAGTCCACTGTAGCTATGTCATCTGGCGTTTTCTCATGTCATTCTGGGTATCTCTCCTCCTGTCTCCTTTGTTGGTGTGGCTGTTTCCTTTATCTTCTGCCTTCTTTCTTTTTGGTCTTTCTTTTCATTTTGGTAGCAAAAGATAGTCCCATAGATCCTGGAGAAGTATTTGAAAGTATTTTTGTTCTAAATTGCAAGCTGAGTATGTCTTTATTCTTTGCTCACATTTAATTAATAATATAGGTGATACACATTTCTAGGTAGATCATTTTCCCTCCTAATTTGAAGGCATTTTTCCTGTTGTTTTTCTAGCAATGAGGTTGGTTTTAGAATCTCTATGTCATTCTGACTTGAATCTTTTGTTTGTGTGGGTAATCTGGTTTGTATTTTTTTTCTCATTCATGGTCATTAGGATCTATTCTTCATCTCCATCATTTTAAAATTTCATTCATAATGATGTGATTTCCTGTGTGTCCTAGATATCTGTGCTGGGTACTTGATGGGCCCCTTTCAATCTGGGAATTCATACTCTTTGGTTCTCTGTAAATTTCTTCTTTAATTTCCCTCCCTCCATTTTATCTTTCTGGATCCCTGGTTATGGATATCTGCTCTTCTGGACAGCTTTTCAGTTATATTTAATATTTTCAGTTACATTTAATACATTTATGCTATATGTTAGTTTGTATATCTTATTTTGAGTGTGATTTTCTCAATCTTATTCAATGGTTCCACTGATAGTTTTTTAACCATAGTTTAGATATTTTTAATAACCAAAAGCTCTCTTTTAACCTCTCTGAACATTCTTTTATAGCTCCATATTTTTGTTTCATTGACTTACAACTTTTGTCTTTCTGAAGCTCTCAATTATACATACAGTTTTTGTTTTCTTTAGCTCTCTGCATTTTTTAAATTTTGGTATGTCTTTCATATTACAGAATTTCCTCAGATATTTAATATTCTTTGGTGTTTTTGTTCATATTTAGAAACAATGCACTAAAAACCATTTGGGAGGTGCCTGGGTGGCTCAGTTGGTTAAGCATCATGACTGATCAGGTCATGATCTCGCTGTTAGAGAGTTTGATCCCCACGTCAGACTCGGTGCTGACAGTCCAGAACCTGGATCCTGCTTCAGATCTGTGTCTCCCCCTCCTTCCCCTCCCCAACTCGTGCTCTCTCAAAAATAAATAAACATTAAAAATATAATAACTTTTTGGAAACGTTTTCTGTTGTAGTGCTCCCTGTGGATTGGTAGGGTTCTCTGTAGGGTGATTTTATTGGTGACTTTTCTTGAGACTCCTCATATATCAGAATCTTTCCTAGTGGATCAGGCAGATTCCTCAAAGAAGAATCTCTTGTCTTCCGTGGGTAAGAAATAAACTTGATTACCTCCTGGAAGGCAAGTTGGCATAGGAGAACAGGCGGGGTCTTCACATACAGTGTAACTTAGTGTAACAGTCCTGTTTCAGTGCTGTGTTCCCACACTTTCCTGGACCTCATGTCTTCGACTCTAGCATGTCTTTAGTTCAACATATCCAGAAGACAACCCTTTATTCTTCTGTTGGAATAAAGAATAGGCAGAAGTGCAATTGAATGGGGGAAGTGGAGATGCAGGGCTCTGGGAATCTAACTATTCTCACAAAAGCTTCTAATCAATCTTGCTAATTTCAGTCTTATTTCCATCACCATTTTCAGAAGTATCTTATCATCTCAAATTCCTGATCTTTTCGCAGATAGGGTAAATCAGTNCTGCCAGGGGAAGTTTTCTCTTTCTTTGCCCCGCTAAGTCAGCCTAAAGTTCTGCTTGTTCTCTACTTTGCATCTCCGTATGATATGTCATTTATATTTCGAACTTAACACTCTAATACCAAACTCTTCATTTATTCTCCATCCAGACCTGCCGCTCTCATGTTCTCATATCAGGGAATAGCACAATCAATCCCCCAGTTGCTGAGATCTTATTTTCTTTCTTTTACCTTCTTATTCAATCCATCAGAACATCAACTGACTTTACCTCCAAAGAATATTTCCATTCTGAATTTTCATTACCTCAACAACTATTGACCTAGGCCAACCCAGTATTATCTCTCACCTTGTTTATTCTTAATAGTCAATTCTATTTTTGATCTGCTAAGAACATTCTCTACACAGAAGACAGAGTGATCATTAAAAAAAAAATTTTTTTAACATTTACTTATTTTTTGAAGACACAGAGAGACAGAGCACAACAGGGGAGGGGCAGTGAGAGAGGGAGACACAGAATCAGAAGCAGGCTCCAGGCTCTGAGCTGTCAGCACAGGGCCCAATGTGGGGCTTGAACTTACAAACTGTGAGATCATGGTCTGAGCCGAAGTCAGAAGCTTATCCAACTGAGCCACCCATCACCCCCAGAGTGACCTTTTAAAATCAAAATCTGATCATGCATTTCCATTGTTCAAAGTAATCCACTGATATCCCTTTATCTTTGGAATAAAATCCAAGAGTCTTTCCTTAGCATTATATGCTCTGTCTATTCAAATTCTGTCTCCTGTACTTGACCCCCTGTGCTTACAGCTCTCTGCCATACTAGCCTTTACTTCTATTGAAGACACCAAGCATTCTCTTGTTTTGAGGCCTTTGCTTCTGATCCTACGACCTGAAATTCTCTTCTTACAGATATTTTGATTCTGAAAGAACAACGATTTCCATTTTCTATCTCCTCACATATCACAACATATGTTCCTCAGTTCCAGAGACTGTTTCATCCTCTGCTTTCTCTCCAGTGCCCAAAATAGGCCCGATACATAATAGGTGCTCAATAAATATTTGTGGAATGAATCACCGAAACTCCAATTCAGTGGAGTTTCAAGTGGAAGTGTCAATAAATGCATGCATTCAAACAGTCTTCTTTAACTGGAGTATGAACATTTTTTATTAAAGGAAATTACAAAAAAGCTATAATTTAATATGTGTGTATATATTTTTAATTACATTCAGCTTACAAATCAACAACAGAAAACAAGCAATCTGATTAAAAAATAGGCAAAGGGCCTGGATAGACATTTCTTTACAGAAAATACATAAATGGTCAATAAGCACATGAAAAGATGCTCCACATCATTATTTACCAGGAAAATGCAAAACAAAATCATAATGAGATGCCACTGCACACTCATTAGGATTGCTACTAGTGCGGCACCTGGGTGGCTCAGTTGGTTAAGCGTCCGACTTCAGCTCAGGTCATGATCTCACGGTTCGTGGGTTCAAGCCCCGTATCGGGCTCTGTGCTGAGGAATAGCTCAGAGCCTGGAGCCTGCTTCAGATTCTGTGTCTCCCTCTCTCTCTGACCCTCCCCTGCTCATGCTGTCTCTATCTCAAAAATAAATAAAACATTAAAAAAAAAAAGGATTGCTACTAGTAAGAAAAATGGAAAATAACAAGTGTTGATGAGGAGTTAGAGAAATTGGAGCCCTTGTGCATTGTTGGTAGGAATGTAAAATGGTGCAGCTGTTTTGGAATTAGTATAATGTTTCTTAAAAGATTAAACATAGAATAACCATAGCATCCAGCAATTCCACTGTGGATATACATCCAAAGAATGGAAAGCAGGGGCCCAAACAGATATTAGTACACCCATGTTCACTGGGGCATCCTTCACAATAGCCTCAAGGTGGGAACAAACCTCATGTTGATCGATGGATGAATGGATAAACAAGATGTTGTACATACAATGGAATATCATTCAATCATAAAAAGAAGTGAAATTATATGTGCTACAACATAGATGAAACTTAGGCACATTATGCCAAGTGAAGTAAGCCAGCCACAAAAGGACAAATATTGTGTGATTCCAATTATAGGAGGTATCTAGAGTAGTCAAATTCATAAATACAGAAAGTACAGTGGTACTGCCAGTATTGTTTTATGGGTTCAGTCAGAGTTTCAGTTTGAGAAGATGGAAACAAATTGGAGATGGATGGTGGTGACGATCACACAATAATGTGAATGAACTTAATGCCACTGAACTTGACACTTAAAATGATTAATGCGGTAAAATTTATGCTGTATGTATTTTACCACAGTTTAAGAAAATAGCTGTGTTTAGCTAAAAGAGGCCAACTGGAAAATTTTATCTAAAGGAGCTTTTTGGCCATGGCAGGAAAAACTCTGGTGTTAGTAGTGGGAACATTTAATGACAATAATCAGTGATGGACCAGAAGATTCCAAATCTTCTCTTTTTCAGACTCATCTTCCCACTCAAGTGCCTATAACCTTTCCTCCATGACCTGGCTCCTCATTGTTCTTCTCTGTCATTCTATTTAGGAGTGGCAGGGAACCTGGAATTTAGCCATATTCAATGGCAGCAAAGAATGTTCTCAGTGCTTCTTTCATGAAAATGTTAAGCACCTTGAGATGTTATGAGGTATCTTTGGAAATGATGAACTTCATTGCTAAAGGAGCTAAACAGTTATTGTTTTTGCAGGATTCTCTCATGCATTTAATTAGCTAATGTACGTTGTCAGCTTCCAAGAGCAGGGGGAATATTCAGGGCTTCTCTAGCATTTTTGGGCACAGCCTTCTTTCCTATCTCAGCAGTTTGAACATTGTTTGGGGAAGTTGTCACTAGTATAATTGCAAACTTTGTTGCATTTGCTGAGTCCCCAGTTCATGAGTTTTTGCACATATGCACTCCAAGCACAAGAGTGGCTTGTGGATATAGGCTATGGAGCGCTTCAGTTCTTGAATTTCCTTGAATTGTCCTCTGAGAAGTCAATGTGATTTCTTCTGGTACGGTACAGAAACATATGCTCTGCATACATGAGGGATGCTGCCATCCAAAATAGACTCTTGCCTCTCCACAAGACACATCATCTCACTTGAATGCCACAAATCATGCTTTGAATTTTTCCAAGGCTCTGGAAGCACACAACTTTTATATACAGGTTTACCATTTCTTATTCAAAATCCAAAGTAGCCAGATGTGTCTTGCAATTGGGGATTTTGTAAAGTTAAGAAATACAATGCCATTATATTACACCCCAGCAGGGTCTGGATACCGGCCCTATAAACAAATGCAACAATATTGGCTGAATATTCATTCATACTCCCTAGGATAAATAAAGATTATAAATAAACCTATTAGTCTATACCAGATTTTGTTACCAAATGAGTTTTAGTGACTCACTAAGGATAACTTCTGGTTTCAGAGTTTTTTGGATTTCAGAATGGTGAACAGGGATCATAGACATGCTAGTATAAACAAGGGCAGAGGATTAGCTAACAGAGATTTGGTAACAACAGGTTCCCATATTTCTCAATGTTCTCATCTTTGGAGGAAGAGTGTAGAAGTTTCCATAGAGAGAATCTTTAAGGAATTTGGGCAGGAATAATTGCTCTGAAGCCTACATTTCCTGGCCTGCTTGACTCTTTCTTCTATAGACTTTGATAGATGAACTAATTTGTTCTAACCTGCCACCTTCAACCAGGGAAGATGGAAGCCTCTAAGTTATCAGGAGAAAAAACAAAACAAAACGAAAAAACAGTGAGAGTCAAACAGTTACGCAATCTAAGGTCACACAGCCAATCCAAGATGGAAGACCGATAAAAGAACTTTCAGAAGTGAGTATTATTTAATTTATGTCATGGGATAAACCAAGGTCCAGAAGTTAGAAGGTATGACTGTGTTATTACTTATATGACCTTAGGCAAAGCCCATCGCTTTGATGTTTTTGTTTTCTCTATTTAAACAATGAGGACTGAGCAATTAGTTTATGGTGAATTTTAGTATCTCCAGTCAGAACAACATTATCCACTAATAGGTTAACTGCAGGTGAAATATCTGTATGGTAGATGGACAAACAAGTAACAATGGCATCTTCCTGTTGCTAGAGGATATCCCTCCAGGAAAAAAATGCTACCCGAAAAGATATGCATGGAAATTCATTTCCTCTGTCCTTCGGGACATTTTACCCTACTGTATTATATATTAAATATCTCCAATAAGGACTTCATTTAGATTTAATAAGTCAGAATTGCAAACGTTAATGAAATGCCAATAGAGTGATTAACAACACATGCTTTGAAGTTCCTCAAATATGTACTCCCCTCCCCCCCAAAAAGAGACAGAGACAGAGAAGAATTTATAAGAAAAATGTCCAGTCATAGAACTTTATCCTGTAGTGTTTTTTTTTTTTTTCCTTTCAGAGTTAAAATATCTCTCAAGTGCTCAGGACTTAACAAACAGAAAAACAGCAGGGGAATGAAAAAGCAAGGCTGAGTTTCAGTCACACAGATCTCAGCAAGAAGTAAAAATAAACTCTTTTAAAATGATCATCCTTTTCCACAGCACTCAGAAGCAGGTTTGGTAAAAAGTAGCCTCAAAACAGAAAATTCATCCTTCACCCCCGCCTCCCCGGAACTTGGGCTCCACTTTTTTCTTTTTTAATTTTTAATGTTTTATTTATTTCTAGGAGAGAAAAAGAGAGACAGCATGAGCAGGGGAGGGTCAGAGAGAGAGGGAGCCACAGACTCTGAAACAGGCTCCAGGCTCTGAGCTGGCAGTCAGCACAGAGCCCAACGCGGGGCTCGAACCCACGAACCGCAAGATCATGACCTAAGCGAAAGTCAGATGCTTAACCGACTAAGCCACCCAGGCGCCCCACTTGGGCCCCACTTTTAGCCTCTGCTCTGATTCTACTGATCCTGTAACTTCTTCCACATTAGCTAAAGATTCTTGGGATTTCTCTTTCTCTCTCCCCACCCCCCTTCTCCATTTCTGGGAGCTACCCAAGAACACAAATATGGGAAGAGAAGCGGTCTGCTAATTTTGCATTATCTCGATTTCAGGAAAATAGCACGGAACCATCATCTTGGAGTTTCCCTGGCCCAAGCTCCCCCTTTCTTGATGAAATCTAAAACAATGAAGTGAACTGTTGGGTGTCATGGCTAGTATGTGAGAGAGGTGACCAATCACAGGTCTGGTACCAGTACTTCTCTCCCCCAAATCCCCTGTTCCCTGCTGTCCCAGATTAAAACAGTAGAGTTTCCCTCGCAACCCCCTGTTGCCGTAAATACCTCTGTGGAATGGCACTGAGTTAGGCAGCTTCCCCCTGGCCCCTTGAGCTGCATGAAGCTGGGCCCTTACAAGTTCAGCACCTGAGAAAAATTAAGGGGAGGATTGAAAATCACATCCAGCTGGGCGTTAGCATGTGTTAAACAGGGTTTTGATGTTAAAGGGTTTTAAGTGCGTGACTGGTACACCTCAGGGCAAGGCCCAAGCTTCCCTGAGAATCTGTTCTTGCTTTTCTTTCTTTTCGCGTCTAATCGGTCCCATTCCGTTTTCAATTCTCTTTCTCACTTTGCAAAGTGCCAGACAAATTACTGGTATCCTCTGCGAGCCTCTGGTTTCTTTTTGGTTTCTGAAAACATACACTCTTGAGGATACTTCAGGGTAGATCTTGCTCGAGGCAAGAATTTCATAAAATTTTAGGAACATAACCAAAGCAAAGACCTATTTGTGACTTTTCCAGCCCGTGATTGATCTTCCATTTTCTAATCCTAATCCATGGATAGGATATAAATCTACGGCCAATATCGTAATGTTTGGTGACGGTTTTTTTCTTTGGCAATAAACCTTTTTGACAGAAATGAGTTCAAAAGGAAGAAGAGTGCGTTAAATGAAAATTCCATGACCATGCTTTCATTCTCATGGAAGTTGGGGATGAATGTGTCGCTTGCACACAATGTCCACATTCACCATCCCCACAGCCCCAGAGGCTGTGGCATGATCACTGACCACATGGCAACATGAAAACACAAATCTGCTGAAGAAGCACCAGCATCCAGAGAATTAGTAGTTCAAGAAGACCATGCCTGAATGTCACAGTTTAGTATCTGCAGTTCTAGAGGGTGTGTTTACATACAATACTGTGAGGCTTGACTTTTTATGCACACTTAAAAAATGAATATTCTTCTAAATTAATTTCTCTGCTTTTTTATGCCAACTTTTCTTGTGTATATAATACAAGAACTGAAGTAATAATTATTACTGTGTTGTCTCCATTTACAGAAGAAAATATTCAGTAGCAGTTAAACGATGACAGTTTTATATTAGTGTGATCAACTGAGTTTCTCAGCTGAGCCACAGAGCACAGAAGAGTGGCTTGAGAGACCATTTTCTCAATTTTGCCAAAGATGGTACATAACTATACCATTCCAGATGTGTACGGCATTATATACAATGGATGCCTTGGAGCATCAGAGTTTAATTCTTTGAAAGAATCCAGGTTGAAAAAGACTGAGTCATATGTTTCAAATTGAAAGTCCCAAAGGATAGCTCCCAAAATAGTTTTTCACCCATCTAGTAATAGAATCAAGTAAATCTTTTGGGAGTTCTTTCAAAGGTGAAATTTTTGACATCATTTTGAATGCTACTGTAAGTTAGTAAAAATGTTCAATATTGAAATAAAATTAAATACTTTGTGATAATATAAATACATAGTGTGGTGGAGCAAGCCCCCCAGATGATCAGTGTTTGTTATTAAATGAAGAAACCTGTAGAATAGAAGTGTGTATGGAATTAGTGATGAACATATTATTCAAATTTTACCCATCCAAACAAGCCTCAATATTCCATAGTCAAAAATAGAGGCTATTGCTGATAACATCTACAACTATTTTTATAGATATTGTTAAAACAATTAAACTTAATGTTTTGTTATAAAGCTGATGTTGAATACAAAAGAAAATAAAAGAAGGTAAATGTTTTGCTGCCTGTCAATGAGTAAATTTTACAAATGTTAACACTTTATGTAAATCAGCCTACATGTCCTATAATCTTGATTTTTTTTTTTTCCTTTGGTGAATGAGTTACCTGATTTTAATTGTATTTTGTTCCAAATCACTTGGACAACTTTTTTGAAACTTTTCGGGATGTTATGTTTGTCAGCTGTGCTGTAGCTGCTGCTGTTCACAGTAACAGGGGCCCAGAAATTCCCGGGCCAGGGTAGCCACAGCCAAGGCCAAGCCCTGGAAACCAACCTCCTTTGTAGGGCAGGTGGGAGGCAGCAGGCCAGTAGGTAAGCTACAATTAAGAAAGAAAGAAAGAAAGAAAGAAAGAAAGAAAGAAAGAAAGAAAGAAAGAAAGAAAGAAAGAAAGAAAAGGATTTCAATAATTGGCATACCATACAACTTCAGTTTTTGAAGGTTTTAGAAAATTGGAATTGCTAAAAACAAAATTTTCAAGCAAGACAATCCTGGAAATGAATACAAATGCAGGAGAAGAATTGATCTTGAATACCAGAGTGGGGGACATATTGTCTGATGAGACTGTGAGGACTCAACATATGTAAGTAAGCCTTCATCCTGAATTCAATAAGACCTTGAAATATTTCAGCTTTCGAGAAGTCTTTTAATGGACTTTTGTTTTTAATTTGATGCATTTATGTTTTCTTCCAGAATGGAAATAAAGTTGAGAAGACTTATGATTTTCCAGCATTTGCATTTTATGAAATACTTATTTTATTAAGTTTTTTAAAAAAAAATTTGAGTATAGTTGTTATACAATGTGACATTAGTTTCAGGTGTACAACATGGTGATTTGACTTCTCTGTAAGTTATGCTATGCTCGCCACAGTGTAGCTGCCATCTGTCACCATGCAATGATATTACAGTATCATTTACTATATTCCCTATGAATGCCTTTCATTCCCATGACTTATTCCTTCCATGCCTGGGTGTACCTCTAGCAACCCTTCACCCATTTCACCCAGCCATCCCCTCCTTTGGCCACCATTTTTAAATGAGGCAAATAGAGACGTCTTTTGAAGAGTTTGATCCTATACAAAGTGAAAGTAATTTGGATGGAAACCCACAAATAGAAACTTTGTAGACATTTGAGCTGAAATTTGTACACTTCCCTACAAAGAATTAGAATTAAGAGTATTTAGCAGTATTTGGTCTGGACTCTCCTGACCACCTGGATGGGGATTTTTCTCACTAAAAAATAACAGGGTCTAAAAGATGAGTCAATTGGCAATCCCAGTAATTTCAAATTTATTAAACAAAATCCAACTTTTAAAAAAAGATTGCAAAAGGGGTCATCTGGGTGGCTCAGATGCTGGTTAAGCATCTGACTCTTGATTTTGGTGCAGGTCATTATCTCATGGTTGTGACATCAAGCCCCTTGTTGAGTTCCTCAATGGGTGTGGAGCCTGCTTAAGATCCACTCTCTCCCTCTACCTCTCATGCACTCTCTCAAAAAAACCAAACCAAACCAAAACAAAAAGATGAAAAAGAAAAAAGAAAATAGATTGTAGGAAGTAAGAAAATTTAAGACAAAATTTAAAATAATACAACAGTCTAAATTAAAATAAAGTCTTTAAAAATATTTGTGACTATTTTAGAGGTTGCTGTAGCTAAGAAACTGATTAAAGTGTATAAAGATATTCCCAGGAAGGGCTTAGTTGAGTATTCAACTCTCGATTTTGGCTCAAGTCATGATCTCACAGTTGTGGTATCAAGCCCTCTGTCTTCTTCACTGACAGCATGAAGCCTGATTGGGGTTCTCTCTCTTCCTCTCTCTCTGCCCTTCCCCCACTCATGCATAATCTCTCCCTCTCTCTGTCTCCCTCAAAATAAATAAGTGAAAAAAGATATGCCAAGAATAATTACTCTGCTTATGTTTCTTAATGTTCAGAAAATTAATATAAAGTTTTACGATTTTGGCCTAATGTATCCAAATATGTGATACTGTTCTTCTGAAAGAGTTTTGAAAACTCTTTTTGAATACCACTATCTAAGAATGTGTTTGTTTCAATGGCACATACACTAATGATACAGAGAAGAGCATGGCTCCTGAACAAGGAAGACACACAAATTTGTGAAGGTTCCATATTTTTTTAAGTATGTGGTGGGGATTAAGGAGGGCCCTTGTTATGATAAGGACTGGGTATTTTATGGAAGCATTGAATCAGTATATTGTACACCTGAAACTAATATTACACTGTATGTTAAACTGGAATTAAACCAAAAACTTAAAAAAATAATGAAGAACCTTATTTTTTTAAAAAAAATCTATGAATGTATAAAACCAACTTTTTAAATCAACAAATCACCCATGGAGCATTATTTCTCTCCCTTTCCACTCATCTATCTCTTCTCCTTCTTTTAGGATCAGTTTAAGCCTGACCTGACCAGAAAGTATGTCTCTGAGCGTTTTATACATCACAGATTGCTCATCATCTGAATCACCTTTGAGTCTCTATTATTTTGCACTGAACTGTCTTTTCATTCACTGTCTGTGGCTTTGGGGTGCTTTATGCCATGTCTCAGAGCTTTTGTGTCTCTGTATAAGGGAAGGTGCTTAAAAATGTATTGTTGATGACAATATGGCCACATCATATTCAAGGAAGAAACATTCGATGTCTGAATTCTAGATGAGGGTGAAGAGGGGTACAAAAGAAATGTAGGGCTATGGCAACTCAACTTTTATTATAATCTTTCTAGCAGCAGAAAGAATGCCGTCAACAGTTCTAGTCCTGAAGATGATAAGAAAGGTCAAGTGAGGGGTGGAGGTGGGGAAGCTTGGTGTGGCTTTCACTTTAGTTGATCATAAAGGATGAAAGGGGAGGCTAGATATATAAGATTAAAATAATTAAGAATTAGATGTATTCTAGAACAGTTACATTGGTAAATATGATATATCAGCAGTGTAAAAGAAGGTGTCAAAACCAAGGGTATTCAAGAATTCAAGAAAAGGAAGAAAACTTCTATTGCAGTAGCAAAATCAGGAAAAGAGGTAAAGAAGCTGGCTGTTGAAGAGTTTATTTCTTTTGACAGTATTTCATCTTAGCATAGCCTAAAATGTGATATGTTAACATTAATTAATAGAAACTGATTGAAAAGGAAAGCTGCCAATAAAGCTGTGAAGCAGAAAGGAAAGAATGGATGAGTGTAAGTAATGCTATGTAAAAATGGATTTTTAGGTGCACCTGGGTGGCTCAGTCAGTTAAGCATCTGATTCTTGACTTTGGCTCAGGTCATGACCTCATGGTTTGTAAGCCTACATCGGATTCTGTACTGATGGTGCAGAGCCTGCGTATGTCTCCCTCTTTCTCTGCCCCTACTCTGCTTTTTCTCTCTCTCTCAGAATAGGTAAAAAATAAACATAAAAAATGGAGTTTTAGAGGTTCCTATGCGCACATCACCTCCAGCATTAGCTTTCAACAAAAACAATAGCAGCAAAAGTCCTTAGTGATTTAAAAATGAGGTTATTGATACCAATGTGTGCTGAATATCAAGGCATAATTAGCATTCAAAGATTTATTATTAGGTTAAGAACATTTTGAATTAACAGTACTTTATGTACATATAAAATAATGTCTTAGAGGGAATGTAATCTCCCATTTCCTGCATGAGGGGCATGCTCCTTAGAGGTACTGGTTTTTGTGACATCTTCATATCCTAACCATGTACAGAGGCATAGGGAAAAAAAATAAGCAAAAATATAAATAAATAAGGAATGGTTTTAACTTCAACTAGGTAGAAAGAATGGTACAGATTTCTTCCAGACCACACTTTCAGATTATGAAGATGAGTGAAAAAGGAGAGAACGTTAACTTTGGCAAATAAATATGTTTAGAGTCTCCCAATCTTCTTGGTTTCTCTTACTTTCAAAATAATGATTAAGAGGAACTTAGGAAACCTCAATATCTTGTAGAGAAGGCTTTCAGAATGGGACTTATGAGACTTAAGTTGTGGTTGTTGTTCTTTATTCTGGACAAGATAACAGTGAGCTTGGACAAAGTAATTGGCCACTGGGTCTAAGCTTCTTCACCTCTCAAAAAAAGAAGTTGTGCAGGATGACAGCTGAGATACTTTCTTTTTTTTTTTTTAATGTTTTTTATTTATTTCTAGGGGAGAGAGAGAGACAGCGTGAGCAGGGGAGGGTCAAAGAGAGAGGGAGTCACAGACTCTGAAACAGGCTCCAGGCTCTGAGCTGGCAGTCAGCACAGAGCCCGACGTGGGGCTCGAACGCACAAATTGCGAGATCATAACCTAAGTGAAAGTCGGACGCTTAACCGACTAAGCCACCCAGGAGCCCCGCTGAGATACTTTCTGATATACGATTTTTTTTTTCAGTGTTGGCAGCACTTTTATTTATTTATATTTTATGTTTATTGTTGAGAGAGAGAAAAAGCGCGTGAGCGAGCATGAGTGGGGGAGGGGCAGAGAGAGCGAGAGAGCGAGAGAGAGAGAGAGAGAGGGAGAGAATCTGAAGCAGGCNCGTGTAGTGATAATATGACCCATTTATTCAAATGGAAAGATGCAAGGGGTAGGGCTGATGAGAGCAAAGGAACTGTCCAGGGTGCTTAGAAACACTGGGGTCCATTCATTCTCTGGAGTGATGACCATAAGCCACAATATGACTCCATTTGTTATTCATTCAAAATTTCTACTATGTTAAATACATAGTAAGCTATTCTGTCAGTAACCAGTAGATACAATTCAATATGAGATCAATTTCCTTTTGCTTAAAAGGGGAACTGTATAGTTAGTGTCATCTCAATTCTGTCTTCAGCTAATTGCTGATCTCTAGACCAGTCATTTCATTCAGTTATTATTCAGAGGATGATATCAGAGTAGTTTTCATGGAATACCTGTGATATTAATTTATCAGCAGGCATATCAGGAGATATGAGGATTCATATATGGTTAAGAGGTAGGAGGGATTGAGACTTCGAAAAATATACATTTGATTATGGCATAAAGATAATAGAAAGAGGAAAAGGAAGAGATGTAAGACAGATAATGGGAGCTAATAATAATTAAGCAATCCTCAGTTGCTTGACCAGGACACACGGCAAGAGGTTGTTGGTGAGTATTTGTGGGTTATGTTAACTTATTACAGCACAACCTGGTACTCTGGCACTAGTTGCTACAGCTTCTTGCTAATAACCTGCTTTGTGAGGATGGAAGGTGGAGGGTGCAATGGGAATGTGAAGCCGGTGAATCTTAGTGAAATGTAGGCTTACTGAGTGGAAAATGGGGAGCTGGGAACTCCTTGAGGCTAAAACACTTTTATCAAGTCAATATCTTGAAATATTACTCTTGTGCCTATTGCTTCTGCCTGGACCCTCCTTAATCTCATACCACTCTGACCTTTGCTTCCTTTCTTGTTCTATGCTGAACTTGAAGCCAGAGTTTCAATCTCTTGGACTCTGGGGCACTGTATTGTTGTGAAGACAAATGTCATCTTTTCCAGTCAACCCTCCCACTAATGTTAGTCCTGATATGTCTTTTCACTTTAAAAAAAATTTTTTTTTAGCATTTATTCAGTTTTGAGAGACAGAGAATGAGTGGGGAAGGGGCAGAGAGAGAGAGAGAGGGAGACACAGAATCTGAAACAGGCTCTGAGCCGTCAGCACGGAGCACAATGTGGGGCTCGAACCCACAAACCATGAGACCATGACCTGAGCTGAAGTTGGATGCTTAACCGACTGAGCCACCCAGGCGCCCCAATGTCTTTTCACTTCTGAGTGTACAAGATGGCAACCAGAATTCAGCCTAATAATTATCATAGCACAAAAAGACTTTCACTTCTCTGCATTTTATCCCTGTAAAAGACACAGCATTTCTATGTTGCTTACACACAGGAGTTCATAGGGTTCTGGGCTAGCGGAGCATATGAGAAATAGAAATTGATATCATGGTAAACTCAAAATTCCTCTTTTTTTTTCAACGACCAAGGCTTTACCTCTTCATTTGTATTCTCTACGTAGCCCTTTCTTCCCTGAGATGTGCATTCTCTCAAGATACTCATCACATTCTCATGCACATGCATTTTGGGTAGGCACAATCATACCCAATGTACCAATTTCCCAGATATATACTCAGACATACATGGATCCCAGTTGCTGGTAAAATTTAAGTTTCATTTCAAGGTGTCTCCCAATTAAGTAGGAAATGTTCTCTTCCAGGACAGAGGAAAAAATATGAGGCAGTAATCTCTCAGTTTGCCATATGCGCTGGCATCAATATCCAGGCTGAGGACTACAGACTGGGATGTGAAGTTGTAGGCTAGGTGTGACCAGTAGAGAATTTAGGCAAGTGTGATGCTCAAAATGACAGGGCAGCATCACTGAGGTCACATTGTGGTGGCACAGAAGAACCTCAAGGCAGAGTTTGGTAAGAATTAAATAGTGTCAGTGTTCCTGCTGAAGACAGAAGGAATTTAATTTCATCAGAGGATTTGGAGAATGCCTGAGATAACCAAGAGAGAAGCCCAGCTACATGAACTTATCCGGTGGAAAGAAATAATAGGAACTAACCCTAAAGATATATTAGGTTCAGAACTCTTTGGGTACACTGGATATCAGGTTACAGTAGGGCCTGGGGAGAGGATAACACAGAAAGCATGGAAATGCCTGACAGAGAGATCTGTGATTCCATTTGCTTAGGCTGATAAAAAATGGGAGAGAACATTTTGTTTTTTTTTCAAAATGTTTATTTCTGATATAGAGACAGCATGAACAGAGGAGGCTTAGAGAGAGAGGGAGACACAGAATCCGAAATGGGCTCCAGGCTCTGAGCTGGTTGTCAGCACAGAGCCCGACACGGGGCTCGAACCCACGAACCGTGAGATCATGACCTGAACCGAAGTCAGACACTTAACTGACTGAGCCACCCAGGTACCCAGAAAGAGAAAACATTTCAGAAGACGTTTTGCTTTTCTTTCTTTAGTCTATCTTAAGTTAGAGGTTTTTATACCATAATCACAGGAGGCTCTGCAGTAGGTGATCGAAGATGTGAGTTCAGATTTTGCTTGAGAAGACAGCCCCAGGATTATTTAACATCCTGCATATGATTTTGGTTTTCCTCCTATTTTTACGTCTCCTGGGTAGTTTCTCCTTATTTAAATGATTTATTATATATTTATCTGGTGTTTCTAGGCATTCTGTAGCTGGAAGGTTTAAGAGTCTCCGTGCACCATGTTGGTAGAAGCAGCCTTGGCATTGCTGGACACTTAATAAGTACTCTCAGAAAAGGGAATAAGCTCAAACAGTGGATAATGGGTACATGTGATGGTAAAGTTTCCACAAAAATGGGCCAGTAGAAATGTCAAAATAAGTGGCAGGGAAAATAGTGGTGGGATGGGTGACAGAAAGTAAGGTGAAATCTGTAAGGTAGTGGGA
The DNA here is from genome assembly GCF_008692635.1 of Crocuta crocuta. Classification (NCBI taxonomy): domain Eukaryota; kingdom Metazoa; phylum Chordata; class Mammalia; order Carnivora; family Hyaenidae; genus Crocuta; species Crocuta crocuta. The sequence continues at coordinate 5,048,664 of NW_027528872.1, forward strand.
GGAGGCAACTCTGTGGAGGGTTAATAAAGAGTGAGCAGAAAAGGAGGTCTGAGATGAGAAATGGTATTTTGTTATATTTCTTGTAAGAAAACTAGTTTCTCCAGGTGTTGAGAGAAGAACCCAGGTTACAGGGTTTGGGGAATGTGTGGGAGGAGAACAAGAAATGTGACTGAGAAAGGAAGGTGAGAGGTAAAATGGTAGTTTAGGTGGGAAGCAAATTTGAAGAGAGGTTTGTTTTTTGATTTTTGTTTTGTTTTAATTTAAAGGAGGTCATCATTAACTTGAACTTTCATTCACACCTCCACCAAGTGTCATCTAGAGCTTCAGAATGAACCAAACATTGCTTATTAACTGTCTCCTCTGGTTAATATTGAACTTTAAACTATATTTCATAATCTGGGGCATCACACGTTAAAAATTAATACATTAGTTCATAGATAAGAAAATAGGGATCACGGTCTAAAACTTTTAAAGCCTTATACTATTATTGCCTTTGATTATCCTTTGCATACCTTATAGATAATTATAATAACATCAGAGACTCTGGTAAATGAAGCTACATACATTTGAACAATTACAGTTTCATGTTAAAATGCATCAAACATTGAAAATGGCAAAGCCCTAATGAAGCATCAAGAGCAAGACGGTTTGGAGAAGACCTTACGCTATTTCTCTACAATCTTTCAGAGACCATGGACTAGGTACTCAAGGAGATGTCATAACTTTCATAACTTGATTTTGTCCAGGAATATCTAGCTCTACTCACTGAACTCATGAAACTCAGCTGTGTTTCTCAAAGAACCAGCTGAAGGAAGTGGGCACAAGTGGTGACGGAGAAGCAGAAAGAAAAGACAAGAAAAGGTGAGAAAGCCAGCGTGGAACAGGAGGTGGGGGTCACAGCTTCACACCATTTATAGCATTTGTTTCTTTGTGCATTCTCAGACTAGGGTGACTTATTAAGTAAGGCCCTTTGTGATCTCACCACCAACTTCTCTACTAAAAATAGGATTGGGCTGGTTTGAACTTGGTGTAAATCTCATACAAGTTAGCACACTGTCGTTTGACAGTGTGTCTGGACTCCCTGGTATTGCCCGTTCCCATGAAGCTCTTTTGGCTACAGGGCCAGTGTGCCCATTGACACCCACTTCTCATCATCGGCCTGGCAGAGCCCACTGAGTCATGGTGACAAACAAGGCAAGGGGTCATAAGCATTCCCCAGCATTCCACATGGTCACCAAATGCTGTGAGGCATAAAGCTGCCTGTGGTAGTGTGCTGTTGGCTGGGATGAGATTAATTAGGGAACAGGATAAACATGTACGCTGCTTTCAGATAAGTGGAGGGCAGCCAATTGAGGCCAGGCCTTCAGCCTGCCTCACAGAAATCACTTGCCCTGGGGGACCCATGGAAACACATGCACTCATGCATAGTTATGAGAACTTTTCTCCAACCCCAAATAGAGCCAGGATAGAATACAGAAGGCAGAAGTCGCCAACTCTATTATACCTGTCTAAATAAATGAATTTTTAAAATGACCTGTACTTAAAAGTTGGATAACAGTAAGTCAAATTGACCAATGCATTTCTGCTGCTGATGTTGACTGAAGAAAACATTTAAGTAAATTTCCATATACAAACACAGAGGCAGAGAATGTATGGCTTGTTTCAAGATAATCCAAAGTACTGTTTTGTTGGGGTCATCGATATTTTTGAGAGGCTAATGAAACCTTTGGACAGTTTCTTCAGAAAACGTGCACACACACACACACACACACACTCAAAACTTTGAATGCACTTTCTCTGTAGCTCATTTGTGGACCCATATATAGGTTCAGGTAAGAAATCTTTGCATAGGGCATCATAGAAAATATCATGTGGGTTATTAAAATCTGAAAAATTCGTGAAAGTTCTCTATGTACCAGGAATTTCAAATTAGGTACCTAATGGATATTATTTCTAATTTTTATAACAATCTTACAATATAGGTAGCATTGCCTTTCTTTAATATTAATTTTTAAAGTTTATTTATTTATTTTGAAAGAGAGAGAGATCCGGGGAGGGACAGAGAAAGAGAGAGAGAGAGAGAGAGAATTCCAAGTAGGCTCTTTGTGGTCAGGATGCCCGCATGCAGGGCATGAACCCACGAGTCATGACACCATGACCTGAACTGAAACCAAGAGTTGGATGCTTAACCCACTGAGCCACACTGGCGCCCTGTCTCTCTTTAATAGATGAGAAAATTGATGGTAAGAAAGATAAACTAACTTCACAGGGAAATAGTATTTCCTAGCGGTTAGGAAGCCTGACTCTGGGGTCAGATTCCTTGGGTTTAAGTCCTGTTTTATTCCCAGTTAGCAGTTAGAAATTTCTGGGCAAGTTGCTTATCCTTTTGTGTCGGTTTCGTCAGCCGTTGCTGGGGACAATGATGGAATGTACTTTTCAAGATCTTGTGAAAATTAAATAATACAAGACAAGCCAAGTGCTTAGAACGTTGACTGGCACATGGTGAGCATTAAATAAATATTTGTTGTAATGGCTTTTATGGTTAAAGATCACAAAGCTGGTATGTAGAGGAACCAAGAATCAAGCCTAGTTTTGCCTGGCTGGAGCCACCATACTTTCTGCCATACCATGCAAGTTTCCAAACCTTGTCTTACATTTGCCCTTCGGAAAATCATGTAACATTTCCAAATTTTAGCTTCTGTGGCCCTAAGATATAAACAATGATAGTAATACTAAAACATTTCCCTAGTTTGTTGGGAGGATCCTGTTAAAAAAAAACAATAAATACAGTTTGGTAAACTTTCAAGTGCTATGCCAGTATCTATTACTATTATTATCAGTGGTGCATGAATCAATCTGACTCAAACCAAGGCTTTATATTTTCACTCCCACATTTATCATCATGGAATTAAAATTTTATTGCATGCACTCACATCCGAATCTATCTGGATGATACAAGTCATTGGAGGGTGGTCACAGAACTGAAACAAGAATTCCACAATCTTGACTTGGTACGAGGTAATGTTTAACCACCCCACTCGATTTTCAATAACGTTTGCCTAAGGTAGGAAGAGAAGAAAGCATTTTTAGTAAAACAAATGTTTGGGAATCACATTTATGTTTATCTAAAAACTGAGAGAATGTGGTAGCAGCCAACAAGTTCATTATGTTGGCACAGAAACGTATTTTTTAAACATCAAGTTCATTGTCCTCAGCTGGAATGCATAATTTTGGTTACTTTTCAAAAGGTCAGTTTATTTCTGGGAGTAATATTTCTGCAATGCTAAGAATCAGAAGTCAAAAGGGGAAAGAGGACATGGCCTGTAGAATAGATCATATCCCTCCCTGGGATCCCTTAGGGAAGCTTAGATACTAGAGCTTAGCTGTCCTTAAGTGGAGACTTCCACTCCGGAATGGAATTACAATGTTGCAAGAGACCCATTTAATCAAATTTCATTCCGTCTTGTTCACAGGGTCTGATTCCCCAGACATCACCTCGGATCTCCTCTCTGCTAATTCACGTCCATTGAATCCTTTAAGAAGAAACTCACAGTTTACATCAGCTGACCAGGCGTACATTGAGTGGCTAATATGTACTAGATGTATACATGACACCAAGACAAAGGACACAGTTTCTGTTCCAAAGCTGTTCAGCCTAGTGGAGAAAATGGTTCTGCCAAAGACCCATGTCAGGACCTGCAGTGTGGTAGGTGCCCAATAAATGTCTGTTGAAAGAATGAGTTCATGCTAGTAAAACTGTAAAGTGCTGTAGGAAACCTGTTGCTGGGAAATTAGCTCTTTTTTGTGGTAGGTGGTGGTAGGGGAAGAATTCCCAAGGGAAGTGACATTTGCACAACTTGGGTGGCAGTGCTGGAATTAGCTGGATGAGAAGCGAGTGGGAGTTATTTGAGAAGGACACAGAGGTGTGCAAGTGCAGGGTGGGCTGAGTGGGCTCAAGCAGCGCTGTTTTATTGAGGTTTTCATGTGTGAGTAAAGAAAGGAAAGAGAGCCAGCAAGATACACAAGGGACAAACTGTCACTGCTTTAATATTCTAAATAAGAGGACGTCTCCATTTATTCTGTACTAAGGAGTCCCCGAGAGTTTCACATACTCATCTCTTTCTTTTGGTTCATCCTCCCAGAACTTGGCACTCACCAAAAATTACTGACCTAATGCCCACGCGAACAGAGTTTTGTACTGAGTCTAAGAGTCAGATGTTAAAGCCAACCCCCAACCCACCCCAAGAGTTGAGCTCACACCCCCTACTTCACCACCTACAGGTCTTTCGCTGCTATGGTGCCTTTTTCTATAGGTGTCTAAGGGCTGGGAGGCCAAGTGGCAAGAAGGGAAGGCTGGTGATGTTACGGAGCTGGGGCTGGCCCAGGGGCGGGGTATAGTGTCCTGCCAAAATTCACCCGAACTGTGGAGGGGTGGCTGCCTAGACTGACTTCTTAAAGAAATGCCAGTTTAAATAGCCTGCAGCCAGGATACTTGAGCCCGGAATGGTAGTAAAAAGGAATCTCAGACACAGAGCTATGCCATCAGGATAAGAGGAGGTTTGCTGCAGATGTAGGGAGAGAAAGGCAAGTCTGAGGGAATTTCCTGAGCTGGTTTCAGATGCTTTTGAAGAATTGCCTGTGACCTCCTATGAGGATGTGCCAAGATCAAGAAAGGGGTCCATTGTGTAGTGGATGGTTAGAACCTCTTTATCAAAAACGTTTATTTATTTTTGAGAAAGAGAGAAGGGGGGGAGGGGCAGAGAGAGAAGGAGACAGAGGATCTGAAATGGGCTCTCTGCTGATCGCAGTTCAAACTCCCGAACTTCAAGATCATGACCTGAGCCAAAGTCGGACGCTTAACCGGCTGAGCCACCCAGGTGCCTCTAGATGGTTAGAATGTCTTGTATGGGCATTCAGGTCATGGCACCCTGTGCCTACCTACAAAGTTTATAATTAGTTTTTAATGTCTGTATTTCCAACTGCGGTGTAAATTCCACAGCAGTGGGTCTAGTGGGTCCTGCTTCTTCGATGCTATAATCTCAGTGCTTGGCTTAGTAGGTGCTCAGCAAATAGTACTGATGGAATCGTTGGATGTGTGTGTATGTGTGGTGTGTGTGGGGTGTGTGTGTGTGTATGTGTGTGTGTGTGTGTGTGTGTGTTTCCACTTTCTGGCCCTGTAGGGCATGTAATTGCGAGTTTTGTGGAGACAGACAGGGTATGCAAAATCTTGACTAAAACTGGAATCCGCTGGAGCACTTTCTCTGAAAAAAGGAATATGAAGACTCTTCTTTCCTGAAGGGAACCACTGCTTTTTGAAGTTGTACCTGAGGGACCCAAAAAGAACTTTACACACCCTTCTGCCAGAGAACACGATCCTCCCCTGAGCTTCCTTTCTCCTACGAGCCAGGACTGGGTTTTTCGTGTAGCAGACACTCAGGAAATGCCTGTTGAATTGATTTTTTAATGTGCGATAGCAGAAAACAAAAGACAGGACATTTCAGATTTTTCTGGAGTGAAGAAAACAATTTAGATAAAGGTCGTAAGAAGGAAGAAGACTGCTTTACAAGTACAGATTTTGATTTGGAAGTTAGCCCTACCCTCCTTTTATATATGGGGATTCTGAGACCGCTGGGTGAAGTACTTCGCTCATCCATGCAAATGCATAATACAGACCCAGAACTTGAACCCAACTTTCTGACCTCCTCTCACACCCAGCCTTTCTCCTTTTTTTTAGGAGGTAGAAGGTAAGCATGCCTGGTCTGCGACTGGAAAACAGAGGCTGAAGGTGGTGAAGGCAGCTGAATAGAGTTCAGAGTGTGCACCTTATTAGCCTTGATTTCCTTTTAACTTTGAAGTTCTCTCCAAGATTTTGGGAGTTTTCTTTTACTCAGCCACATGCAGTTCTGTACCTCCAGACGGCTCTCCAGCTACACACACATACAAATCTGTAATTTCTACAGACAGCTTTGATGGATATCCGTGAGACCACATGTTCTTCCATTCATGCTTTTTCTTTCTCTTAAATATTTATAAAGGTTCACAAGCAGAAATAAAAGTCCTTCAGATTCAGAGCCAACTAAAAATAGCACTTCTATTCCTTGCCAGGCAATCTGGCATCAATCAAGGCCATCAGAAAGACGCTAGGGAGGGAAGAGGAGCTGATAACCTTTTTATCCAGTTTTTTAGCCATCCCTCTCTGTTATTAATAAGTTAGCAAGATTGACAGCTTGAGATGCATCCCACATGTTTTTGGATCTTGCTGCTGAAGATCATTTCTTCTTCATGGATTCCCTGATAAAGTGTGTCCAGGAAGAGAGAGGGCTTTGAACTAGCTAATTGCCGGGGACTCTAACTGTTGGGCAGAGGGAAGGATGGGTGGAATTTTCCAAATGGGGTGGGGACTTCATGAGCTCTCTAGACAACCATCATCTCTGTTCACAAGGGTTAGGCTTAGCTTTCGGCCATATATATGAGGCTGTCATTGACTAATGCACTTGATAATCGCTACCTTGTAGCTGAGGTGTCAATAAAGGAGTTCTTTTTACATCTTGCAGCTCACTAGGGCTATAACTCTGAAAAGTTAGTCAGTCATTCTTTCTGCTCTGGAATTGCCCCTGCATCATCTCTAGTAGACAGATTTGGAGTTTCTTCTGGGGAGTCTGATCCCTTCATCCTCTACCTGGGGGTTGTTGCAAAAAGTAAGGGTCATTTTTAGAGAACTGCAGTTACTGAAATCTAGTCACATTTCTCTGATTCTTCCCTTCCTACCTGTGGTCAGACTCTTATCTTCTTTTGAGTGAGAAAAATGTTTTTAGATCATAGTGCATTCTTTTCTGTTTTTCCCCCTGCTTCTCAAAAACACTCGTTTATGTATTTGAAAGCTTTGATTTTTAATACTTTTATTACGGAGAGGAGATTTAAGGGCAGATATTCAAGTGTAATGTCTTGACTTTGGGAGTCTTAGATTTTACCTGGATCAACTTCTCTCCACAGGATAGTATATAAAGTTATTACTAATGGCAGAATCATAATGAAGACAATGAAAATTGGAGATGGTAACGGGTACAAGAGAGAGCAATGGAAAACAACCTGTGGTAATAGCCCAAAATTTTATCCTGTTATACAATCTGTTGCATCTTTCTGCCATGTATTTATTTCTTTTAACCTGGGTGTAGTCATTGGGAAAGGGAGAGGAGATAAACAATTCTTCACAAATGATTTGTAATGGGAAAAATAAGGATATTTGGAATGAATTCACATCTGAACCAGGTAAATGACTTTATTAATAATCTACATCCTCTGTATTGTGTGTATCAGTTTTCCCTCAGAAACATTTATTTCTTTGGATTCAACTGAATTGATTGAAGAGAAGAAGTGTCTGCAGTTTTTTCCCCAGTATTCAATGGTCCAGAAACTTTTTTTGTTCAGAAAATGAATGCTGTTCATTGCCACAAATAACTTAAAAATAGAATGGACAAGAAGTTGCTAATTATGCCCACAGACCATTTTTTTATTGCTTGAACTTTTTGTTGTCATAGTTGAGAGCCAGACAACACATGGTTCAGAGTGTATCTTCATTGGTTTTTCTGTTTCCCAACATTAAAACAGGATCGTACTTCAAATATGAGATTGTTCTGATATTTAAAGGAATAAATGGATATGAAAGAGCATCAAAAGTCCCAGTGAACTATATTTGTGGAAGAAAAAATACTGTGCTTGTTATTAATAAGGCTGATAATGAAAATGATGTGAGGTGTACGTAAATATGCTGGGACATCTCATAATATTACCTACCATTCCTTAACTGATACCAACTCACACAAGCCCTCAGTGCCTAGGTGTTATTTTGCAACATTAATGAAATTGTTTTTGCTCCTCTGGAAATATAAATTTCCATTATCTTTTCCTTGATGCAGGTGGGAAGAGCTGCTGATCAGTGTTCACACAGGCAACCCTAATGTATTGAAGACTGGTATCCATATTTATCTCTGTCTTTCCTTAGTTCCCTGAGTGATCAAATGATGACAATTTCTGTATGCATCTTTATGCCCCATGATCAAGTTACCTTTTATTTTTTTTGTTGAAAAATGACATATATCATCATGTAAGTTTAAGGTGTACAGCATGACAGTTTGACTTACGTATATAGTGAAATGATTACCACAATAGGTAATCTTTTCATAAAATTAAAAGAAAATTGAGTTTCCTGTGTTAAGACCTCTTAGGATCTACTCCTTTTACACTTCTACATATTCCCTAGCACAGTTAGCTATCATCATCTTGTTGTACATTATATCTCTAGTACTCATTTATGCTATAACTATCAATTTGTACCTTTTGACGACTTCCACCAATTCCCTTTCCCCTCCCCATGTTGTCTCTTGATTACAGGAGCCATTGATGCTTCTGCCTGTTGTTGGCATCATCCATTCACTCAGAATGCAGGAACCAACACATAAAGTGTTTCAGGCAGTATGTAAGTATCACAGAAGATATAAAGATACTGAAAATGCAATTCTTATCTTCAAGTTTCTTTCAAATTTAATGAGAAGAAACAGACATGAAAACAGCCCATTCCATTAGAAGGTATAACCTGGTGTGCTTTGAAGCAGTATCCAGTATGTGTTACTTCTCTGAGAAAGCCAGGATTCACTGGTCCAGGAACTGAGGAGTGGAAATGGATGGGGTACCATTCACTATTACCACTAGTGATCTACTAGCCAAACTTTGGTTTCCTGTTCTTATGACTTTATGCCTTGTTGGCCTAGAGGTCTTAGCTCCAGAAGGAGGATTGCTTCCATCAGGAGATATAACAATGATTCCAGGGAACTGGAGGTTAAGACTGCCGCCCAACCATTTTGGGGGCTTCTCAAGCCTCTGAATCAACAGGCAAAGAAGGGAGTCACTGTGTTGGCAGTGGTGACTGATCCTAACTACCAAGGGAAAACTGGCTTACTACTCAACAGTGGGGATAAGAAGAAGTACGTCTGGAATGCGAGAGATTTCCTAGGTTTTGCCATGCTCTGTAATTAGGGCCAATGGAAAAGTACAACAACTTAATCCTGGCAGGATTACTAATGGCCAAGACTCTTCAGGAATGAATGTCTGGGCCACTCTGCCAGATAAGGAACCACAACGAGCTGAGGTGCTCGCTAAAGGCAAAGGAAATACAGATTAGGTGGTGGAAGATAGTTACAAATACCAAAGGCAAGCAGGAGACTAGTTATAGAAACAAGGACTGTAACTGTCATGAGTATGCCCTCTGAGCTGTAGCACAGAGCCCGATGTGGGGCTCGAACCCACAAACTGTGAGATCATGGTCTGAGCCAAAGTCAGACGCTTAACCAACTGAGCCACCCCTGTAGGGGTCCTCCTAATCCCTGTCACCGATTTTACCCATCTCTCCACCCACCTCCCCTCTGGCAACCATCATTTTGGTCTCCACAAATAAATATCTTCTTATTTACATATTCACCCAGATCCTACTCGTTCTGTTTCTCTGGGGAACTCTGACTAATACACAGAGTAAATCGTTAATAGAGGGTCAAATAAGCTACTGAGGTAATCTAGCTGAAACCATTGGGAAACTTGATGGAAGAGCGGAGATCAAAGACTACACCTGAGCCTGATGTTTGTAAGTGATATTGTTGCCAGAGACATTTTTCACTGTGGGCTAAGGAAGAGCATCTGTGAATGTTTATGATGATATTGAGGGTATGGAGAAAGTGTAAGTAAACTTTGCCTACAAAGGGCAAGATGGTAAATATTTAGGCTTGTAGGCCAAATAATCTCTGTCTCAACTATTCAACTCTGCTATTGTGCTGTGAAAGCAGCCATAGACAATATGTTAATGATCAAGCGTGGCTTGTTTCAATAGAACTGTATTTACAAAAGTGCCTGGTTTGGTCCATGGGCTGTAGTTTGCCAACTTTTGGTCTAGAAAATTGAGTATAATGTACCCAGAGTGAGCTGAAAATTGACTGATTCATGGAGGGTATTGACATGTGTGCTAAAGATTTTGATGCATTTCTATGGTAATGGGGAACCACTAGAAGCTTATAAAGACACAGGTAATCAGAAAAAAATAAGCAACTTTTCTGATGATGTTGAGAATGGATGGAAATGGAGAAAGAACACCAATTTATGAGGTTACAGTAGATTCTATTAAAGATTGGCACATTTCTAATTCTATGGTAAGTATAATAAAGGCTCTTCTCAATAGTTAAAATTATAATCCTTTTCAGATTTCCCTCGTATCAGTCAGGATCTCAGCAGAAAACAGAAAGAGCACTTAAATTGAGCAATTAGAGTATACTAGAGAGGAAGGCTGTGTGGAAAGCACAAGAAATGGTGTAATACTTTCAACTTTGTAAGAGTAGATTGTTGACTTCCCCATAGGGATGAGGTAGCAGTGGTTTCTGGAACTCAGAAAGAGAGAGTTAAAGTGGAGAATGGTGGAATCACAGCCTCACTCTCAGTGATGCCACAGGAATAAAAAGGAATCATTATCTTGACCTCAAAGCACTCTCTATTGACCAAACACAAGAGGAAGTCAAAAAGCAGGTGACCATTTGGTGCAGTGTGTATGATTCAGCTTTCCAGGGTGCAGAGTAGGATGGAGGGGAGCAGAGTGTCTTTTGAAGGGGAAAAATATCCATTCTCATTATGACTGGGGATGGACTTTCCTGTCCTTGAAAAGTAATTTGGCAGAGATATTTAGAACTTCTCAAATATCCATGTACTCCCCAAATTTCTCCATGTGCCAAGTGAGGTCATGTGACTAGTTCTGAAAACTGGATTATGTTATTACTTGTGGATTGAAGCATTTAAGGGAGAACACTTGACCTTGTGTCTTTCTCCTCCTTTGTTCTGGTAACTGGAAGCCATATTGGAGAAGTAGATTAGAGCTTGGTCTATCTCATGGAAGAGAGTTGCCTTGAAGAGCTTTGGAGCTGCAGCAAATTCTGAATAATTAGAAATAAAACTGCATCATTGCTCTTATAGTGTTAGTGAGATTTTTAGGGTTAATTTCTTCCTGCAGCATAATTTAATCATCCTGACTAATATAGCTAGGAAATGTTTAGCCTCTTGAAAACTCTTGAAAATGTAACTGGCTAGTATCATTTTGCTGAAGATGAGTTTGCCAGTAAAGGATCTGTGGGATATATTTAAAAATGAATACCAACCACTGTTTGCTATCTTCTTTCTGTAAGACTGTGGCGGGGGTTTTACTGATCCTGGCATCCTTATTACCCAATTTATTTGATTATTTTATTTCTGAATGTGCTTTTCCCCCAAATTTCACCTCTCCATTCTCCCATCCAGATGTCACTGGATTAGATACTTCTTCAGTGTCACTGTCTCTTGAAGGATAGAGGCCAAATGAATTTCTTAATGTGACCTGGAATGGAGGTTATCAATTTGGAATCATAGACTCTCCCTATGAACTGTGGGAGAGCTTCAAATTTGCAGCCAGATGTCCTTGGGTTAACGTTTCATTTCTGTTGCTGTGTGACCTTGTGCATATTACTTATCTATGCCTCAATTTTTTTCTCATCTATCAAGTGATAATGCCTACTTTGTGGGACTATTGTAGGCATTTTAAAGATACATGTTAAGAAAATAGCACAGTCGCTGCCTGATATACTTTAAGAATGAAGTGATTGATAATCTTCCTTATTTTTCAGGTAAGTTTGTAGCTGACAGTACTTAAATTAACCATTTCATGGTCTCAAGTCTTTATTTCATGCATAATTGTATTGGCTGGGCCTCATTCTCAGAGAGATTTGTAGGCTTTTATAAAGACAAACTATCCTAAAATTTGTATGGAACCACAAAAGACCCCGAATAGCCAGAGNCAAATAATAATAATAATAAAGAAATTAGTCCAAAAGTTAAAAAAATGAGATTACTGGCCCTGTCTTTCATAATTTTTAGATATATGATCACTGTTAAATCATCTGTTATCACCAGTTCCTAGTATCCTCATTATCAAAATGGGAATAGGCATGCCTGATTTGCCTATATTCACAGGGTTATTATGAGGCTCAAAGAAAAAAACACATATGAGAGGCCATGGAGAATTTTTAGTTGAGGACAAGTTACTACAGTAATTCCCATCTCTATCATGGTGCCGTGCATTTGACTAAATGTTTGCTAAATGGAGATGGTTGAATAAACAAAAATCAAATCTAAGGAAATAGAAAAGATACTTGGTATCCATCTGTTTCCCTTGAGGATGGAGAAACGAAGATTGAACTTAAAATATTGGAGAACATTGGAACATGGAACATAGAATACTGGAGTCTTATTTTCATGGCGGGACCTAGGGACTTAGAGCTACAAACATTCCACACTAGAAAGAATTTTGAAAGTCAACTAGTTCAGTCTGCCCTATCTATAAGAAAGTGAGCACAGAAGTGGGAAATGGCTTATGGAGAGTGCAAAGTATGGAGTCCCACCCCTTCTCTTCTACACTTAAGACAAGTACTGTTTTCATCCTAAAAAGAAACTTCCTTCCTGGCCGGCTGATGTCTCCTCCAGTCCTGAGACCGTGCAGATTTTAGGGACATGTCTGGCCTTTGTTAGCACATACATGGTGGATTAGATCTGATTCACATTCTTTACTTTAGATCCACAGACTTTACACTTATTAACTTACATTCTTCTCCCAAATAAGCCCTGATGGTATTTATAGTTAGGTTCTGAGAATTCAACAGTGACAGGTCAATTTTTCCATTCTCTCAGGCTCTGCCCACACTTTCAAGGTCCTTAGGCTCCCCTTCAGTTGAATAGAGGCCTTCATATGTTGAGGTAAACCTGTTCTGTGTGGTCTGGTGTTTCCAGGCATAGGTAAAGGTTTAAGCACATGGGTGATGTCACATTCTGCCACAGCTCTGTCATAAATGCATTTTCCATGGTGACCTTCTCTTGCAGTAAGTATCCTGAGATAACAACAGGGTGTGTTTCTGCCTCAGACCAACCCGTGTTCTATAAAGCCATAATTCCTATGCTAATAGAAGCTTCTGGATTTATAAGAGCATCATTTTTGTTGGCAGGTTGGCTCCAAAGTTGTAGGTCCTGACTCATCACTCTCAGTTGAGAGTGTGGGAGTACATGTGAGTGTGAATGTGTAATCATTTGTACTATGACTGGAAGTGGAATGTGAATTGGGTGATGATCCTTCTTGGCTTTGGTGGTTCTCTACCATAAACTGGATGCAATCCAACATTGGATTTCAGTGTAGTTCTTGGGTATTTACTCTGTAGAAAATATAAGCTATGCCATGTGCATTCTTCACATCTTTCAGCCCTGAAGAACAATTTAAAAAATACATTTTTTTAAACCTTAGGTAAGATTATAAATTGTCAGCACAAACACTATTCCGTGACTTGATTATAGGAGTCTTCACCCCAAAGTATGGATTGAACGTGGGTCTCCAATGCAAAATGCAAGTTGAAAGAATTTTGAAGATTCTTATGGAAAAATAGATTCATTTTAATTTATTCATAGGCATGAGTATCTTAACATGTCTTAAGTTGAAAATATTCAAATTTACTAAAGAATTTTAAGAGTATCTTGGCGTTATATAATTTTAATGCACCATAATAATATAAAATACCCCTTCTCTGGGTCAGAATTCCCTTCAGTGTTAATGGTTTTAACACGATAAATAGGTGGATTGGTAGCTATGTTTGTGTCTGTGTATTTTTGAGGAGGCAAACTTAAAACTGAACATGGGTCCATTAATGACAAAAATTGATCAGACATGAAGGACAGGGACTGGGGGCAAGGTGTCCAGGCTGACTCCATGCTTCTAACAAAAGAGGAGAAGTGGGTTTGTAGAAGCGTGGACATGTTGGTTAGACTAGAATGGAGGTAGATTATTGATTGGAATACTCCAATACCTTCCCTAACTGAATTTGTTTTAATTTTTTAAAATATTTTTATTTATTTCTAGGAGAGAGAGAGAGACAGCGTGAGCAGGGGAGGGTCAGAGAGAGAGGGAGATACAGACTCTGAAATAGGCTCCAGGCTCTGAGCTGGCAGTCAGCACGGAGCCCGACGCGGGGCTCGAACCCACGAACCGCGAGATCATGACCCAAACGAATGTCTGTCGCTTAACCGACTAAGCCACCCAGGCGCCCCCCTACCTGAATTTTATGAAGACACAATAAACCCAATTCCTAATTCCAACTTTTTCCATTTAATTTAATTTTAAAAATTCTTCCCATGATTATCATTTCTAATCCTTTAATCTAGTGACCTACTGAAGTAAGGATGATGAGGTGATGGTCTTCTGTTTTCCCATACTCCATGCTGTGGGGTATGGTAGCTGTGAATATTTCCTGCCATAGTTCTCCCGTTGCTGAGTGATCGTAGTTAAGGCTTTTGATCTCACTTTGGATCTGAAAAATAAGACCAATGAGGCTAATCTATATCAGTGTGTTAGGTCCCAAGAAATAGCACATTTCAACATTTCCCCTGGCAGATAAGGCTGAGGTGAGGCAATTTCATCATATGCAGGGAAACAGGAAGTGTAAAGACAATAACAGAAAGAGTTTAAAAAAAATGAAATGGTGTGTTAAATCCTTTTTTTTTTTAAATTTTAAATCTTCAGAAGTTTGATTTCAGAATTAGGTGAGGGTGCACGTCAATGCCTTTGATAGGACCAGCAAGAGATAAAAAGAACCAGTATGTGGTGAATATCTTTTGATGAGAAAAAACAAATTCAGGTATCTGTGGTAACACTGTCTCCTTGTTTATCTCCTCAACCATCCCTCAAGCTACACAGAACCACCAGAGAAAAACCACTGCACAGTCATCTTGTTGCCCCAAATATATCTTAGAGAGATGACCTGAAAATTCAGATGGAAATTCCGTGACTGGAGTACTGCCTTGCTCAGAGTGTGCTCTTGGCCATTGCTGGATATCCACCAATCTCAAGTGTTCACACAATCTTCCTACTTAATTACTTTGACTTGGAGAAAGCTGGCTGCAATCCTAGTTCAGAATCTATCCCCTTTAATCTGTAAACTGGGCAAACAATTCTTAGAAGTGATTCCTGAGATAAAAGGGATTTTAAAAATATTAAATGCATCATCTAGTAATTACTATTTAGAAAAATATCTCAAATTCTTCTGCAAGGAGTCTGACAAGATGTTTCCTTGCAGTGTTAAAGCTGAGAATTCTGTCCCCATTTTGTGTATGAAACCTAGAGATGGGGAGCACAGCATTTCTACCACGCTGAAAGGGCTGACATTTCAGAGCTGAAAACTGCCAAGGGCTTAGAAAGGACATACATGAAGCCCATCATTATTCAGTTCTGTGGTTTTGTGGCCTGGAAGCTCCCATAATTGTGAATTTGGAAGTCATCGCTCTAAGAGGAGATTCTAGATCTAATTTGGATGCTCCCAATACCCTTTCTGGAAAACAACGCATTAGATTAGTTTATCTGTTTGTATTTTATACAGAGCAGAATTCAAAGTTTTCCCAGCCGTCCAAACAGATTAATTTTCTAAGTTACCCCAGGTCTATAAAGCTTTGGTCTTTTTCTATTTTATGTTCTTCTGTACCAAGTTGAGTTCTAATGCATTAGATCTACATCAGGGAAATGTACCTTCAGGGAGCTTAGAGCCTGTATTCTTTTCCTTTCTATAATAAAAAATCTACTGCAAATTCTGGACACGTTTTCATGACAATTTCATCTTTGCCTTCTATTACAACTGCCACCACTCTGTGGATGATGCTTAGATATCTTTCAGGACATTTAAAATCTCTCCTAAGCTGTGTTCTAAGATTTTCAACTTTCTTCTTTATGTACTTACATATATCTCAAACTCATGTTCTCTGAGACCATTGACATAAACCTTCCCCTCTTGTCTGCCAACCATAACATCCTCATAACTTTTCCCTTTCTTTTAATGGCACAATACTCCTCCAGTCCCTAGTTGGGAACCGTCCCCCTCCAGGGACCCCTACATGTACGATATGTCAACAGGTCTTTTCATTCAACTTTCTCTGTGTGTTCCCCATCAGTTCTAACTCTCTGCTCCCTTTGCCATTTCATCCTGGTTTAACTTATCATTATCTCTTGCCTACTCTGTGAAAGTCATGCATCTCATCCCTTATTTTTTCTCTTGCCTTCATCTTAATCCTCATGCATACTGCAGATTACTCTTTCCAAAGCCTTGTCTTTTTGCACCATTCCATTGCTCAATCACATACCTTCATTGGCTTCCTTCTATCTACAAATAAACCCTAAACGAAGTAATATTCATTTTCTGGCCATAACTTACCAATTTTGTCCTTATTACCCAGGATTCTGCTCATATGCCTGTCATTCTTATCAATCTAGACAATCGCTGTTTACAAACATGCATTCTGCTATGATTTGCTTCAAAATGTTTCTGTTAGAAATGCTTTCTCTTTTGGCTTTATTTCCCTGAAAATTCTGTTTAAGTGGTGGGCTCTTCATAAAGCCAGTAACAGACATCCTATGGCAACCATTACTTATGATGGGATATTACCCCTTCTCATAACATTCTTTTTTGGGAATGTATTACATGCTCTTGCACATTTTGAAGACCTTGGGTTCATGTTTCAGGCTATTTTGTGTCCACCTTCATTTTTTACACGATCTCCAGCCAAGTATCTTGCTGTATTGGATATTCTAGAATATTTGGTGAATAAAAAAAAGAAAAGAAAAGAAAAAAGAATTAGTTAAAGGGAGAGAGTAAGTGAAGTGGGTAGGTTGGGACTTTGAAGTCAGATGTCTGGCTTCAAATCCAGGCTTTGCCTCATACTAGCTGCGTGACCTATAGCCCTTCAAACTTCAGTGTCATTACTGATAAAGTGAAGGTAATATTAGTAGCTATCACCTGAGGTTGTTGTGAGGAGGAATTATGGTAATTCATGTACCATGCTTAGAGTAACGCCCGGTACAGAGCAGACACTCATTCAGCATGAGCCATCGCTACTACTTTTGTCGTGACACATGCTGCTGAAATTCAGAGAAAAGAGAGTTCGAGGGAAGCCAGAGTAACTGAAGGAAGCTTCCTGAAGAAGGTAGGGCGGGGACATGGATCATGAATGAAGGACAAGAGGAGAGGAAATAGTATGTTTTGTTTTCCTTGAGATCTTCCCAGGGCCAGTCAACAAAATGGTGCTCTTCATCATTGATCATAAATGTTGGCATTTCTTTCCAACTTGTAAGCCCTTTTATTAATTAAAATAACAAGCACTTTTTAGGATCCTTTACTGCAGGGCATTTTTATCTCCCCTGCACCTGGCTCATATTTTTCAGGAGGGCTATCAAGACCCAGAGTTCAGGGCCGCCACCCATTGCCTCCTGCTGCCAAATCTCTGCTCTCAGCCTTGTTCAGGCTCAGCCCAGGAAACATCTGCAAGGGCGGCTTTGCAGTGACACATTGTCAACCTCAGACCGCCTGGCCTAGAGCAGACTGCTGCACTCACCTCCTCCAGAATGTGTGTGGGGAGGCCCAGGAAAGAGAACTGGGGGGCAAGGTTTGTCACCTGGGCACTGAGGCCTCAGATGACATGATCCTATTGTCTAAAGAGCAGCCGTCTGTTGTTTTGTTCTTTTTAGTAAAATAAAAAAAGCCTCCTGTTTCCATGGTAATGCCTAAGCCGCCTGCCCAAATGTGGTCTAATGGCCCCACCTGGACTCATCCGCTGGGCTTTCAGCCTAGCAGGGTTATGGGGCAAGTAGGAGACTAATTATTTGCACAGCCCCAGCCTAATGAATAGCTTTGGATAGGGAACTTCCTGGAGTTGGCCGGGGAATACTCCACCCATACCGCTTGATTATAGTGACTATTTTGAAGTTCATTTTTGTGACTCCCAGAGGGGAAAGCGGCTTGATGGGTACAGATTTTCCCTGGTTGCCAAGCGTGGCTTACCCACCTTACACCTCAACACATGGTGGCTGACCCAGCGCTTCCCTCATGCCATCAGTGCATTCTCCCAAAGGGAGCTGCGTCCAAATGAGGGCATTTGAGTGGTGCTCTTGATGGCTTGATATCCTGCATCTGTCCTGTTTCCTGCTTCTCTTCCAATTTGTGCCCTCTTACTGGGGACAGGTTCAGCTCAGGTTGGAGGTGAGGAAAGACTTCAGAAGACTTCTATGTTCAGGAAATAAATCCTTTCTCCGTTTCCAACTTCCTACAGGTGTATGAGAGCAGAGGAAAGGGATTCTCCTCTTGGTGGCCCCAGAGGCCACTAGTTCTCCTTTGAGACCTGAAAGGCAGAACCAGTCTACACTTTCTAGATGTTTTACTTTAGTTATTCTCATGGACTATGCCAAACAGTCCAGAAGAGTACAGTAAAACCTTGGATTCTGAGTAACTTGTTCTGTGAGTGTTTGGAAAGACGAGCAAACATTTTTTGGAAGTTTATCTTTTTTTGAGAGAGAGAGAGAGAGAAAGTGAGGGAAGGGCATAGAGAGAGACATACATACTCAGTATCTGAAGCAAGCTCCAGGCTCTGAGCTGTCAGTACAGAGCCCAATACAGGGCTTGAACCCACGAACTGTGACATCATGACTTGTGCCAAAGTCAGATACTTAACCAACTGAGCACCCAGATGCCCCACATTTCTAATAAATTTTAACTTTATAAATAAGTGAACAGTGTCTTGCAATACGAATAGTATGTGACGCCAAACAACACATGATCACAACACAGCCAATGGTTCTTGAAATTCACTTTGTGAAATTCACAAGTGCTTTGTATTGCAATCATGTTTCCAAAACAAATTATGCTCGCAAATCAAGGCTTTACTGTATTTCTTAAAGGGGGTGAGTGAAAGTGGGATGACTTGATGGGTTGGCTAATAGATGATTTGTCATTGGGAATGAGCAAAATGAGGTCTGAGCTGCTCAAGCTTAAAGTTATTTCTAAATGTGTGCCAAGGAGCCCAATGTCACTTTCTTCAAGACCTCTGCAGCCAGTGTGTTTTCCTTTGATATGGAAATGCACACATTGATCATGGCTGGAGGACCTGCCAGCCCCTATAGGGATCCCACAGCTCTGGGAGACAGGCTTAGGTTGAAAGTAGGAAAGCAGAATTCATCTGGTCTCTGTTTCCACTTCCTTCCTCCACCTTCTGTCTGAAGTTTTGTTTCCCTTCTGGTGTTCTCTTTCCTATCTCAAATTCTTTCCAGTGCTTAGGGAACTCTCTTTCCATTTTCAAAAGCAAAATAAACGAAGCTGCAGTACAGGCTTGCCTTGCTCCTAAAAATACAGAACGGGGTACAATGTATAAATCTTAAAACTAAAGTGTGACTTGAGAGACGGGTGCACTAGGCTCTGCCCATGAATAATTCAGAGTGATAAGGAGATTCTGTCTGCTTTCCAAGTGGTTTTTAAATGAATGGAGAGAAGACATGGGGCTAGGTTTCAGGTGACAGAGCCAAGGCCCAGGACACTTAAGCAAAATGACCACCAGGGACACGCTGTTGCATTTCCTCAAAGTATGAGATATCATGCATCTGCATATTGAGGCTTAGAAATAATGAGGCTAAAAGTTGTTTTTCGAAGTTCAATATTCATTTGGGGAGACTCTGTGCTTATTCTAACTGAGGGATTCTAAACTTTTCTGGGGTCCTTCCTTGGGAAAAACTATAGAGAATGGTATTAAAGCCATAGTTGCCCTATAGTGTATAGAGTTTTTGAGACCCTAAGATAATATTTGAGACTAGGAACAGTGCCAATTTTTTAAAAAGCTGTAAATAAAAATTAATAAATAGATTTGTTATACCAAATAGTCTTGAACAATTCAACAAAGAGATAATCCATATTTAAGTAAGATATATGTGCAATATCATATATTTGATGTATTGTGATGTAGGCATCCACCAGTTAGAATGCTTAAGTTGTAGGAGGGTTATGCAATGGCCCTGCTGCAGGTCTACATTATAAGGCACCGTTTTATTTTTATTTATTTGTTTTTTAAGATTTTTTAATTTTTTAAAAATACTTCAAGAAAGAGAGAGAGAGAAAGAGAGAGAGAGGGAGAGAGAGAGAGGGACCTTATTTTATTTTATTTTTTTAGATGGAGTTTTGTTCTTTGAACTCAAAGTGCTGTAGTAAATCAGCTAGGTGAGAGGGCTCCACTTTGAGAGCCTTTCTGCACATAGTTCAGTGGTGTTCCCATCACATAGGACGCTTAGTCATTTAGAAGTACCTCAAAACCTGGAGCATATTGTTCCAAATATCTTTACTAGTTGTTCCTTTTTATTCTTTCAGGTGTGAATTTGATTTCTGGAGACAGCCTAAATTCCACTTAGAGGATCCCAACATCAAGAATACTAAATAGCAATAATGCAGGACAATTTAGGGCCAACAGAAGAACAATAATTGCGATCAAAAGTTTGCTGAGTGCTTCCTATATTCCAAGTACTATACAAAAATGCTTTTTCTCTAAAAAAAAAAAAAAAACATGTGAAGTAAATATAATTACTTTTATTCCTACTTTATTAATGAGAAAAAAATAAAAGCTGTGAGACATAGAGAATTTACCCCAGGTCATATAAAGATTCTGAACTGAATCTAGGCTTAAATCTCTAGTTCTTAACCACGATGGCATTCTGTTTCTCTGCAATACACGTCTCTAAATTGATGCCTTATAGAGCTGCCTGGCTGAGTTGGTCAGTGGAGCATGTAACTCCTGATCTTGGGGTTGCGAGTTTGAGTCCCACATTGGGTGTATAGATTACTTAAAAGTAAAAACACAATCTAAAAAATCTTTATGGGACACCCGGATGGCTCAATTGGTTGAACATCTGACTCTTGATTTAGGCTTAGGTCATGCTCTCACAGCCCTGGAATCGAGCCTTGCATCAGCCTCTGTGCTGGGCATGAAGCCTGCTTAGGATTCTCTCTCTCCCTCTCTCTCTGCCCATCCTGTGTTCTCTCTCTCTCTCAAAAAAATATTAAAAAATTATAAATATTCCTCAGTTTTCCCTACATAAATATTATTTGAAATGACAGTTACCTCCATAGAGCCTAAATGTCTTCCTGAAATTTCCCAGATCCACCATGCTATCTCATACCTCTCTCTTTATTCACACATCATAGTCTTCCTTCACTCTTCTTGGACTGATTGCTGCCTCTCTTTGTCAGATTTACTCCTTCTCATCCTTCCAAACCCTGTTCAGATGTATCTCCAAAGAAGCATTCCCCAGCTCCACCAATTTGCATCAGGTGTACGTATTACTTTTAAACTTCTTGGGATAGGGGCGCCTGGGTGGCTGAGTTGGTTAAGTGTCTGACTTCAGCTTAGGTCATGATCTCACAGCTTGTGAGTTCAGTCCTCAGTCAGGCTCTGTGCTGACACCTCAGAGCCTGGAGCCTGCTTCAGATTCTGTGTTTCCCTTTCTCTCTCTCTCTCTCTCTCTCTCTGCCCCTCCCCTGCTCATGCTAGCTCTCTATTTCTTTCTCTCAAAAATAAATACACATTAAAAAAATTTTAAACTTCTTGGGATAATATCTAACTTCTATTACATTAGCCTGCATCTGAAATTACTGCCCAATCGTAATTTATAAATGCTTAGTTAAATGTCTATGAGGTGTTATATTATTTAAACTTTGTCTATTTCAACTTAATTCATACAGTTATATGTGTATAATATTCAATACATGATTTAGGGTTTTTAAATATGAAATGTAAGATGAGGTCTACAAAAATAAAAAGTGCCTAAGGCACTGTGAGGGTCTTAAAACACAAATCTGTTTAATGATCAAGTATTTGAGAGTCTTTATCAAAGAATAGTATAAAATAATGAACATCTCTGTGAGTCTAGGTATTAAACTGTCTGGGGTTGAATCCATTTTCTGGTAGCTACTAATTGTGTGAATTAGGCAAATCATTTAACTTCTGAAAACTGGAATAACAGTAGCAGATGTAGAGGTTTCTTTTGAGACTGAGTGCCACATTACCTGTAAGGTCATGTGCTAATCTGACATATGCCAAGTTCTCAGGAAGCACTCTGTTGGGAAGTCTCGTCAGTGTAGTTGACCATTGTGTCCACAGAGCCTGGAGCCTACTTGATTCTCATTGATATTTGCTGACAGATACTGTCTGGACTGTGTAAAGTGATCACCGATCAGGCTTTACACAAATGGAAGCACTGATCTAGACTGTTCCAGAGACTTCTTTCTGCCTGTCTCACCTGCCTTCAATTCGTTTTTCACTTGATCACCAGAATTTTTCTTTATTGAAAACATAATCTTCTTGCTCACTTTATTTGTTATTTAATGGACCTCTCGTACCTTCAAGATAAAACACATGCTTTGGCATGGCATTCAAGGCCTCCTGGGATCCAGGCTCTGCCCAAATAGCCATATCATCTCCTCCTCCACCTATTCTGCACTTTATGTGGCTCTCTAAGCAGCCTCAAGCCCTTCTTCCCTCTGCCTCTTTGACAAGGTGTTGCCTCTCTCTACTATGCTCTCCCAATTCTTTTTTTTTTTTTAATTTTTTTTATTTATTTCTAGGAGAGAGAGACAGTGTGAGCAGGGGAGGGTCAGAGAGAGAGGGAGATACAGACTCTGAAATAGGCTCCAGGCTCCGAGCTGGCAGTCAGCACAGAGCCCGACGCGGGGCCCGAACCCACGAACCGCGAGATCATGACCCAAGCGAAAGTCGGACGCTTAACCGACTAAGCCACCCAGGTGCTCCTATGCTCTCCCAATTCTTAGCCTGCAACTCAGCTCTAATATTGTCTCCTTGTAAAGATATTTTTGATGTTCTCCTCATCCATCCCAAGCAATCTCAGACTCCTTGTGTACATCTCTATTGTGTGTGTGTGGGTGAAGAATGCATATATACCATATACATATGTGTATGTATATGGAATACATATATATATATTCTCTCATCAGGCTATATTGTTTTTAATGTGTCTATTACCCCCACCAAACCGCTGTCTCCAATGTATTATTCCTCAGAAGAATTACCCTGTCATCTGGTTTAGTGTCTAGCATAAAGTGTGTCATGGATAAATGTAGACTGATAGAGATTTTGATATATCTCTTTGCTGAGTGAAGGAATCAGGGAATGGCTGATTGACTCACTGACTGACTGAATGAGTGATCTTGTATGTCAGGGACATATGAGTTGAGTGGTGTTTGGCATGGCCACACAAGTCTCTACATATTTATGGGCTGAACAAGTGTTACTGGGTAATGATGCTATCTTTTTGTGTGTATTCTTTTACTCTCTCTAGTGCTTTATTGCCATGGCTCTTTGACTTCAGCTTTATAGGAAGCAGATCAGAGTAAGGGGTTAGAGAGGAAACTGGCCTGCAGGGCTGGAGGCTGTGGTCTCTCCTATCCCCCCTCCCCCACCTGCAAGTAAGGATGTGTCTCTTGGACTGGGAAGTTCATTCCTGGCATTTCATTCTTCTTATTCTTTTGAAGCTAATCTGAGAAATAGGGATATCCTCCTATCAGTAGCTCATACTTCCTACCTTTCCCTCTTAACCCTGGGGAGGCCCTTCCTGGACAGGGGGGCATAATAGAGATGAAGAGATCACTGGGATGGACAAGGGAGTAGGGTGCACATTACAGCAGGTCACTTGAGCCCTCTGGACCTCTGAGTCTTCGTTTATCAGAGGAGGCTTTGCCACATCCCCTCTGATTTTAACAGTCTGATGTTACACAATGACTATGGCACTGATAAGGATGATCATGTAGTAGCAGTAGCCTTAGGAGAGGGTCGGTGGTGAGTTCAAATCCTCCAGGCAAGCTCTTGCCCCCTGTGGCATGAAATCAAAGAGGGCACATTTTGCTAATGTGCTTTATCTGGCCCATCAGTTCTGGAACCTAATTCCACAGGGTGATCACAGTCAGCAGGCCTCCTCATCTAAGGAGACGCAATCCCAGGAGCAACTGCCCTCTGACCTGCTGGCTGGCCTGTCCATTACTCATCCTGTCACCAGTCCTGAGACTGGCTTACTGCCTGCCGGGAGCTCCTCGGGGAGCAGCAGCAGAGCCAGGGATGAAACAGGATGCTTGCTGAGAGAGGCCACAGGGTGGAGACCATCAGACTAGGAAGGTGATGTAGCCCAGACCAAACACACATGCTCCGCGTGAGTGCCTGAGGAAATGTGGATGCAGCGTGATCAGGGACGAAGGGAGTGGCTAGCTGGGCCCCTGGGAGAAAAGGGTCTGGCTTTTGGTACCCAGACACTAGGAAAAGGTCATGGCTTTGCCAAACCAAACAGTCGAGTCATGAGGGACAGCATTGGCTGATTTGATGGTGGCTCCAGTCTCCTCTATCTGCGTTTCCCATTCACTGGCTGCAATAATATACAAGAAGCAGTCAAAATCTCAGTTCCCGACAGGATCCGTAGTGAGGGGAGAACAAACATTACTGAAGCCAGCCTGGGCTAGTGCCTGATTTAATCAGGGGCTCATCCCAGTAGATGGAGCCTGGAAAGTTCTTCTCTTGCCGCTGTGGGTCTAGAGGGCTCCACAGTGAATCTTTCTAAAAGGACTTCCTGAGTTTTGATGGACGTTATGTCAGGTTTCCCAACACATTCCAGGAGAGTAACTGAGTGATAAAAAGAGATGGGGAGGGGCGCCTGGGTGGCTTAGTCGGTTAAGCGTCCGACTTTCGCTTAGGTCATGATCTCGCGGTTCGTGGGTTCGAGCCCCGCGTCGGGCTCTGTGCTGACTGCCAGCTCAGAGCCTGGAGCCTGTTTCGGATTCTGTGTCTCCCTCTCTCTCTGACCCTCCCCTGCTCGCGCTGTCTCTCTCTCTCTCCTAGAAATAAATAAAACATTAAAAAAAAAAGAGAGAGAGATGGGGAGATGGCAGACACCGGAACCCTGAGGAAAGAAAGGACAGAGTGACGTCAAGAGTGAGTACATGACCAAAGCCACAAACCATAGTGCCTCTAGGTAGGAACTGGGCTTTGCAATAGCTCATAACCTTGGGAGAATTTCTTACTCACACTGACTGGGCTCTGGTTCTCTCACCTTATGTATAGGAAATGAAAGGAGCTCCCTATTAAATTAATTTTGAAAATGAACCAGGAAAGACTTGAAATATTATAATCACAGATGCACAAAAGTACTCTTCTTTCCCTTCCCCAACATACAGGATGTAATGCACTCATCCAGTAATCATCTTTAAGCTCGACTCAGGACACCACCAGTAGCTTAATCCAAAGACTGAAACACCTTTCAAGGTTCCAGCCCGTTATGCAGAAGTCCTTCATCCTTTGGGCTGTTTGATTCTAGGCAAACCGCTAGACTGGAATATGATTGCAACCCATATGCTGGGATAAATCAGCGCTGCCGGGCTCTGAGGAGTGACCAGAGGGATGCTTGCAAAAACACAGTAAACAGGACATGGAGGAAGTCGGGAGCTGGACTCAGGCTGTTAACAAGCTCCCCCCTCATTGTCAGGAAATGTGGGGAGCTGAGGGCCACTGAGCACACAATGATGCAGCGGGAAGTGGCCTTTATAAATACCCAGGGGTCAGGGCCAGGCCCGGCAAACAATAGGGGAAATGATGATGAAGGGCAGTGGGTGTGGGGGGTGGGGAAGGCCAGGATGATTCCATCAATGACAATAGCTGAGCAGGCAGTTGGTGGGGGTGGGGGGTGCAGAGGGAGGCCTGGGGATTGTGAACCAAACAATACAAATTGCCAGGCAACTCAGTAGCCATAACACAGGGCGGTGGATTCTGTAAATAGTCCACAGTATGTCCCATTGTTCCTTCAAGAATTTCTCCCTGGCCCATACGTACGTGTCAAAGATCTCTGTTTTGCTTCATTTACCGGAAGCTACTTCAGCATTCAGAGGATGCCATTCTTCACCAGCGGTGAGAGTGGGCTATTTGGCCACATTTTCTGCCTTGAATTCATCCTTTTAAGCAAATAACCACCAAAGGAAGCTTGAGAAGCCTGGTGCGGAAGGGACAGAGGGTAACAGACAATTGTCTTAGATCTGCACCTTGATCTGATCTCTCTAGATCTATATGGTGTGGATGGGGATGCATAGATTAGGATATCACCCCTCCTTTGCCGTGTAAGAGGATGCATCTACAGAACATAGCCTATAATGAAACCGAGTATATGAAAGGCTAAGGGAAAGGAAATAAACCAAAGTAGGATTCTTTTGTCACTTATCCACCATGAATTGTTACTTGCTGGTCAAGCAGGTGAGCGAACGGCTATTTGTAAAGCTCTCTAAAGGAACTAGATAACTTCTTTCATAGGACAGTTCCTAATTCTTTCCATGATAAACTGGAAATAGGACAGATCATTTAAATTCTTTGGGCTTAAAATTTCCCTTAACACACGTGTGCCATTGAGGCTCTCCAAGGCACTACACTCATGGAAAGAAAAGTTTTAGATAAACCCATTCTCCCCACCCCCCCATCTTAGCCCAGCCATTATTCATTGGACTTTGGAAGTTCAACTTTTCTTCTGACATGTAGATTGTGTTAGGGAAGCAGCACCTGTTCTATTCATGTGTGATTTCATGAAACTCTGAAACTCAAAGAAGAATAAAAGAAAGAAAGGGTCATCAAGTAACATTTTCAGTCTGACTGTGTGTTTACAAATCACAGGATGACTTCCATGTACAAAGATAGTTGTGACATATGGCTATACCTCAAACAGAAATTGCACCTCACGAGATCAAATGTTCAGTATATCCGTTAATACATTTTCTTGCACTTCATTGTAAATATGATTAGAGATCTAACTGGGTAATCAATGGTTGAATATCATCCCTTTCTTTCAACTGTAAGCTTTGCAGAGCTAGGCACTAAGCCTCTCCTGTTAATGTGGTTTTTCCAGTGCTCAGTATAGTTCTCCCATGTAATTGGCTCTTATTTCACATTTATTGAGTGACCAGGGGAAAGAATGCTCTCGTGCTGATGGGATGGGTTCCTTCTCTATTTACAGACACCACAAGCAGCGAGCTGTAATCTGTAACCAGGGCCTTGCTTCTTTCCCAGTCCTCCCCACAATCTTCCAAGTCTAGGGATGGCTTCATCATGAGCATGTCTGCAGGGTGTCCTCCAGGGTGACAGGGTTTGCTGTGTCAGGTGCATCTCTGATGGCAAAGGAGGTCTTCATGGCATACGTAATTAACTAAAGTCGTCTAAATTGGAGTGAAATAAAGATGTGAAATTCAAATGGGGAGTAAGTTCCTTTATATCTATTTTAATATTTATTGTTTATAACACACATTTGAAAAACACAGGTTTTGCCTTTCAGTGAGAAGAGATTAAACAAAACATAAAATTAGAGCTTGCTAAGGGCATCCCAATTCTAACATTAAACTTCACATACTGCTGGTGAAGAGTATAAATAGGCATATACTTTCTGGCAAGCAGTTTTGTATTAAGGGATAACAAAATACAAAATATAAAGATATTTATATTCTTCCACTCAACAGTTTTATTTTAACGATCTTTCATAAATGTGGACAAAAGTTTATAACCAAAGATGTTTATCATAACTTTATAGTAATAATTTTAAAAGTAAGAAATAACTTTTCTAATAATAGAGATATTTAACTAAATACCTGAAGAATAATGAATATCATGAGACCATCGAATTAAATTATGAAATTAATAATATCATTAAAATTACTTTTATATGTAGTTTGGATCAGTGACTATTATTTGACGAAATGGGAAAATGCAGGATATAAAATATATGTAGAATATATTCCCAATTATGAAAAAATACATACAAATCTAAAAAAGTCTGTTAAAAGCATTATTGTAAAATATTAACAGTGATAGTTTCAGAATGTTAGAATGGTAGTTTTCTACTTTTCTTCTAGATATATGTTTTTTGATTTTTCTGAAATTGTTTTAATTACAGACATAAATGCTACAATAAATTTTAAAAAGCTTTGCTTTCATGAGTTTATCTGTAAAGTTCCAAATTTAATGTTTCTCTGTCAATCTCTGGAAGAAATGAAGATGTAGGCATGATTCTCTTCAAAATGAAGAAGAGGAGAAAGAGAGGCAGACAGAGGCTCAATATTGTTGGAGGCAATGTTCTTTTGGTTTTAGAAAAGATCATGAGGGAATCACAGCTGTAATATACAAATACATGGTAAGTACCTGTGCTCCTCCCCCTACCCCTCCTTGACAAGCCATTGAGTGGAAGAGAAGATCATTTATGAAGAGGTGATGGAAAGTGGCAGCTGTACGCCAACTGAAGATGAAAGTTCTCATGGTCACAACTGCTAGATATTGGAATGGTCTTTGATATCAGAAAGCATTTAGGGAGAGGTCTGTTTTCGTGAAAGAATCAGCTAAACAAAGTACAAGCAGAGGCACCACAGGATGATAGTGATGAACAAAGGTAGACTAAGCAATAAGAGCTAACGTGAGTTGCGTATTCACCTTTCGCCAGGTGCTTTTCTTAGTGTTTGATATGTGCTAATTCCCTTAATTCTTGCAGTAAACCCATGACTGAGATGACAGAACTATCCTAATTTTATCCATTTGTAAATTGAGGCATAAATGTTAAGTAACTTGTCTGCTGTCACAGAACTACAGGAGAAATCAGGAATTAAATCCAGGAAATCTAGCTTACAGCCTTTGCTTTTTTTTTTTTATCATGACATAATCCTTCATTGATAGGAGTTCTGAACAATAGAAAGGCATTACATTATTCCCAGGTGTTTGTATTCCCATAGCTATGAGATTCATTCAGTAGGACAAAAAATTGCACTTTAATAGAAAATAATATTGTAAGAGGAAGTAGCTATATTTCCCTTAAGACCAAAAGTCCCATTCAATATTCATTCATTCAATAAATATTTATTGAGGGCAGGATGCCCTGGCAGTAGAGATAAAAGACTTACTCTAGAAAGACAGATCGACAAGTAAGTGATGTGCTGAAGGGCACTGAGAGCCTTTGATGGGCTTATGCAGGACTGATATAATTACATGGAC
This sequence comes from Crocuta crocuta, assembly GCF_008692635.1. NCBI lineage: Eukaryota > Metazoa > Chordata > Mammalia > Carnivora > Hyaenidae > Crocuta > Crocuta crocuta. Next base: position 5,077,623 of record NW_027528872.1, read on the forward strand.
ATTTTAGAAAAGATACTGTGACAATGTGAACAATGGCAAAGAAACTACAGGGAGACAGATTTGGAAGTAACATAGCAATCAGCTCAGCCATACTGAAGGCTTAAAGTACAGTCATCTGAATTGGATGAAAAAGATAGAAATTGAGGACTCTAATAGTTGGAGTCCTATCAGGAAGGCAATGGTCCACTCTAGCGTTAATAAGTTTAATATAGGGATTATTTACAGAGTGCATGAGTGAGGCTTAAGAAAGGAAGTGGGGACTGAGCAGTGCCCTGGGGTTGGTAACATCCAGAAATAGGAGTCTTTATTACCTCTAATCCTCATGGGCAGCAGGGATGATTACCAGCACCCAGAGTGGGCTGTGTGGGAAGGGATGTGTGATAGGCTCTGCCCTTATGTCTCAGGAAGAGCCAGACCATGGTGACCCTGCAGGGAGGAAATAAATAAAGGACTCTCACCCCTGCTGCATTCATCTCCTGCCAGTGCTCACCAAAGTCAAACCCAGCTCATGGCCAGAGAGCAAGGAAGCTCTATGGTTTATGTCCTATAAGTCAGTCTCCTTGCTCGTGTGCTTCAGAAGGGGATTTGGATCTGGAGGAGCATGTGGAAGGTGTCTGGCTCAGTAACCATTCACACGTAGTCATAAGAAAAGAGGGTGAAATCTGCCATTTATCCTAGATTTGGGGATGGGGTCATTACTTCTAGGTCCTGAGATAAGGAATTGAAGAACACATTTTTGAAGTGTATGTGACAAATGCATATAAAACTTTTGGTATGCAGTTATTATATGGCAAGGAAGTGAGAGATACAGAAGGCTGGTAGTTACCACTGGTTTATATAGGGAGAGTCACAAGCATGGCAGCGGAAGAGGTAAATCAGGAGGGTATCTGTAGAGGGATTTGAAGATGAGTAAGGGCTCACCAGTGTTTAGTGATGTGATGAAAACAAAGGCAGTCAGAAGTAGCAGTTGCCGGGGTTCCAAATCCATCTAAACCTGGCCTCTCCCTGTGGGCCAGGATTCTTGGGTATACGTTTGCTTTAAATGGACTTCCACGGTTCCAAGGGGGAAAATACACAGTGATGGGGATTTTAAGCTGAGAAGTTAAAGACTGGGCCTCAGAATAGAATCTCAAATGATGACCTTTCCTCTCAAAGCCTTCCTTACCTTTCTGGAATAGCGTTCATTGACCACGTCCTACCTCACAGGGTGTTTTTAAGGATAAATGAGATAATGTCTGTAGAGCCCCTGGGGAGGAAGCACCGATGCAGATAAGCACATGCTCTGGTATTTTTAGCTGAGAGTGTTGGGTGTTCAGGACGTGCCATTTAGCAATTCCTGGAGTCTTGAAAAGGAAAGAGAAAGGGGTGGGGAGACAGGGAATCAGTGGCATACAACAAATGTTGTTTTTCGAGAAATCCCTCCCACTCCGAGTGTAAGAATCCACGTCAAAGGAAGCAAACACCATGTGTAGATAAAACAGGAAGGTGACAGGTTTGCCTGCTTGCAACCAAGATGGGGTGATGCCAAAGGGCTAGTCTGGCTGCTTGTTCACTGTAGGGGGCAGAGGTCCAACTGCCGGCTACTCCGCTGATAATGAAACCAGGGTTAACTAACTCTCTGTCCCGTGTAGAATGGCAGGAAACATCTTCATCACCCATGACTCCTGGAGAGAGTGGTGGGGGTTTGGGAGGGAGTGCGCTTCCTGTCAAGATTCCAGAAAGGGTGATCACCCTCTACAGAGGCATGAGCACTAGCTTGCTGACCCAACACAAGTGAGGCTGCGGAGGGACTGACCAGGGGGCCTGGCCCGCCCTTCCCAGTCCATATCTGCTTCATAAGCACAAAGCCTTTGAGAAAGTAATAACAGGAACCTTGGAAAGATAACTTACTTGGAGAAAGGTCTTGGAAGAGTTCATCCAACGGCTTTATCAATGCGTTTGTCTTTTTTTCTTCCCCATTCTGTAGTAAGAATGTTTATTTCTAAACCTCGCACTACAGACCTGTGTCTTCTTATATTTCAAAAGGCAATAAAGTTTGAGTACCTATTATGCCACAGGCCCTGAGTTAAAAATTTTATATACATCATGTCATTTAACCCTCTCTACAAAACTGTGATTTATTGATCCGTGTTGGATCAATATATTTACTGATATATTATGAATCCATTTTTACAGGTAAGAAAGCTGAGGCAGATATCTAAGACTGGATATCAATAGTTAGATCTGGGTTCAAATCCTATCTTGCTCTACATAAGCAGCATGGTATTTGGGAAACAATTTAACCCTTCCAAGCTCGGTTTCTCTAACTATGAATCAGAGGGCATAAGTTCCATCATTGGATTATTATGGAGGTCCAATGAGATAGAGCAGATGAAACTTGAATTTAGTTTTATATTGTGTCTCTGTTCTTTCCATGCATAGTCTGTTAAAATCATAAGCACATGGAGTAAAATCAGGATGTTTTTCTCAGGCTGCTTGACCTCAAGTATTTAAATTTATTTCAGAGCAAAATTAATGGGAGAGAGTAATTTTATTTTGACCTTGGTCAACTTGTTAGTTTTGCTTCCTTAAAACTGAAGGAGTATGCCCTCTGTAGATACCTACAGAGATATCTAGACATGACTTTTTGATTGGGTAAGACTATCCCTTGGTTTGTGAAGCAATGACACACAGACCTATTTTGAAGGAATAAGTGATGAAGTTCACATCACATCTCCTGGTCTCTCGTGGTGAGTGGCTTAGTATCAAGCCAGCAATCACCTGCAAGATAAAGGATTGGGAGATAATGCAATTTCCTTAGGAGATGGAGGGTTTTCATTACATAAAGCCATAAAACATTAACTTCACCAAGGACCCAGTTCTCTTAATTTACAGGTGAGGAAATTAGGAACCAGTTCAGTTAAGCTCCAATTCTCACAGCCAGGTAAGCATACGGGCAGGGTTAGAGCTCAGCACCAAGGCTTTTCTCATTCTATTATACTCTCATTTTTGCCTTTCATATCTTCTACATGTTCTCTTAGCTGGTCCTCCCCCTTTTCTGAGTATTCTCCCCCTACACAATGGGTGGGGTTTGTGATAGTATCTTCCCATGGGAAATGTTCACAAAATATTTGTAGCATGAATAAACAATGGCATAGCTGGAAGTATTTTACTAACCAGTTTCTTGAATCTCTGACTAGCTCTTCCTGTTACTAAGATTTGGATTTAGATCAGTTAGTTCAGGTAGTGTAGACAGCAATTCACCTGGAGTTAGAGAATGAAGAGTACTTGTTCTTCTTCTTCTTTTTTTTTTTAATGTGTCATCCTTTCCTTTATTCTCAGGATTGTCCCTCATTTGCAGAGTATTAAATATTGCAATTGCCTTCAAGTAATTACACCCCCAATGACAGGCCGGTCTCTGACAGTGAATATTTCTTACTGGTAGAGAATTAGACGAAGTGACAGGGTTAATTCCCAACAGGACAAAAGGGTGTTGGTGGTGTGAGGCTGTTGTGCTGTGGGAGGCACATCAATTATGTCCCTGACAGTCCAAAATGAGTGGAGGAAGGGCTTTATCTGTGCCTAGAATATTACCTCCTTCCATCATTTATCAAGGCTTTTGATGTTCTTCGTGATGTGAATGGGAGGCAATCAAGGTGCTTTCTTCAAACCCGACTCTGGAAATTTCATTTATGTGAAGTTTGAAAATGATTAGGTAGAAATGAACTCCTAACGTGAAAAGGAAAGGCATGCATTAACATGCCCTGTGCCTCTTGACTCTGTTCTTCTGACCAACCTGCTGAGATTCATCAGGCATGGAGGCAATTATCAGCCTATCGAGTGGAAAGGTTAAATGGGTTTTATCATCTTCTCACTAAGATGACAATTCTAGTGTCAAGTTTCATTTGGTTGATAAATGTCATGTGGGAAAGAACAACAGCAGACCCTGGTCTCTCTTGGGCAGCCTGCCTGCAAGATGGCAGAGTGGAAGAACTTGAGGGGAAGATGGGAGGGGTTGGAGAGAAGGGCAGGTTGAAGTCTGTGTTCACCTAAGAGCAATGGAGAAGTCCACGATCCTAAGACATAGCTGTGTTGAGTTCCAGAGCCACCTCTGGCATACAAATTTATGTCCATGTCAGTCTATGTCATCCATCACAATGAAACCATCGTCGGTGACAAAGCCAATGAGGATTCAGAATCTTGACACTGCCTTTGGGATCTTCCTTGGTTCATTCCACAGATTCTTTGAGTATTTACACCAATGACAAAATGACCACCCAGATTCCAAAAACTGTATACTGTTCAGTCTCTGGTTTGGGAACCCTCTTTTTATATAAAGAAGGGCTGATGGGCGTTTAACATAGGCCAACTTCAGTTGATACTCAGGGAACATATGTTGAATGAAAGAGTACTGGGTGAACACAGTGTTGTAGAATTCAATTCCTTCCTTTAACACCTTGCTACTCAAACTGTGGTCCACAGGTCACCAGCAGCCTGAGTATCTGCAAAATTGTTACCCAAAGTGCCAAATCTCAGGGCTCATGCCAGACCAACCGACTCAGAGTCTGTATCTGGCAAAATCCTTAAGCAATTACACTTTAGGAAATTCTGCTCTAAGACATTATGCCCATTATGTCCATTAGATGGCTTATACCAGATACATGGTAATACTCTTATGTCTTCTAATCTTAATTATAAAGACCCTCACAGACCTGCATAATCAAAAGGTGCAAATGTGTGTGTGTGTGTGTGTGTGTGTGTGTTGTGTGAGTGAGTAGCACAAAGCAACAACACATCACTTTGTGGAAAAACTATAGGTTTTCTTTTTTCTTCTAAATTTTTATTTATTCTTTTTTTTGCCCAATGTTTTATTTATTTCTGAGAGAAACAGCGTGAGCAGGGGAGGGTCAGAGAGAGAGGGAAACACAGAATCTGAAACAAGCTTCAGGCTCTGAGCTGTCAGCACAGAGCCCGACGCGAGGCTCGAACCCACGAACTGTGAGATCATGACCTGAGCCGAAGTTGGATGCTTAACCGACTAAACCACCCAGGCACCCCAAAACTGCAAGTTTTCAAATAACTTAATGAAAAATCTTATTTCTCCTTTCAAATATTATTATTTATGTATCAACATGCCTGAATTCCCTAAAAAGTTTTGAACTCCTGGCAAGTAAGGATCATATTTCAGGTATTTATGTGTATTACTACAATTTTTACACATAATAATTATTTTAAAATGCTTATTGAAGAGACTCAAAACTTCTAGGTAAAAATATTCTCTATCACAGCACTACATAGTCTCTTTTAAAAACACTTATTACAATTTGGGGCGCCTAGGTGGTTCAGTCAGTTGAGCGTCCGACTTCAGGTCATGATCTCACAGTGTGTGAGTTCGAGCTCCGCATCGGGCTCTGTGCTGACAGCTCAGAGCCTGGAGCCTGCTTCAGATTCTGTGTCTCTGACTCTGACTCTCTCTGCCCCTCCCCTGCTTGTGCTCTGTCTTTCTCTCTCAAAAATAAATGTTAAAAAAATTTTTAAACATTAATTATAATTTATAATTATGTATTTCTGTTTCTTTCATGTCTGTTCCCTTGACTTGGTAAAAAAAACAACTATACAAGAACAAGACAAGTTTTGTCTCATTCACTTTTGTATTGTGTTGCCCAAATCAATGAATGCATAGTGGTTACTGTGGCATCAACTTAGAAGTTTCAAAGGCTAACTTAATCAGGTCACAATTTACCTTTCTACTTGGAGGGGGGAAAAAAACCACTTCTTTATACAAAATCTTCATACAAGAATCATATTTATCTGAGAATAATTGTAAGAATTACTAACAATTGTCAGTCCCTGCCCCCTGCAGTGCTTAGCCGGTTGAACAATGTCCATTGCCTCCTTCAAGGACCAAATATGGGCTTTCCATGCTCCCTCTACCCTCACCTTCAGAAAGAAACTGTTTCCAATTCTCTGAAGTAGAAACGTTCAGTTTCAAACTCTGAGAACAGGGTTGGTTTTGGTTTTTTTTCCCCTCTCAGAACTGCTCCCTCAAAGAGCCGATGGCTGCCACACATCTATAACACCATCCCAGGCCCTAGACTCTTCTGCCACAAAACCCATCTTTCCTTTCCAGTTTTATTGCTTCTTTGCTGGCACACAAGTACTTCCTCTAGCTCCAGCGGCTCTGGGCTCAAACTTGATTTTGTTGTGTGTGCACATGTGTATGTCTCTCTGTGTTTGTGGTGTTTCGTTAGCGGCCTTCGCCATTCTGTGGGTGTTTTCTTGATCTGAAATGGAACCACTGACTCTTGACAGCCACTGATGTTTGTGCAATTCTCTGCAAAAATGGCTTCAAGTGTTACCTTGCCTGCTCCACTTTGGGGCAACCACAATGATGAACAGACACGAACTCCTTGACACATTCACTTCACCTCCCTGACAGGCCCGATAAGATCAACCATCAGGCTGCAGGCGGTCTGGTATGTCAGTGTACTCTGCACAGAGGTGGTGGGGAGCACTCCATGCTCCTCCATGTGAGCTCGCTTGGGCTTCCAGTGCTCACCCAGCACCTCGCTTCCAGGAGGTGGTGGGAGGCACAGCTGAGTTTCCAGATGGCTCTATGGGTGCCTTTCAGATAGAAACGGGGCTAGAAAGACTTTAGGTTTCTTCCCTTTCTCTTCCTCCCTTGGGTTGTTTATTTTCACCCTTGGCTATTTCTCTACCGCTAATGATAATAGTCAAGAAAATTTCTTATGTGGTGAGCACTGACGCTGAACCCCATCGTGTGCTACAGTGTTTAAAAAGATAGACTTATAAATATTCCCTCTGAGCCACCAGTCTGCTCTAGAAGCATCTCTGCCTCTGAGCTGACGGGCGGAGTCCCGCAGACGTCAGCATCTAACCCAAAGCGAGAACTCACCACCCCTGCAGCCTGGTTAGGTGGGTGGCACATGTGCTGGTATTTCTGATAGGCTTTTCAAATTTTATTTTTTCATGTTATAAGGATCCCTTGTGACTCAAAAGGGAAGAGTAACCCTTGATTGGGACAGGGTTAGATAGTAATTGTGTTGTGGGCAGGATTATCTGGGGCTCATCTTTATTACAAAAGTCATGTTCCATACACTGTGACATTGCCTGAGTGTGGAACACTCAGTCTTAGGAATCTGCTAACCCCTGACACGAGGAGCTGGTAGAAACCATTTGTATTCAGGAGAAGATGGTGCGGGGGTGCTTCAGGACACTTTCGTTCAGTTGAACTGAAGGTGGTAGGAGGTGGGGAATTTTTTCAGAGACGAGGAGATTGAGGCAGGGAGCAGAAGACTGACTCTGGATCAAAGATACCCAGTGAGTCAGTGACATAACAGTAACACAAGAAAATGTGCCCTGGCAAGGGAATTCTCCCCTGCCCCCCAACTTTGCAAAAGACCACTAGTTATGAAAAGAAATTATTCACTTTATCAATTTATTTATTTTCCAGAAAGACACAAACGTTCAAGCCTCACTCAGAAGAATAGAGTAATGCCTTTAGGGACATCTTCAGTGTTCTAGGCCCCTTCACTTAAAATGGGGTATTTTGAACTTTGTTTCATAGACAGAGAACCTAAAGCTTTGAGAGGCTGAGCAACTTGTCCCAGGTCATTAGGCAAGTCAGTAGTGGAGTGGCTGTGCAAAACAAGCAGACAGGGCTCTAACTCTGCCTGATGAGAGCTCACAACCTCATAGAGTTTCTGGTTGTCCGTTCCCAGACTGCGAGCTGAGCCTTTTTTCCTTGGAGTCTATTTAGGATAGGAATCTGTAGAGGTCCCTGAAAGGGGTGTGCTGACACCTTTCATCCACTGGCCACAGCTGCCTGCTTCTCCCCAGGCTCTGCCACTCTCTTTCACCACATATCGTTGGCCCAATGTGCATTTTCCCCCTTTGGTGCCTAGAGTCAGATAAATGAGGGTCTTCTAAGATGACCCTATTAGTAACTGTGAAAGCATCCTCTGCCCATCTTCCAAGGCCAAAAGCAATCCACCAACCATCATAGCTCCCTCACTGGCAGCAAGTTTGAAATTAAGAGTCCATGTACTGGGCAGAATGACTTTCCAATGATAAAAAGAGAATGAAAGCAACAGGAGGAATAGTAATAAGCAGGATTTTGGTAGGCTTGTGGTGCTGCTTATAAGCTTTCTGTACCCCAGAGCCCAGAAAGGAGAATTCAGGGATACCTAAGGAAGTCTCTATACCTAAATGTTCTTGGGCTCAGCCTGGGAAGGGCAGTGTCAGGCAAGGGAGCCCCTCGTCCTGAGAAATCTGCACTACTCTCTCATCCCACTCTCTTCTGGCTTCTCTGCCTCATTTTCACAGTTTCCCTCTTTCTAGGCTGAGCTAAAGATGCTGACTGTACAGAATGGCTTTGGGGCACTGTTTGTTAGAGCTGCATCACTAGCTCCCAAACTTTATTAAATACTCACACTTCTGACCTTAACCAGCAAGTCTACTGCCTCCAAATCTCACAATGCCAGATTCTAAAGTTGCCAAGATGGGACGAGCTGAACCAAAGTCTTGAGATTCTTTGGGGGTAGGGTGGGGGTGTTGCTTGATAAAAGGATCAGAAATTTGTGAGGAGCAAGCATGGGGACTTAAGCAAGTGTCCCACTCATCCCACCCCAGCATCTTCTTTGAACACCTAATTTTTTTGTCTCCAGTTTCCTTTCCTTCAACACATGATCAACAGTAGGGCAGGAGCCATTCACACACGTTTAAGAACAGAGTCACGTCTGATGGTCTCTCAGATGCTACTTTCCTCTCCTCATCATTTCTCCCTCCCAGCGGACTTGGAAAAGTTGAGCAAGTTTTATGGTCTTCGTGCTTTCAGAAACTTCTTGTGAGTCACCCTTGGTGCCAAATCTCTCCTCAAAAACTTGAGCTGCAAAAAATGCAAGTTTCACTCCCAAGTATAGTAGCCATTCAAATACTTCAGGTCAGGATGGTTTTGTCTTATTCAATCACAGAGTTTCAAAACTGGAGAAGCCCGGGAATTTTTCTCATCTGTCATTTTACAAATGGTAAACTGAGGGACTGAGAGGTGAAGTGATGCAGCTTTTATGGAGTGCTCTCTGGCCTCAGAGCTCTTTGCCCAACATCCTCGTGACCATCACAGCAGCCTCCTTCTTTCTTTTTCTTAAATGCAGCAGCAGAACAAGAAGGCTTTAAAGTAGTCTGGCATGACTTGATGCTCTTGTCACCTTTTTCTGCTTGTTGTTCTTGTATTCAGTTACAAATCTGGCTGTGACCCTTGTTGAAAGGGGTCATTGGAAGTGGTAAAGAAAGAGAGGGAGAAATAAGCGTGGTCATGACCCAATCTGTCCATGGTTACTAAGTTTCTCAGGAATGGAGCTCCTTTCGGAAAGTCGATGGGGAGAAGTGGAGGAAAAGCAAGAGCCACGGAGACAGGATCCAGGGCAGAGGCAGACATTGCAACGCCCTTAGCTCCGGGGTCACACACAATCCCAGGGGCCCGTGTTGGGCCTATACACTAACCAAAGCAGAATGGGTAAACAGCATCTCCATAAAAACTGGTTGCTCAAGAATTCTAGTGTAGATTTGATTCCATCACTTAGACTAAAAGAGGCAGGAAGAAAGAAGGTAATTTTTAAAATTATTGTTAGGAATGTCTTAAAATATAGCTGCTCTTAAATTTTAAAACTTATTAAACTCTTCTTACACTACCCCCATTCCCACCAACTCCAGATTCTTACATAGTTTAGTGTAGAGGCCAATAATATACTTTTCTTGTTGGTAGTGGGGTTGGTCTAGTCATCCAGTAGTGTTTTTATGCTTTTTTTTAATAATTTTTTTTCTTGGGGAAATAATTTTAGATTTACAAAAAAGTTGCAAAGATAGCATCGAGAATTTAATATAGCCTTCATGCCTTTTCCCCTGGTGTTGATTTCTTTTTTTTTTAAGTTGTGGTAGGGACGTTTGGGTGGCTCAGTTGTTTAAACATCTGACTCTTGATTTGGGCTCAGGTCATGGTCTTGAGGTTCATGAGTCCAACCGTATGTCAGGCTCTACACTAGCAGCGTGGAGCCTGCTTGGGATTCTCTCTGTCTCTGTCTCTCTTTGCCCCCTCCCCTGTTCCTACTCTGTCTCTCTCAAAATAAATAAATAAACATTAAAAAATTTAAATAGTTGTGGTAATATATACATGACATAAAATTTGCCACCTAACCATTTTTAAGTGTATAGTTCAATGGCATTAAATACATCCATAGGTTTTACAGTAATCACCACCATTCATCTCCTGAGCATTTTCATCTTCCCAAACTGAAACACTGTACCTATTACATACTATCTCCCCATTCTCCCCCTCCCCACCCTGGACACCACCCTTCTACTTTCTGCCGCTATGAATTTGACCACTCTAGGTACCTGATATAAGTGGGATCATATAGTATTTGTTTTGTGACTGGCTTATTTCACCAAGCATAATGTCTTCAAGGTTCATCCATGTTGCAGCCTGTGTCTGAATTTTCTTCATTCTTAAGGCTGAATGATAATCTGTGATGCTACGTTTAGGAGGATTAGGAGGAACTTAACAGAGGACCATGGGGGAGAAGAAGGGGAAAATATTGGGGGAGAGGGAGGGAGGCAAACCATGAGAGACTCTTGAATGCTGAGGACAAACTGAGGGCTGATGGGGGTGGGGAAGGGGGGTGATGGGCATGGAGGAGGGCACTTGTGGGGATGAGCACTGGGTGTTATATGGAAACCAACTTGACAATAAACTATTAAAAAATAATAATCTATGATGCTATCAATTATAACCAAGCCAGGGAGAGAGCCCAGAAGTCCATCAACCGATAAATGAATAAAGAAGATGTGATAGAACTATAATGGAATATTACTCAGCGATCAAAAAGAATGAAATCTTGCCATTTGCATGACATGGATGGAGCTAGAGTGTATTATGCTAAGTGAAATAAGGCAGAAAAAGACAAATACTCCTGATTTCACTCCTATGTGGAATTTAAGAAACAAACAGATGAACTTGGGGTGGAGGTGGGGGGAAGAAAGGGAAACAAACTATGAGAGACTCTGAAAGATAGAGAAAAAACGGAGGGTTGATGGAAGGAGACTGGTGGGGGATGGGCTAAATGGGTGATGGATACTAAGGAGGGTGCTTGTTATGATAAGCACTGGGTGTCATATGTAATTGATGAATCAGTGAATTCTACTCTTGAAACCATACTGGCCCTGCATGTTAACTAACTAGAATTTAAATAAAAATTTAAAAGAAAAAAATAATCTGTTATATGTATGTACATAGCATATATATACTTTGTTAACGCTTGTGTTGCTTCCACTTTTGGCTATTGTGAACAGTGCTTCTGTGAATGTGGTGTACAAATATCCATTTGAGTCTCTGCTTTCAGTTATTTTGAGTGTATACCCAGAAGCCTAATGTTAATTTGTCACATAATCATGGCATATTACTATTCACTAAACTACAGATTTTATTCAGATTTCACTGCTAAAATATAATCTTTTAATAAGCACCTCAGGGGATTCTGGTTAATTGAGCCAAGGTTTTAGAAACATTGATTTTTTTTTTTTTATGATGGATTTAGTCCAGAAAATAGTGCTGACTATTAGAGGGGCAGTCAGCCCCTAGGCCGAATCCAGAATAGTTTCGGTGACAGCCTGTTGTGATTCATTGTCTTTCACTGGGCCTAACTCCAAGTTTCAAAGAAGAATGATAGCATAGATGGCTTGTGAATTATCTGAGGAGAAGCTCTAGGATCTAAAGTTGTTCTGTAGGTAAGGATTTCCCAGACAGCAGCTATCAAAGGAGAAATGGGTCAGTGTTTCTGAATCTTAGAAGCAGATTCAGTAACATCAAAAGGTTCTGAAAGAAATATGACTGGAGGCTTCCTATATCTCATTTGTCTGGCATTGTCAGAACACGGGGTCCAGACAGGTGACATCTACCTTCCATAGTCCCTGAGCACAGAATCAGAAGAAATGCACTTTGCCTGTAATGGGTGGGATATATGTTTCACTTGAGAAAGCACTTCCTGATATGACAGTGGGTGACCCAAATCTTAGTGCCCTGGTTTTGCTTTCCCAAGTGAATGAATCTTTTGTAACTTACTAAGTAACTATACTAGTTTTATTGCTTCATTTTCTCAACAGATATTTATTTAAGAACTAACTATGTACCTGAACTCTTCTAGGCAATAAAGATGCAACGATCAGTCAATGCACCTCTACCCTTAAAACACATTCAGGCTGGTGAAAGAAACAGGTCCCTATATAAGTACATTTCAGAGCAGTGATTATTTCAAACTAGATTATTTTTGCATGGATTGAGTGTGGTTTTGACTAAATGTCAAGAATCCCTAGGATCCTGATACGGAAGCATCAAGTCCTGACAAAGCAGCGTGGGAGTATTTTTGTGTACGAATAAGCTCAACGTGGCCATAACAGAAGTAAGCCTCTGAAGGCAAACATTGAGATGAAGGAGAGGTGATTCCTGACTTAGGATTGTTCCCCTTACAATTTTTCAACTTTACAGTGGTATGAAAGCAATATGCATTCAGTGGAAACTGCAGTTTGAATTTTGAATTTGAATCTTTTCCTAGCTAGTCAGTGATATGTCCTCGGATTCCCTCTTGGGATGCTGGGCAGAGGCAGAAAACTGCAGCTCCCAGTCTGATAGGTGATCACCAAGGCAAACTCAGCGTAAACCAATAAGCTTACAACCATTTTGACCCCATACAACCGTTCTGGTTTTCACTTTCCATACAGTATTCAATAAATTACATGAGATATCCAACACCTTATTATAAAATAGGCTTTGTGTCAGATGATTTTGCCCAAGCGTAGACTACTGTTAAGTGTTCTGAGTACCTATAAAGTAGGGCAGGCTAAACTATGAGGTTGGATAAGCTAGGGATATTAAATACATTTTTGACTTAAGGTCTTTTCAACTTGGGATGGGTTTACTGAGACCTAACCTCATTGTAAGTTGAGGAAGCATAGTAGAGTGGAGAAGAGCTCATAGATCTATAAACTTGTGGAGTAGCATTATTACTGCTGCCCCAGGCATATGGTATTCTTCAAGCATTCTTTCAACTCAGTCTTTTCGTGAAAAGATGTGGGAGAAAATATAAAATAACTCAGGGGACCATCTTTATGATGCTACTTTAGATGGAGCACAGGGATGTGTATTTCATGGTGGAAGCAAGTGAAACCCAAAACAGGCAACCCAAGATACTCCAAGGAAGTATTAAAACAGGGAAGCAAGGGGAATTCAGAGAAAGGGGAGGACCTGGGCTGAAATCTGGTTTGGATTCTATTTATCTCAGTGACTTGGGAAAAGCCCTAGAGGGCCCTTAACAAAGGTAGAGGTGGTCATGACCTCAGCACTAACATCTTTACATCTTTTGGGAGAGGTGTCAATTCCTGGGGACCCCCTTGTGGCAGCTTTGACTCAGAAGGAAACTCACCAGCTACTACATCACATCATCACAGACCACTTCCTGAAGGGCTTTGGGTTTTCCCTAGAAGGCTCTTGTTCACGTCCAGATCCTGCCAGGAACAGACAGGAGATCGGCGAGGCAGGCCAAAATGAAACTGAGACATTCTATATAATAAATGTGCACACCATAATACATAAGTAAAGAGTAGCTGTACAGCTACAAAAAAAAGGAACAAAGTAGAAGTTGGACCTTTCTGTCTGTGTTTGTGTGTGTGTGTGTGTGTATACATATATATACACATGTGTATATATATACAACACAGACATACCCTATGCACCAAGTATGTATTATCTATGCCTTATATAATGTGTGTGTAAAAGGTAGACCCAAAAACATCTCTAGAAGGGGGAGAGAAAAACAAAATCAATGACCTAGGTCAGCCTTTCCCAAATTCATTGTGCTTCACGATAAGAAGTATTAGGCAAAGAGAATTGCATAATCAAATAAATTCAGGAAAGGCTGGGTAAAACAAATTCAAACATTCATTGTTGGACCTCTTAGAATTGTTAATATGCTAATGGAATTGTAAGTCTCATTTCTCACACTTGTGGCCATTAAACACAGTTTTTGAAAAGCAGCTTGCGGTAGCAATCTACAGAGGAGCCTTTGGGAAATGCTGACCTAGGCTGATGTAGTTGCTTTGTTTGAACGTTAGTTCTGCTTGGGCTTTCTAACAGGCAGGGCAATTAAAGAAACATAATGAGTTATAGTTTTTACATCAGATACAATCTAATTTTGTTTCAGATTCTAAGTTCAAATGAATTTTTGGATGCAAGAAGGATATTGAACTACATAAAGAACCATCTCTTTAGCAATGGCTTAATGAAAAATGTAGAGTAATAATAATAGTAATTATTATTACTTGCTGGGTACAAGCCAAGGACATAACCTGAAAACTTAACTTAGGAAAAGTATTTTGCACTGTGGGAAGGGGAGTAGAGCCTGTTGCTTTCCAATCACCCCATTTGATAAGAAAAGTCATTACATTTAGAATACTTTGAACTCTTTCTCTTTGAATACTAATTCATTTATCTCTGACTCAGACAGGAATTGAAATTCACTAGTTTACATTTCAAGTCTACAGCTGGATCCAGAGCTGCTTCTGGAGTGAAAGACCTTCCACAGCATTTTGATATGGATTTGCAGGTGACAGAAGTTCACAGATTGTATTAGGCACTTGAGGAGTCTACCCTCTCCTTTTGCCTAAATAAAAGGACTCCCAACCACTCCAGAGACGGGCTCTGGGCGGATGCCGCAGGCAACACCAGGACTTTCTCAAGAAGCCATCTTGGATTTTCTCAAATGCTCAGAGGAGTCCTTGAGTGGATTGTACAGACCCCCAGGGATGGTTGGCTGAGTCACCGTAGCAAACCATGCCACCGGAGTTAGGGAAGAAAGATACCATCCCTTTTCTGATGGCGGAGAGTTTCTTAGAAAGTAAAGAAATGCAGACAATCTTCATAACAGCTGTCTTATCCCCTTGATCTCATTACTCCTTGTTAGCACAAACCATTTGGGACAGTTATAGTGAAAGTCGTGATAAGGAGGAAGTGATCACTTTCAAACTAACCTAGTATATCTGCATGAGATTGTGATAAACAAGGACAGTCTATTATGTAATCAATCAATCAATTATTGATTTATAATTGGAGATATAGTATTAGTTCCTCCCTGANTCTCCCCTCCCTCCCCACCTTCCTTCCCTTCCTTCCTTCCTTCCTGCCTGCCTTCCTTCCTGCCTTCCTCTCTCTCTCTCTCTCTCATGTCCCAATCGTACCCAGTATTTCTCTTTATCATAGAATCTACCACATGATGTTGAAATTAACTGTTCACATATTATCTTCCTCACTAAATCATATGCTCCTCAAAGACAGGGTCAATATATTTTTCCTTTAAAAACCTGCTGGCTAGCACAAAAATTACTTCACAAATGGGATGAGAATATAATGTCTAGACTAGTTCCATGGGCACTCATTCATGCCATGCTTACAGATACATTTGACTAGATGTTTCTTTCTTTGATTTAACCTATTCTTTTTAGATGAGTGGCCCATGAGAAAATAAGCTTTTCTTATTATAAAATGGAGATACCACCTCTAAAGAACTTACATGCATCTTTTCATGAGAAATATAACTCATGAAAAGTTGAAACATAATTAGAAAAATACAAACCTTAAGACAACCCAGGTCAGTCTCTTTTGTGAATTCTGTCAAAACTGAGAAAATCAGAATAATGATTATATGCCAGAGATGGACAAATAAATAATCCTATTACTATCATCTGAGTTTAGGATCCCCCAACCCACTCTGAGTTCTACCAAAATTTCTTTGTTTCATGTCTCAAAAAGAAAGAGATTCACACCCCATGTGAAAGGGAATTCATTTCCCAAAATCTTTATTCCTCACATGCAAATAATATGAAATCCTTCAAAGATTATTAAGAAATTGGGCTCTTTACTCTTTGATTTGCATCCTGACATTCATTCCCCAAAATGTTTTTAGATATTGGGATATCATATTCTAGAACAGCACTCTCCAGTAGAAATATAATGCAGGCCATATTTGTAATTTTACATTTTCTAGCAACATAATTTAAAAAAATAAAAAGACAAGATGGGCTCCTGGGTGGCTCGGTTGGTTAAGTGCCCAATTTTGGATCAGGCCATGATCACGTCGATGAGTTTGAGCCCCACATCAGACTCTGTGCTGACAGCTCAGTCCCTGGAGCCTGCTTCAGATTCTGTGTCTCCCTCTCTCTCTGTTCCTCCTCTGCTCATGTGTTCTCTCTCTCTCTCTTCCTCTCTCTCTCTTTCTCAAAAAATAATAAACATTAAAATTTTTTTAAAAATAAAAAAACAAATAAACTTTATTTTAATAATATATTTTCTTTGACCTAGTATCTCCAGAATATTATCATTTTATTTTTTTCATTTTTCATTTTAAAAAATTTATTTGAGAGAGAGAGAGCAAGCAGGAGAGAAGGTGGGGGGAGAGAGAGAGAGAGAGAGAGAGAGAGAGAGAGAGAGAGAGAATCTTAAGCAGACTCCAAGATTCATAGGGATTCCACAACCTTGGGATCATGACCCAAGCCGAAATCAAGAATCAGACACTCAACCAACTGAGCCATTCAGGCTTCCCCAAAATGCTATCACTTTAACATGTAATCAGTATAAAATTATTCCTGAGATACTTTGCATTCTTTTCTTTGTACTAATGGTTTGAAATCCACTATATATTTTATACTTACAGCGCATCTTAATTTTGACCAATCACATTTCAGTGCTCAATAACACATGTGGCAGGTGGCTAGTGTATTGAACAACACCATATGTGAAGCCCTTCACCTCAGAAAAAGCTATCTGTTTTCTTATGGCATATATATAGTTTTGTTGAGAAGATATTAGCACGGGAATAAATGGGTCTTGTAGTGCAGAGTTGAAGAGTATACAAAATGTTGAGGTAGGAATTTAGGTTTTACAAATAGTTGCCAGAGAAGATCTCACTGAGAAGGTCATGCTTTGTCAGACCTTCACATTGGTAATATTCCAAGAAAATTATGGTCTTGGATAACTTTTATATTTATTTTGGTAAAAAAAATTGATGATGAAAGGTACAAGTTAATCTGATTTAACTTTTTATTTTATGTATGTATTTATAAATGTTTATCTTTGAGAGAGAGAGAGTATAAGTGTGAGTGGGTGAGGGGCAGAGAGAGGGAGACAGAGGATCTGAGGCAGATTCTTTGCTGAGAGCAGAAATCCCCATGTGGGGCACAAACTCACGAACAGTGAGATCATGACCTGAGCTTAATGAAGTCAGATGTTTAACTGACGGAGCCACCCAGGCACCCATGATTTAACTTCTTAAAGTAAAAAAATATATATGTATGAGTGCATCAAAATAAAAATGATTTCATTCGATTGTTTGTGAGGGCTGACCATGTGCTAAGCAACAGAGATGTGACCAAGAGTAAAACAATAGTCTCTGCTCTCTTGGGGTTTGTATCCTAGAGAGAGAGAATATTAATTCAATAATTAAATACTTGTTGTGATAAATACGTAATTAAATATTGGGCCCTTAAGTTATATATGAATTGATATATAACTAAAGGACCCTAACCAGACCTGAGCTAGACAATGGATGCCTTAACTCCCTCAGCCAAAAATGAAGGGAACTGTGTAAAGAACATTCTAGGAGAAACGGGCAGCATATGTAAATGCTCTTGGTAGTGTACTAAGAAACAAAAATGTAGCTTGTCTGGCTGGAGTGAGGGGAAAGGTCTACCAAAATGAAGCTGAAATTTAGGCTGGGATTCATAGGGACTTGTTTCCCATGTTAAAAATTTGATTTTTATTCTCATTAGGAGTGGTGGGATGTCACTTAAGCTGGATGTTTTTTTCATTTTTATTTTAATTCCAGTTAGTTAACACAGTGTTGTATTAATTTCAGGTGTGCAATCTAGTGATTCAACAATTCCATACCTCACCCAGTGTTTATCACAAGTGCACTTCTTAATCCCCATCACCTATTCAACGTATCCCACTACCCCTCTCCCTCTGGTAACCATTAGTTTTCCTTTAGCATTAAGAGTTTGTTTCTCCGTTTGTTTATCTCTCTCTTTTCCCCTTTGCTAGTTTGTTTTGTTTCTTAAATTCCACATATGAGTGAAATCATCTTGTATTTGTCTTTGACTAACATTTCACTTAGCGTTATACTCTCTAGCTCCATTCATGTTGTTGCAAATGGCAAGATTTCATTCATGTCATGGCTTAATAATAGTCTATATACATATATATGTATGAATATTATCCTATGTACATATATATGAATATAGAGTATGTAGAATGCATATGTATATAGAATGTTCTATTCATATATTCTACATATATACACATATATACACGTACGTATATGTATATAGTGTTATATGTATATAGAATGTATATGCATACAGAATAGCATTCTATATACATATACATATGTGTATATGTACATGTAGACGTATATGGACATGGATATATACATATATGTATGCATATGTATATAACATATTATTCTATATACATATATACACATGTTCTGTATACATACATGTACATGTGTATACGTGTGAATATATCTGTACATATTTATCATGAAAAGGTGCTAATCATCATTTATCATCAGGGAAATACAAATAAAAACTACAATGCAATATCACCTCACACCTTTCAGAATGGCTAAAATCAACAACACTAGAAAAAAAAAAGTGTTGGCGAGGATGTAGAGAGAAACAAACCCTCATGCACTGTTGATTGGACTGAAAACTGGTGCAGCCACTCTGGAAAACAGTATGGAGGTTCCTAAAAAGTTAAAAATAGACCTACCCTATGATCCAGCCATCACACTACTGTGTATTTACAGAACACTAATTCCAAGGGATACATGCATCCCTATGTTTATAGCAGCATTATTTACAATAGCCACAATATGGAAGTAGTCCAAGTGTCTATCAGTTGATGAATGGGTAAAGAAGATATGGTATGTGTATCCAATAGTTTTTTTCTTTTAAACTCTTAAGGTTTTACAGAAGGTAACTAGATAAGAATTCGTTTTTACAAAATCTTGCTGGCTGCAGTATAGCGAATGGATTGGAGGGCTGGCCAGAGATCAGTAGGTAGCACCCCGAGCTGTCCTCAGTTCAGGAACAGAATATACATCTTGTGAGCTCTGACAACCAATTCCTTGTGATGAGAGAATAAACAGACTTTTATATACTATGACTTTTCAAGTGAAGTAGATGAGGAGCAGCCTAAAGACATGAGCCCTTGGAAAAAAGGCTGGCAGGTAACTCTGCAACACAGGGCCATTTGGAAATGAAAATGTTAGTAAGATACAGATGGGACAGAGTCCTAATCAGGGAAAGTTTCAAGACAAGGCAAGGGGAGTGTGGGCTGTCCATATTATGTTGAACAATTTAGAACCCACGTGTTAGTCTTATATATTAATTAACTTGTTTTGCAAGTTTCAATTCCGCTTATGATAGTTTCTTTTTTTTTTTTTTTAAATGAAAGTGAACAGAGTACAGGAGGCAGTCATTAACTGGTTTCCCCATTTTTAAATGATATCTTTGGGCCAAATGTGACCAAGATGTAAGTCCATTGAGGTTCTTGGAAAGTTGTCCTTGATCAATGCAGTTCCTATATTATGCTTAAATGGGTCACTTTTAGTGGCACAATGTAATCCATTCTAAAAACTTGATAAGGGGGTTATATAATTTTTTCTTACAGCCTAATAGGACAGAGGACAGGGATTTAGAAGGATTTTTGTATTAAATTAGTTCTCTTAAAGCTTTCTGTTGATTGAAAATAAGTAGAAAATGATGCTACAGAGTTCCAGATAACTCAAAAATACAAAACCTTTTATACAAGAAATCTTATTGGTATGATTAATAATAATGCCAGCTAAGCTTCAGTGAACGCTAATTACATCTAAGCTCTATGTTTTCATGTGTAATGTTCACAATAAACTTACAGCATTATAGCACTGTTATCATTACCATTTTTAAAAGGGGCAAACTAAGATAATAGAAACATCAGGTAATGCTTCAAATCATTTGCTTCAACTTTTATATGAGTTGGTTGTTCTATAGAGCTGATATATGAACTTTGTCAGTGTGTTTGGGTACTCATGTGCTCCCTTACTCTTAGATTCATGTTTTCTCCCTTTACCCTAGGAGGCACAACATGAGTTACTCCTTGTAACTCACTGAGGCTCTCAAGTGAGTGTGTCCTTTGAACTGAAATTTTGTTGAGTAGATGTGCTGCCTAACTGTGGCCACAGAAAGAGTATTGAAGCTCTGCTTTCCAGATTGTCCCTGAACCAAGCAATCTAACTGCATTCCCTTGGTCATCAGCTGCTTCTGGTGACACCATTCCCAGACCTCACGTAATACAGTACAAATAGTGTACTTGAGGAACAGATGAGCTCCAGCCACCTCCCTGAGCTCTCCCAAGCTTTCTTAAGTGTGCAAAGACAAATACCTCATGTAAAACATTCCTCACTGATCCTCTTGCCGGTTTTCATAACATGAATGAATAAAGTGTACCTCCAGGCTACTTATTTCCTAATTAAAATGATTCCAGGCTATCTATTTTATTTGAAAATTTAGACTGATATATGATACTCATTTCAAGGGGAAAAAAAAGGAAGAATCATTCTGAAAGTCACATGAGTATGTGGTGATGGGAAGGAAAACACTGAATTTAGTCAACTGGGACAATTAACTGAAAAAGAGACTCGGGCAGAGAGAGAATCACTACATGTCAAAATGCACGAGACCGGCTGAGATCTCATTCTACCTCCCTCTTCTTTCCTTGGGAAGGAGTTTAATGAAATAATTCCACATAAGTGAATTTTTATTAAATATGTTTAGGGGTGCCTGGGTGGCTCAGTCTGTTAAGCGTCCAACTTTGCCTCAGGTTATGATCTCATGGTTCGTGGGTTTGAGCCCTGCATTGGGCTCTGTGCTGACAGCTCAGAGCCTGGAGCCTGCTTCAGATTCTGTGTCCCTCTCTCTCTCTCTGCCCCTCTCCTTTTCATGCTTTGTCTCTCTGTCTCTCAACAATAAATGTTAAAATTTTTTTTTAATGTTTAAAAGTTACAGAAAAATCCTCTAAAAGTAAGAAAACCAAGACAGGCAAAGTTATAGACCCTTTAAAAGCAACATCATGGGGTAGCTCAGTCAGTTGAGTGTCTTACTTTTGGTTTTGACTCAGATCATGATCCCAGAGTCATGTGATTGAGCCTTGCCTCAAGGCTCTGCACTGAATGTGGAGCCTCCTTGAGATTCTCTCCCTCTGCCCTTCTCTCCTGCTCTATAAATAAATAGAGAAATCAAACAAACAAACAATCAAATAAAGCACCACTATGCATTGAACTTCTACCTTGAGCTCACCCTAGAGATCAAAGCTGTTCCAAGGCCAGAGCAAAGTGCAAGCTCTGAGTCCATTTGTGTTGGGGCTGCTACCTCCTTTTCCTAAATATTCATTAAACAGAGTGATTTAGTTAGCCATTCATCCGTGCTCGCTTCGGCAGCACATATACTAAAATTGGAACGATACAGAGAAGATTAGCATGGCCCCTGCGCAAGGATGACACGCAAATTAGTTAGCCATTCATCCATCACTCTAGAGATAGGGAGATCAAGTAAATGTCTGTCAGAAACTTGGCCTTTCTCCTGGGAGGGTCCCTTTATGATCTCCTCTTTCCATCCCCCCAACCTTTCTCAGCTCACTTTCCCTCATGGACCTCCACGGTTAGTTTCCCATATTAGATCCTCTGCCACCATCCATGATAAGCAGGTCTCCTCAGCACTCATTCTGTTCACACAAAGGGCCCTGCAGCCTGAGACCCCACTCAACAATATACATTCTGGGGTTCACCCTCAAAGACATGTCCACTGCCCTTGCCTAGCCTGCTGGGGAAGATATCTGGAGGTGAGGGACTCATGAGGCCACAGCTTTGTTTCAAGTTCACACTGTTACTGCTACCCTTTTGTCCCTTCTTGTCCAAGTCTTCATTTCATTTCTATTTCCTTTCTTTGTCCCTTGCTGGGGAATTGCTCCATGGAGTCAAGGGCCATCTTGGTTTCTTATAATGAAGGGATGTAGCACTGGACAAAGGTAGAGGTGCTCTGGCATCAATTTTCAGGGAACATCAGAGACAGTGAGAAAAAACTCTTCTAATTCTGTCAGTGCCACTTTCTCTCATTTCAGGTTCCCTGCCTGACAGATGGAAAATTGCTGTGGAGGAACAGTGTCACGGGATCCAATTTATTCACAAAAACCTGTCTTAAGAGCCCCAGTGGATTGTGACAGTGGCTAAAAGAGATTCCCAGTTCTAAGGGACCACACTCAGAAAAGCTGAGCACAATACATTGATGGACCTGCTGACGCAAAGGGACAGAAGGAGAAAATGGTTTCTGTCAATGGTGTGTCAATTACTCGTGTTGAGACTTCATCTGAAACTAATATTTAGTGTCATATTCTTCACTCGGTCGGTTCCCCTGTCTGAAGGTTTTTATTCCATCAGCTAGTGGTCTGGTCTATCCATTCTCCACCCAGGGGTGAGGGGTTTATTCCACAAAGAACAGTGGACAAGAGCAGATCACTCGAAAGAGATAAAAATGGGGGCATTGGGAGCACAAGGGACTTCCTAGAAATAAGCCCCTATTCCTTGACTCATTCTTATTTTTGTAGGATTCTTAAGCCAGGACCATAAGAACTTTTACAGGATGTGTGTAACAGGAAGGGTCCTGATGCTCAAATCAGCAGTCACAAGCTGTGTCTGTGACTTAAATTCCCCCATCTCTTTGGATCCCTAGACAAAGACAAGTGATAATAGACTGCTTTCAGGGGTTTAGCATTGCATTCCATTGAGGTAAGCCAGATCTGTCTATTACTGTCGCTGGTCTAAAGTGCAATTATTCATTGATCTTTTTATAGTCATTCATTATTTTACACATTCATTCAAGAAACATTTACTAATTACCTATCCTGTGCCAGGCATTACTTTGGGTTCCATTGTAGAAGAGCAAATAAAGCAAAGTCTCATCTCTTAAGAAGCATACATTGTGTAACCACCCTTGACATTTACACAGCAACTTTCACATAGATTTGTCAGCACCCTTATGGGTGCACTTGGAGGAATGGTTTTCTCCAAGCACCAGTCTTTCCTCACATCGGAAGCCCTCTGTTCAATGTGCAACTAACTCTTCCTTTGCTCCCACTGCATATTGCCTGGCCTCTTTCCATTACTGATCCAACCAGTTTTTTCACTAATGACTCTCCTGATCTGTTAGACAGTTCTTCCTTCTGTACCTTTGTTCCTGCTCTTGATTTATGCTTGTAATTGATGGATTCTTCGATGGATTCTTCTCATGTCATTTTATGCATAACATTCTGTCTGCCCAGTTACCCTGAAAACTTTCTGAATGCTGGGTCTAAGTCTTTTAATTCTTACTTATTATTCTTGAGCAACGAATTTGGTTAACATAGCACAGTGAATATAGTACCACAGGCAGGCTCCCACCTTCACTCCTTTGCATTATGTTATTTTGCAGTCTGCTCATCAAGGTTTGCCTAATAAATAACTGTGCCTCACTTCTTGCTTTCTACTGATAATTCTCAAACATCTGTTTTGTTCACCACAGTACAACAGAGCACCTGACCCGATATGGGAACTTGCTACATTATTTCTTGATTCCCAGTGGACTGACTGATCGGCTGGGACAGAAGTAACAATCCACACAGTTTGTAGTGTGGTCAATCTTTAGGAACTCTATGCCATATATGAGAAGTCTGGGGCCTACTTACTGAGTTCTGCAAATGCTTACTGACTTACTCAGAGAAACAGATGTTGGAGAATAGGCTGCTACTGAGGCATAGAGTGATGCTAAATATAAGGGTCAGATGTCACCTCATGCCCTCTAGAATGATTTTACTTTGGCTGAAGGGCAGAGACTTACACATTTTTACATTTGACTTAGACAAACGAGAGAGAAAGCGGTAGGCAAGGAAGAGGAAGACAAAGATCCTACACTGTTGGCCTTGAAGATGAAAGAGGAGGCCACAATCCAAAGAATGAATGCAAGTAACTTCTAGAATCTGGAAAAGGAAAGGAAACAGATTTTCTTCTAGAGCCTCCAGGGGAAATACATTGATCTTAGGACCTCTAGCTTTCGGAATCATAAGACATTAAAGTTGTCTGGTCTGGCAAAACACATATATAACCCACAATGCCATATACTAGAGTAGAAGAGCTGGATAATTCTAGAAGAGGAGGGATCCTTATTATATGAGGCACAAATTGAGGTGCTGATTTTTCTAAACATCTGTAGGAAAAAAATTACTCTTGAGACAGAAGAATGGAATTAAGATCTTGAAACCCCATGCTAATTTTGACCACATACACCTTGTCCTAAAATCCCCCAACAAGACAGGTTATGGGAGGGTTATTGAACACATCTTGGTTGCTTCCAGGTTTTGTTAATGATGAATAAAACTGCTATAAACATCCATGTGCAAGTTTTTGTGTGAACATGAGTTTCAACTCCTTTGGGTAAATACCAAGGAGCATGATAGCTACAACATATGGTAAGGATATGTTTCATTTTGTAAGAAACTACTGAACTGTTTTCCAAAGTGGCTGTACCATTTTATGTTCCCACCAGCAATGCATGAGAGTTCCTGTTTCTCTAATATTTGGTCTTGTCAGTGTTTTAGATTTTGGCCATTGTAACAAGTGTGCCTTTTTTTTTTTTTTTTAACGTTTTTGCCTTTACACCATAAATTATTTTTAAAATATTAATGTTTATTTTTGAGAGAGAGACAGAGTGGGAGTGGGGGAGAGACACAGAAAGTAGGAGACCCAGAATCTGAAGCAGACTCCAGGCTCTGAGCTGTCAGCACAGAGCCCAATGCGGGGTGCTAACTCATAGACTGTGAGATCATGACCTGAGCTGAAGTTGGACACTTAATCAACTGAGCCTGTAGGTGCCCCTACACCATAAATTCTTTAATGGCAAGGACAGTGTCTTGTCCTCTTTTGTATCCTAAGTCATAGAAATAAGAAAAAATAACATCTGCTCACCGTAGTCTACTGTGTTATTAACTATGTGATTATTCCCAGGTTATTCTATGTAGCAATTAATGCATCATTCACACAACCATTAAACTGTAACCCCTCTGAGGGCAGGGACCATCAAATCATCTCTCTTTAAAGCAAGATTGAAGACCATTGCAGACCCTTGGACATGGAGGGAGAGGGCTGCTCTGTCAGGGAGTGGACTCCTCCTCATTGGAGGTGTGGCCTAGATATTATGCAAAGGACATAGGCACTGGGGGCAGATGTTGTATTACATGACCCCTAAACTCCTTCCAACATTATAACTCTATGCCCTTGTCATTCAGGTGGCACCTTCTGAGAAGTTCCATCCAGCCAGGCCTTTGGCTGTGAATGAAACCAAGACTGCAAGATCCAATGTGATCTTCTGCATGATTTTTTTGCTACAAATTCATCTCCTTCAATTCTCCATCTTCTACGCTTTGTCCAGTTATATTAAAAAGCTCACTATTCCCGCCATATAATCTGATGTCTTCCACCTTCAGGCTGGATTCATTGCATAGAATGCAGACCAGGCTGCACCTACTGCTTCTTCCAGGACACAACTTAGAAATATGTCACCTATGAAGCTTTTCCTGACTTTGCACCACTGTTCTGGGTACCCCTGTCTAAGTTACCATTGTGCTCTGAACTTACCGCAACTGCATCTATTTTTCCCTTAAAGTTTATTTATTTACTTTGAGAGAGAAAGAGAGAGACAGAGAGAGTGAATGGGGAGAGGGGCAGAGAAAGAGGGAAAGAATCCCAAGCAGGCTCGCAGTGTCAGCATGGAGCCCGATGCAGGGCTAGAACTCATGGACTATGAGATCGTGATCTGAGCCGAAACCAAGAGTTGGACACTTACCCAACTGAGCCACCCAGGCATCCCTGCACTTTATTTACTCTTCATTTGTATCTATCCAGTGGCCTGCAAACTTCTGGAAAGCAGACAGGGCCTTGTTCCCTCTAAATCCCCAGCGACCAGCATACTGCCTCGCTGTGGATAAATGCTCAATAAGCATTTGTGGAGCACATGCTTAAATAATTAAAACTTAATTAATGAATGATTGAATGCCCAAATGCATCAATTTAGTGCTCCACTTAAGCCTAGATTTCAGTTGCCATGGTTATACATCAGTAACAGTTTAATAGATATGGAGAGAGAGAGACAGAGAGAGAGAGAGAGAAATACAATTGAGAGCATTGTGTGCTGAGATAGATTTTCTACTTTTATTCATAAAGGCCCACAGTTTAAAAGCCTTGCACTCACAGGCAGGAGACCCGGGTGAGTGTCCACAGAAAAGCCTTGCCCGTTTCCTTAGTGAAGTGCCCAATCAGGAGCTTGTAAGAGTGTTAAGAGTCTATCCCCAGTGTATCCACTGGACAAGGTGAGGCAGTTTTCTGCATGGTCTGATTTTACAGATCCCAGAGTTTTGTCTGCCATTAATCTCTTCTGTCAGCTTGCCATTAGGCATGTAATCTTGGCAACTAAAACCACTCCTTTCTCATAAGACTGTGTCCCTAGAAGTTCACTTCTAGAAAAAAGCAGGTACCTAACATAGTTGTCATAATCAAGGTTAAGGAACATGGATGGCTTGTCAGGGCTGGTTTCTACCACTAGAGGATTGTGCCCTTGAAGAATGGAGATGGCTGGTGAAGAATGTGATGTCCAGACCTATTTGAGCCTAGGGTTACTGAAAGCAGGTATAGATGGGAGAATCCCATGCAAAACTCTGTGTCCTGTGAAGAAGGTCAAAGTCTCAGGGGCCCACTGGGTAAAAAGGGGGAGAGTGAGTGAGGACAAAGCAACATCTTGGGTTTGTCATGGTGTGGTCCTGCTCACCCCCCCAAGATGGGCTTTTGAAGCTGGGGCACATTTTTCGTGGTATGTATGAGCTCTCACAAAGTATCTTGGCTTCTCTGTTTTCTTGTGAAGGTGTAAAGCTCCCTGTCTTCAGGGTGTGTCTCACCCTGTTGCCACAATTTAGAAGTGTAACATTCTGACTGCACTTTTGAAAATAGAGTGAAGCTTTGTGGCTACGCATGTTCTGCGATTGTGCGTAAAGCAAACAAAAAAATACAAACTAGGCGTTAAGCAGGAAAGGCCTGAAGCACACAACAAAATATTTATTGACAGATTATTAGTACGATAAAATCACACCGTTTATTTCCACAGAGATGTGAGAAGTTCAGCTAAATCCTGCTCTTGAAATATTTATCTCTTCTACTGGGAACTTTCCTTTTGTTGCTTGAGACTGGAGGCACTCTCGGAACATTTTTCCCTTAAAGCAGAAATGCTGATGAATGGCCAACCTTCATAATTAATACCCACCAATAATTGAAGCATGGGACTTGACTCTTAGAATTGCATTCCCTGTGAACTTTCAGGTTTACTTGCCTTACTTTTTATGCTTACTTAATAATACCCAGTAGTTTCTGCTCCTTGCCTATTTGCTCATTGATGCCAACCCAGAGCTGAGAATTTGAGGAAGACCTAATTTTCCTGCCGCTGACCTCATGTTCTGTTTCACTTACAAAAGCAGACTCAAAGCAATGGTTCTCATCAATCATTTGTTTTCCCACAGCACTTATTGGAAGATCGAGAAATGTTACTTCAGATGTCTAACACAGAGTGAAAAATGTGCTTTTTATATTCTAAATGAATTGCAGCGTACAGTTAAAACGATTTGAGTGACTCTAGTTACATTTTGCAAAAGGTGCTTCAAAGCCTTTAAAGTAAGTATTTTCACGTGTATTTTCTCTGTGGAGTCCTCTACACTTGTAAAATAGTGCTGAGTCCATTTCAGAAATGAGAAAATGGAGGTCCCAAGCAGGGAAGCAGCACATGCCAAGCCACCCATCTCACCAGGGACTGAACTGTAACCATGTACCACAATAGGCTGTATATTTTTCACTCTCATCAATGAGAGAGACAACAGTGGATTGGCCACCCAAGTTTTCTTATGGTGTATTTTTGAACGCCAGGCCAAAAATCAAACAAACAAAACCCCCCAACTAGAGATCAAAACATCCCTGAACTCAAACACCCAGAAAAGAAGGAAATTATTTTTTTCCTACGAGGAAGCAAATAGAGAGAAGCACCTGGTCGGTTTCAGATGGTATTAGCATTCACCCCTGACTGGCCTCATGGTCTTCTGGATCTTCCTAAACTGAGGCTCTGGGGCACTAATTAATCAGGCTGAAAGTCCCGGAATTTATCAATCTGCCATCACTATTCCTGTTGACTGCTGATTTAAAGAGGTGAATCCACTTGATTATCTAACAGGTAAGGAGAAGTGAGTCCAAATTTCAATGACACAGAGATGAGAGCCCAAGGAAACACCTAACACTATGACTGGCAATTAATTAGACAGATAGCATCTTACATTTGGGAAGGACCTGAGAGGTCTAATCGAATCTTGCTCCTCATGCAGAAATCCTTCCACAGCAAGCCTGACAGTCATCAGATCTTTGTTCCTGGGATGGGAATCTTCACTTGTCTTGAGGCAGCCATTCCCCATTAATAGATGGGATCTTGTGGTTAGAATGTCTTGCCTCCATGGAATTGAATTCTATCCTCTTTTAAACTGCAAGTCCACCTTTTTGACTAAGTTCTACCTTCCAGCGCCTTAATGAATATGGCTACCTATGCATTTTATGCTATTTTCCCCATATGTGACGTCAGCCCTCATGGCTTTCTTAAAACATTTCCTCTCCAGCAAAATCTACCCGGCTTCTCCCACTTTTTCCATATTCACTAATTTTCAGGCCCCTCTCTGGAAGGTTTCTTGTTTGGACATTCCCCACCCCCGTTTTGAGTGCTATGTCTGTAACTGGATAGGATCTGTTTTCCCTGCTCAGTCTGACCCAAAATTAACATACTTCCAATACCTTTGCTGGTCATAAGCTCCATAGCAAATGGGGCTATATACACGGTGGTTGGAGATAGTATCACCCCTTCGGCTCTGTAACACACTGGAGTTTGCAAATTGAGAACTGGTTTTCTTCATGTAATTTACCTCAGAAGCCACACCAGCAGCAAGAAGGCCAGGACCAGTAGTCAATGTACAGGCCACAACGAACACAGAATTGTCACTTTGAACCAGTTTTCGCTTCAATAAGCTTTTTGTCTATCTAGTATCGCATCTCTTAAAATATAGAGGGGGGAAAAAAGCAGGTAAGAGACTAGTTTGCCAGCAACTTTGACAAATAGCGTTTGAGGGAGACTGAGTGACATTCGGAAAGTTGGTAAAAGCCACCAGAGTCAAAGCAACTTCTCAAAAAAAAAAAAAAAAAAATTGTGGCTACACTATGTTCAACCAGGCCACACCTGTTTTGAGAAACCACCAAGAGTTCTGCAGATAAACAGAGATGCCAGGTCTGACAGTTTCTAAGGCAACCAGATACTGATCATCGCTGCACAGGAGAGAGGCCGAAAGAGGCAGCAGTGACAAACATGAAGGCCTGTTCTCTCATCTACTCAATGGGGTGGCAGCAGTCAGAGACAACTCAGCCTCAAGAGCCCATCTCACATCCGGGTTCAGACCCTAAGCTCTCACTGTAGTGGATGGAATCCTGCAGTTGGGAAAATTCTTGAAGGATCCTGAAGCCACCCCTTAAGCAGGAATCCTGTAACCTAACATGGACTTCTGGGGAAAGAAGACAAGATGTACCTTCTGTCAGTGTTCTCATTTTGTCACCTGCAAAGTAAAGCAAAATGGTTATGTGGCCAGAATTCACGAGGGTATACACTTGGTGAGAAGCGAGTGAACTTGGATACAAAGAGGTGGTTTATGTCATTTGGCTCTCTAGTGGGTAGATTGGATTTTACTTAAGAAACCACCATCCAAATACAACCATGTCCCTGCTTTCAGAGCATTTATATCTATTAAAGGTTTATAATGTCACACTTTCCCATCTTGCGACATTTCCAACTTGTGACATTTTAACAAGAATGGCACAAATGAGCGTTTCATAAGAGGTTGGCAGATACAGGATAGATCCAAGAGCTGGAATGGGTGCTTGGATGCTGCTTTTGAAATCATCACATTGCAGTTACCTACGCCTGGGTTTTCTTGATGCCCTGACTCGGTGCTGTTCTCTCTTGTTCCTTGGTGCCATTCCCACTCTTCCTGGTGTCGTGTTCCGGACCTCGGTGGCACTCAAGAAATAACTGTTGAATCGAATCGATATGAAGCCTTGAGGAGATATAGCTTGAGGACAATGAAGATACATTGAAATCTTATGGCTCAGGAAATGGGAAACCATATTGCAAAGATGGACTAATGAATGATTTAATGAACCTTGAAAAAATAGAGTCATAAATGCTAATCACAAGTATTAGTTTACGAAGCTTGATTATAAACAGTGACAGAAGGAATAAATTCATGAATCCAGCTGGTCAGATAGCAGCCATCTTTACTAAAAGGCCTGAGCAAGGTAAGAAGAGTTAAATAGAGATGGGGGGGGGGAGTGTAAAAGGTTAGAATTAATCATGATGATAAACATAGCCAACACCAAGGCATCAAAATGAAATTCTAAATGTCACCCAGTGTTTATTTTCTATGTTATTGCCAAAACCTTATGAATGAGCAAAGAGACAAAACCAAAATCCCACCAAGTCCTACAACAAGAAATAAAATAGCTGTTTGAGTATTCTCTCCCTTTGAGTTTGTTTTTCTCTATAAATATCACAATATATATAATACACACACTCATTTTTGTTGTTTTTTAAAAGTGGGCTAACATTATATATGTGTGTATATATATATATATATAAGTTATTTCATAAGTTACTATTTCACTTGAGAGTATAGCAGACCATGGTTTCATGTTATTTAAATATTCTCTATTTTCATGGCTATATATTATTTCATTATAATGATGTATCAATATATATTATGTATTAATGGACATTTAGGCTGACTCCCAGGTGTTTCTCCCATCGTGTCTTTGTCTCTGTTATACCTCTTGTTAAAGCTTCTGTTAATATAGTCTTTTGACAAGTTCATGCAATTGATTTTCTTGTTGGTAGTATGTAGATGGGCCTTTTATCTTCTACTTTAAGAGGAAGTGTGACCATAGCTTAAAAATGACGTGACACACATCTTTCTAATAATTTAAAAACACTTGCTATTGAAAAATAAGAAAGATATAGGGGAAGTGACTTATTCATCACATCTGTCTGCACTGATTATGTCCCTAAAGTTGATAGTTATAACACAGCAACATTTTTTTAAACATAGGATTTAGAATCAGTTTAGAATAGTATTATTCCAAGATATTTTTATATCATCCAAAGTTAACTGAATATTATCACTTATAAGAAAAAGTTCTCAAAATTATATATTTTTCTTTTTTTTAAGTGACCAGAGCAAATATCGGTAAAAATACTGAAATGTAAGGCAGTCTTCAGACAGTTCCTATATGTATATTTTCCATTGGTTTAACCTCTCTTATCTTTCTCCAAAGGTGTATCATAAACATCTTGCTTGTGTTCCATATCTGAGAGACTCTAACGGTTACTACTTCCAATTCTGACTTTTCCTTTTCTCCGATGAAAGCTGGAAGGATGTTTCAGTTGGTGAGAATACTAGGATGTGTAGCCAGCTGCTCCCTTTGGGTTATCTAGTTTTGAGTAGAAGAAGATCAGACACTCCTCCACAGACCCAGGTCATCTGTCTCTCACTTAGTCAAGGGAGGCAAGGACTGAGGTTGCATGGCTCAGGGCAACTTGTCACCACAACTAGAAACTGCTTAGCTTAGAAGCCTGGTTTTGGGTCAGGAGTGTCATCCTGATGTGCAGCACACAGCGGCTTTCTCCACCTAACAGCTTCCCTATAGGTCTTTCACCTAAGTGCTTGGAAATACCATAATCGCCACAAGGTAGGTTTATGGCTGGCAGCCATATTGTGAAAACAAAAACAAATCTTCTTTAGGATGGAGTCAGATGGCCAGCAGGGGGAGCCCTGCCACTCGTCAACTGGAGACCCAAAGGAAGGGACAGATCTTGCAGGTGGATATACTACTTTACTATCTCAGCAGGAGGAAGGAAATTTTTCCTCCCCCAGCAACAGCCCAGCCAATGAGAGTCTATCACAACTCCGCCAATGAAAAGCCACTACACTTTGAAATTCCAGGTTATGCCAGTGGACTTCTTGTTTGTAACAACGCTCCCAATGTCCTGCTTTCCTCTATAAAAGAGTGTCCCTCTCCTTTGTTTTCCTGGCTTGCCTCTGGTTTTGCCAAACCTTATCTGTCCAAGACGGCAATTCTCTGCTATTCTTGAATAAAGACATTTTTGCTGGTAAAAATATTGGCAGTTTGATTTTTAAGGTTAACAATACTGAGGTAGAGACACAGCGTAATTCTTATTTTAAATTGTCCCCATTTGTAAAACAGGAAGTGCTTGTTCTTATTTAATGAATGTTTCCTTTCTTTAATTAGCGAGAACAGGGTTAGTATGAAATACTCACTCCTCGCTCTGCCTTTTTTCATTCCTGGCTGCCTGAAAAGAGAGATTGCTTAGAGATGCTGAGATCTGACTGCATAGGCCTGAGTCCTACTTCCTCCGTCTACTAGTTGTGCGATCCTGGCAAGTACCCTAACCTCTCTGTGCCTCAGTTTCCTCATTTATCCAAAGTGGACACTGATTGCAGTTATTTGCCAGCATTGTTATGAGCATTGAATCCATGAATCCATGTAGAGGGATTAGAACAGTGACTGCCATGTGCTAAATGATCAGTAAATGTTAGCTCTGTTGTTATTCCTCAGTTCTGCTTAAGGTTTGGACATACAACTTTGTGAAGGGTTATCAGAGCAGAGTGCTGTTTCACTGCTGCTCATGTTCAGAGTAAGTTTAAGAATATTTACTGAAAAGCTGTAATTCTAAACCCTGACGGGCCCCAAGGCATTAGCAAAGACTGTGGGAAATTTGTAGAGGGCACTAGAGAGTCATTGCTTTCACTTGAACGATTACTGCTTCACCAGCCTTTTTCCTACCCATCAGTGCCCGACAAATCCACAGAATAATAAGAAACATGCATTGCAGTTGGGTGGAGAAAGCAGAGTAGGGCAGAAATCAGCAACAGACCTGCCCACACTCTTCAGCCTGTACTGTGATACCCCGAGTTGCTGCCCCCCTCCCCTTTCCTTCTGTGACTAAAGGAGCTGGCCACAAGCGTGTGAGCACATGTGCACACACAATTCCCACAGACGCTTAGAGGAGACCCTCTTTCCTGACCAGAGTGAGTTGTTTCCTCACGTCAGAGGCGGTGATGTTCCTGGTGCCAGCTTCTGGAAGGAAGCCTGAGAGAAGCTGGCTTCAGGCAGGGACCAGAGTCTGGGCTTGATGGAAATCCTGAAACCCTTCCCTTCCTCCCTCAGTTTACAGTAGCGCACAGAAGGCAACACAGTAGAAGAGTTGGTTAGCTCCACCAAGTTAACTTAACTTACCCCCTGGGTGTGTACAATTCCCTTCTTAGCCCACATGTTCATACGTTAATACAACAACCAACCATTTCCCTTGGCCATTCCAAATACATTTAAGAACATATTGTTCCTAATGATTACAGTAAAACGATTGGAAAGGATCCCTTTACACAGTTGGGAACTCAAATCTCTTTCCTTGTGCACTTGTCAGGAAGCTTCTCTTCTCGCCTGTGTCGAGCTTCCTTTCTGGTAGTAAAATGAGACAAATTAACGATCAAGTTTTAGCCAGACTAATTGCCAGATTAGTCAGGGAGATAGTGAGTGCTCGTGAAAGGCCAACGTTCAATTGGGGTTGGCTTGTCCAGAAGGAAAACAAGCAATGGCCTTGGAGCCTAATCTTGGAGTTCATCAGAGCAAGCCTAACCATTCAGGGTAGCTCTTCTTCCCTGGGCCCAGTTCCAATTTCTGAATTACAAGGGAGAACCGTCTTCAGAGGCATTTAGGCTTAGAAAGCAGAAGGCTTGAGGGTTTGAGTTCTAGCTCTAGTCACTGAACGGTGCACTTGGACAAATCATACCTCCTGAGATTGTCCTCTCATCCTTAGAGCAGGTGCAGAAAATATCTACCTCCTGAGTTTGTGAGAATTAGGTGACATCATGGACGTGAACCGTTTTGTAGATGTAAAGTGTCAAATAAATATGAAGAGTGCTTTCTGCTGAGATTTTTCATTAGGACCTATAGATGCAAAACACAAATACCATATGATCTCACTTATCTGTGGAATCTGAAAAAAACAACTGAACAAACAAACCACCACCACAACAACAGCAAAACAGACTTCTAAATACAGAGATCAACACTAGTGGTTGCCAAAGCAATGGGGCTGGGAGATGAATGACACAGTTAAAGGGGATTAAGAGGTACAAACTTCCAGTTATAAAATAAATAAGTCACAGGGATGAAAAGTACAATACGGGTAATATAGTCAGTAATACCGTAATGACTTTGTATGTTGACAGATGGTGACTTCACCTATGGTGCTGAGCATGGTGTAATGTGTGTAATCGTCGAATCACAATGCTGTACACCTGACACTAATGTAATATTGGATGCCAACTATACTTCAATTAAAAATGGAAACAAAACAAAACACTAAGGCCTAGAATTGAACACTGTTATCTCTTCATGACAAGTTCTGAAGGTGAAACCAGATAATCTACAAATAGGCCACGAACATTCTATGGCACCAAACATGGTAATAGTACGGAGGTTGAGACACAGGTGGCACATTTGAGAATGAACACCTGTATGAAAAGGTGAAATGCTCTTTTCCACAGAACTAAAAACTTTAACATTCTCATTTGCCCTTTGTCAATGGAAAATAATTCCAGTTTGATGGCCCGTAGCACCACTGCTGCCCCCCCTGACAAGTTTGCTGGCAGGGGTGATTCACTAAGTTACGTGTCTGTCTCTTGGTTTCGGTTCAGGTCATGACCTCACAGTTCTTGGGTTTGAGCCCTGCATCGGGCTCCATGCTGACAGTGTGGAGCCTACGTGGGATTCTCTCCCTCTCTCTCTCTGTCTCTCTCTCTCTCTCTCTCAAGATAAATAAATAAATAAAAAAGAAAAGTGTGATGACAAATGGCTGCAACCCCGTACATTCGCTAGGAGACTTTGTTCTTTGCAAGGCCGCCTTACTAATCTCAGAAACCTTCCAAGTGTTCCCAAGTTTCCAATTGCAGATGAAAAGAGGTGATACATTTTCTCTCTTTTTATACTTTGGACACTTAAAATAATCTGGCGTTATTTCGGTACCACCCTTCTCTGTTTCTTTGTTCTAAATAAAGAACTCAAGATTCTATCATGGATTAATCTTCGTTATTCTCTGGAGGGGCAGGCAAAGGAAGGCCCAAGGTTTAACAAGTTGAGGCAGGGATGTTTAAATCATTAGCATAGAGACTTATCCAGGGTCACCAAGTGAGTAAGAGACAAAGACTGGAACTCCTAGCGATCTGGTCTGGTCCTAAAGATCCCCCAGGGGAAGCGTCACTGCATAAACACTTCCATAGCGAACATTTGCAAGAGCAGGTGTTTTATCAAGCCTACTGTACAGCGAGACCCACCCTTGCCTATCTGTTCCTATCTGCTTTTATTATGCTTTGGGGCTGGAGCATGATAAGACCTCCCATATGGTACTTGTATTAACATTAAATAATGGCCATTGTATTGTGTATACTATCACCATAGAAATATTTACTTAGTTGGACACAGACACCGGTCAAGCATAGTGATTGAAAACAAGCTAATCATAAAAACCATTCATGCTCACATCTATTTATAAAATCTGTTTCATTTGTGCCAGTGAAGTATAGGCTTTGTTCTAAACAAACACACGCAAACCTTCAGCCCATCCAGAGACATGAAAGGCACCTCGCCTCCCCCCATCCTCAGAAAGCCAGGCCGCGGGGTGTGGCCTGTGTGTGAATTATCAGGCATGCTTGCTGGGGCTCAGCTAGGCTCCTGTGATGCTTGAGCTGCTGACCCTGGCTTTCAGGGCTCCTTTCTTTTCTCCCTTCTTCGGGGTGTCTCAGGCCTCTCGTTCCCAAATTTTTGGGTATGCTCGAAAGAAGTTGGGGTGTTGGTCATAACCGATGTTTCTTTTAGCTCTACACCAGAGATCCTCTTTGAGTTGCTGAGGAGAGGGGGTGGAGGAAGTGGATTTTTAGGAAGCACTTAGGTGGCTCTGGTTTTGAGGGTTCACATTCTCCACTTGAGAAATGGCCTTCTGGACCAGAAAACCTTGCCTCCTGCCCCACCTTGCCCACAGCCGGTGCCCCGGGGCTAGAGCTGGCACTACTGAGCACTGCCTTTCCGTGCTCTTGAATTTTGTTTCAGTTGATACCAGCGATTTCCATAAATGCATATTTCTTAAGTTGTGTATAGCACCGTGGGTGCGAAGCTGGATTTTGGAGTTAAGTGGTTTGAATCTGTCTCTGCAACTCATTAATCATATGGCCTGTGTAGACCATGCAACCCCTCCAAGCCCCTTGGCCTTCCTTAATCTAGAAAATGAGGGTAATAATAGCACCTTCCTCACTGAGTTGATGTGAGAACCATGGCCATAATGTGGAAAGTGTAGTGCCTGACACGCAGCCCGTGCTATTGGTATTTCTGTTTCACAAATCAGTTAAGTTGAATTGGGCTCCTTTTGGATCAAAATGTTTGGGGAAATGCCACCTGAGGGAATGTGGTGTGGTGCAAAGCACAGAGATGACCTGTGTGGATCCTTGGCTCTACTACCAAAAGGCTGAGGGACCTTGGACCAGTCCTTCTCCTTCCCTGGAAGAATCTATAAAATGTTACCTGTGAAATGAGGCGGTAGGTCTAGGGCAGTGACTGGCAAACATGGGGAGCAGCGGATTCTTTTTGAATAGAAATAAAATTTCTATTCAAAATAAATAAAGAATAAAATAAAATAAAAGAATAAAATACCTGCTTGTGTTTCTACACACAGTCTTCACTGACATACATTGACAAAGGTTTCTATATATTTTTTAAGTTAGAAATTAATCTCACCCCTCTTACATGTGTTTGGGAAACAGTCCTGCTTATTTTGTATGAGAGATATTATGGCCTTGTTCCACGCGGACTCGGTCAAAGTGGCACCGCTTTCTGTAGCTTCAGTCCAAGTGGCACCAGCCGATGGGGACTCCATCAATTGGACACTAATTCACATGGAAGCAGTCATAATGGCACCTACTCAAACTCTGTCCAAGTATAACCAGCCCACAAGGCCTTGGTCCAAATGGCACCCACTCATGTGGCCTTGGGTTGCCTGGCTCACTTCACTCAGAATCCTCTAGCACCATCTCAGACAATAGACAGTGTTTGGCAAGGCATGCAATGATGCTGAGCCCCCAGTAGTTATAGTCTCTCAGAGTGGGCGCCACCGGCCTGGGTGGCTGTGTGTGTATGTTTTGTCTGTGTGTTTGTGCGTTTGTTTTACAGATTCCACTTGGTAAGAAGGTGGATCTGGACGCTGGTGTGGATAAAGAGGGGTTGGGGCCCATTTAAGGGTTCCTCTTTCTCTCCCTGAACTCCTGATTTTCAACCAAGAGCAAGGCCACTCTGTTTACTCAGCAAGTGGTTACTGAGTACCTACTGTGGCAGGACTGTTCTAGATGCTTGGGGTATGTCAGGGAACTAAACTCCATGCCTTGCCGAGGAATGCGTGCCTCTGAGGTCACAGTTCAGAGGTCACTGGTCTCTCTGTGAAGACCCTTAGTCTCTTGGGCTAGAATTCCTGGGAAGACCAAGGATAAAAAAAAATGGGAAGCTTGCTTTTGGCCACCTGCTCTTCTCCTTTACCTCCTCTCACCCCTTTCCAGTTGCTTCTTTCTCTACCCGGCACATTTTTATAAAACCAGCAGCTGAGTTTGTGACTGTGGACAAATGCCTTTCTCTTTCCAGAGTTTAGTTTCCTCATTTACAAGAAGAGGGGTTGGGACTCTAGAGTCCCAGGCCCCTTCCAGCTCTGTAATTGAGTCTAATTAACTCAGCAGAAATAACACCACCCTATTTAGCTCGACTGTCTCCTCATCTCCCCCCCCCCGCCNGGTGTCTTAGAAACAAGCCAAGCAATGTTAGCATAACTTTGAAGCTATGTTGGTTAGCAGAGTTCAGTACTACTTCCCTCTCTAGATGCCAGTCTTTCCACAGGCATTCTAGAACCTTTCTTTCCTTAGGCCTGGCCAGGGGTCCATGGAGAGCGGGAGCTAGGGAGGCCAAGAGAGCGTCATCAGGAGTTTCTGGGACACTTGGGTGTTAGATGCAAAACAAGCAAACCAAAAGAATGTTCCCCAACCTGCAGCCTCCATCACATCGTCCTTTATTACTTTGCTCGTGTGGCATTCATATGCGGGTGGGACCTGTGTTCCCGGCACATGGTGGACGGTCAGGGAATATTTATTGAGTCAGTGAGCAGGCTCCAGTCTGGTCCTTTTTTTCCGCTTGGTTCTACCCACCCTTTACCAGTTGGCTCTGCATTGGGAAGGAATACACAGCACGTTGGGCAGAGTAATCTGCAAAAAAACCATTGAGAATAGGCTAAAGTCAACCATGTCAACAGCCAGACTGTCCCATGTCCTGCTTCCTATTTGTTCGGTGTGTTCTTACTCCTATTCAACATCTGACAAAGCAGCTAAGACCCTTCTGTTGTAGACGGTCTTCTAAGAGCAATAATACTTCGGCAAGGACTCCGTGGGAAGTCAGCAGGAGGAGAAGGTTCAGATGGGTGGTCATATACCTCACACACCCTGCTATAGAGAGTGGGGGCTTTGGGGACACGCAGGCCAAGCCTCTTACACTTGACTTTCACCTGCCAACAGCATCAGCACCTGAGCACCTTCCGCCTACCCTACAGCTGGCACTTCCAAGGGAACCTTTCTGAAATGATCCTGCCCGGGAGAGGAATCTGATATATAAACCCATGGAGCAAGCCTTAGTGAATGCAAAGTGGTTACATTAAGGATTGGGGTTCTGTTTATTGACAGGGTCATGGCCTCTCCTGGTTATGACCCCCGAGGGACCCCGGCATGGAAACTGGATTTGTAACGTAACACTAACAATAACACACTAGAGGCAGCCGTGACAGGGCCCGCTTCCCCTACACGCTGCAGCTGGTTCCGCGGGATGAAGACAGAGCAGGGAGCAGACGGGGCTGGCAAGGGAGCAGGAGACAAAGGGGCAGGCATGGAGTCCATGAAGTGCCGGGGGGTCCCCAGCCAGGAGTTGGGGGCTGCAGTGATCCCCGCAGTTGGAGAGTTAGCCCCCTGTTCCTGGTACCTGGATCACTCCAACCTCTCTGGATGGTGCTGTGGGCTCTGGAAGCTTGCTCCCCCTCAGCCAGCTCCCAGCCTCATCATGGGGACCCTCTCCACAGATCTCTCCCTCCACAAGCAGCCCTGCTCTCAGCCCACCGCACCTCCACTCCCCATCCTTTGTGAACATTTATTTTTTCTCTCAGTGGCTGGGGAGGTAATAAGGCAGAGCTCGGAGAGGAAGAATGGGAATCTGAAGTCCCAGAGGTTTCTCGCCACAAGCAGCGAGGCAAAACTGGAAGAGGACCTTCCCTGCAGTTCCCGCCCTTGCCTCTTGGGGGCAGCGTTTGGGGGGGGGTCTGTGAACTATCTGGTGGGGCAATAGGGGGTCCCTGAAATCCCGTCCCATTGGGGATCCTCTTCCCTAGCGTTTCATCACCGGCTTCTTTTCTGGCTTGCATGAAATGAGAAGTCCTTGTGACCTGTGGGGCCGGACACAGGAGAGTTTCCCGGTTGGCCATTGAGTGGAGGGTTTAGAAGAATAGCCATCATCTCTGCTATTTTTTTTCCCATCAGATCTGTACTTCACCCCGGCCCATCCAAAAGGCACGAGGCACCCGTGAGTGAAGATTCTAGATTAACCTGGCATTCATTCGGTGGTGGTTTCCAGAGGAAATAGCTAAGAACGGTTTTCTCCATCGTGCGCTCTGGGAGTGTCGATTTCCTTGAACTGAGGCGTCATGAACAAGAACAGTGCCGGCAGCCCCTCAATGGTCTCCACTGGGGCCCTCCCTTCCTGAAATCTTCCAGTATCTCAAGTTTTCTTTTCGGATGCCAGCATTTAACCATGCCTGGCGTCCCAGAGGCTCCCCTGCTCCCCGGGCCTAGCACTTCTTTTACCTCATGGTGTCATTCGTCTGCTTAGTGGAGAAGCCAACTAACTCAACGCTGTGTTTGAAATATTTAAAATATCCCAGAGAGGGTTGGCCCTGGAATTGCCTATCCATTTAGCATTAGATTCACAGCGAGAGGTTGCAATGGTTGCCTAATCATTTGTCACTGGTAGCTGGGCACACCCAGGTTTCACAGGCAAGAGGAGGGGCCTTCACGTATAATTAATTTTCCGTCTCATTGGTTTTCTGTACTCAATTATCAGAGTTTAAACTGAATAATGTTTCTCCTGGCCTTTTAGTTACTATGTGGAGATTTGGACCAGAGTGCTTCATTTTATGTCTTTGGTTGGCTAAATTTCTAGATAGTGAGAAGGACATTGGTAACTAAATGGGACTTTTTTTCTTCTTCCAAACGGATCTCTTAGGATGCACACAAACTCACATCCACCTCAGAATGCAATTCCCACCTCACTCATGAACACTTCCTAGACTGCCATAGCTTGCTGATGTGTTTTCTGTCTATGTGTATTGGACCCATATAAAATACTGTGTTGGATCCTACTTTGTACTTTTGTATCTCATCATTGGTCATTAGTTCATGGCTATTTCTTATTTCCCTCAAACAATGATATTCCCCGAGGACAGAGGCTTTAGGAATGCTAGCTGGATTCTCAGCAGGTTCATGCTTCTCCTCAGCACATGCGTGGTGGCCAAACAGGAGTGTCATCGCGTCTTGAAATTCAGTGTTAGCTGCAAGCTATAGTCGGGGATTCTCACAAAGGCCGCCAAAGCAGAGAGTCCCAGATTACTTGCAAGTAATTTAGATATTATTTTCTTAATTTTTGCATGAAACCTACATGACTATCGTTTCTTCTTTGGATCCACTTTTGTCTTCTCTCTTTCTCTCCCTCTCTGTGTCCCCTTCCCCATTCTCTCCCCTCCCCGTTCCCTTTTACAAAAGTAGAGACAAAAGTTACCGGAAGTCTCAATTGTCAGACTTCAAAGTCTTCGCTAAACATTTGACATTTGGCAGTGTGTCCCCCTCCCTTCCTCTTCACCCCCACCTCACTTGCATGGGCACAAGCCTCAGAGAGATAACCATATCAGGCAGAATAAATGGAGCTTGTTTCCTTCTAAATTTGCTTCCTCCCACACAGCATGGCTCTGTGCCCTGGGGTTGGCAGGGCACTTCACCCCAGACTTCTCTTTATTGACTTTTAGGTGGAGACTGTGGGATGGAAATGGTAGAAGAAGCTACACTCACCAGACAGAAATCGCAGACCTTTTGCGTCAGACATATCCTAACAGAAAGTCTTGTCTGACATACTCATTTTACAGATGTGGAAACCAAGGCCCAGAGGAGCTCAATGGACTGTCTGAAATCAGAGGTAGACAACCAATGGAATAGGCACTAGAAACCCAAAGTCTCCCAATACCCAGGGTGGTATGCTTTCTGCCTCAACACAAAGACTGAGAAACTACAAATTTCAGCAAAAACACTGAAAGTACAGATAGCAGCCTTCTCCAGTATCCAAGGAGACTAAAGTGTCCCATGAGTTCATCAGAGTGACACAGAGAAGCCTTGTCCCCTGGCAGCCTACCCTGGGGGACACCCACGTGCCTCGGGGCCTGTGTGAGGCGGAGGTGGTTGGGTTCTCTGTAGAGTGCGGTGTGCATGCCAGACCCTCATGTGTTGTGTGGGGTACCCAGGATGGGAGGGCTGTAGCCTGCTCCTAGCCCACGGTGCCCCAGTCAGGTTTCATGCTAAGGCACTGTGTGGCATTCACAGCTGAGAAAGAGAAGCTGGAGCCTGTGGAAACGGGGTTGGGATCCTGAGGAGAGACAGTACCCAGGGCCCTACTGCGAAGTCCAGGGTATTTCCTCAGATACTCTTCAGAGGGACAGAAATCCCACTACTGAATTTTTTTACTTGAACCCTAGAGGGGGGTTCAGGATGAAATCCACAGAAAGATAAAAATGACTCTAAAAATGATAACTTCGAAAAAGAGAGAGAGAAGAAAAAGGTTAACTCCTTACTAGAAACTGGGAAACTGGAGGGGGAGGGAGGGAACGTTAGAAGGAGGGAAGTGGGAAGAACCCCCCAGATCGTGGCTGTCTCCATTCTCCTCCTTCTAGCACATGCTTGTGATCTCACACACACACACACACACACACACACACACACACACACACGTTTCCTCTCGTGCAGTCCAGAAGACAAACAGAGACTGGCAAGCCCTCATTCGTCTGCCACCAATTGGCTGAAAGAAACCTCTCATCCAGAGCTGCC
Organism: Crocuta crocuta; assembly: GCF_008692635.1. Taxonomy (NCBI): domain Eukaryota; kingdom Metazoa; phylum Chordata; class Mammalia; order Carnivora; family Hyaenidae; genus Crocuta; species Crocuta crocuta. The sequence goes on from NW_027528872.1 coordinate 5,120,203, forward strand.
TGTCCCTGTCACCTGTGTGGGGGCATCAATAGCATTAGCTCAGCGGGGAGGTCCGTAGCTCCCACCCAACTTTCTGCTTCCACGGGGTTTGGCGAATTAGGCCGGCCACGGTTCTCCTGTGCACCCGTAGCACAATCCTGTCAACTGGTTTTGTGCTTTCTTTAATGTGTTCTTGTCCCGCACTCCCAGCCTCCAGGGACCCTCGGAGGCAGAAGATGCTCCCGCTTTGCCACCGCTCCGCCTGTGTACTTCTCAGTCAGCGAGGGCAATTTTTCAGAAAACTATTTTTAGAAAGAGTAACCTCAGAATAAACACAGCACACCAGATGCTGTTGTTTTTCTGGGGCAACTGAGCTGAGGATCATTTGTTTAAAGAGAAAGGTGAAACAGCCAAACTTGCTACGGCGATGATGGCTCGCGGATTGCTGGGTTTTACTCCCTCTAGTGGCAAGATTTTAGAAGACAGGACTCCCCCTTGGCCCAGCCTAGAAGGACTTCCCTTGTGGGCAGGATTTTTGTGCAAACTTGATTTTACTTCCAGGCTGCTAAGTTTGAAGAGTGAGGATTAAGTGCACCCTAGTTTTATGAGTACAAAATGTGTTAAGAAAATCAGGGCAATTTCTTGGCCCATTTTCCTTATTTCTGGAAGGACTGATCACTAAATAAAACTCTATGTTGAAAATGAGGTTATAGTAAAGCTACTGGGAACTTTTATTTAAACAAAAGCTATTCCTTAAACAGACTATGCATATAACAGAGGGAACGAATAGCGTAAATTCCACACCATATACCTTTTTCCTGAGTAAAGATCAGCTGGTCTGCTAGATCCATAGAGGAAAGGATAAAAAAGAACAAGTTGGGGGGGGGCAGGGAATGTGTCAGTCGAACACTGCGAAGAAAACACAACAAAATAATAGCAAAAAGCTTTCTGATTGTAAGGCTTGGGGGGCCAGAAACACATTCCCTAAAGTCATGAAGGTTTTCCCTTTGGGGAAGTTTTAATCGTATTTCTTACAATCATTTTTTTCCTTAATAAATTCGGTACATCCTGTGAAAAGACAACAGAAGACAAGTAAGTGACTTTGTACACCTTCTCAGTTCTAAGATTCTACAGCGCAGTGCTGTAAGAGTCTTCTGGCTGGGAGAAAGCCGTAAGTGAAAAGATCTTCACCGGCCTGAAGACCTGCGTCCTCAGATCAGAGACGCACATCAGTGTGCAAAGAGCAGATGGACAATTATGTAGTCACGTTGTACATGACTGGGTTTCTGCTACAACTTGGCTGCAGCTCACTAGTGTCTGGATGACAGTGTTAAACCAAAATGGCTGTGGCTGACAGAAGGGAAAACGTGCAATCATTGATCAGTCAAACAGTAATTGATCAGTCAAATCATGCTCGTACCTCAGCCCATTTTGAGTCATTTTTTTGTAAATGATGGAGCTTCATTCATTCATTCATGCAACAGAAAGCCTTCCATTCACAAATAGTTCAGCTGAGTTGACAATTGATTCATTATGAGATCTTAGCTGAAGGGCAGACTGGTTTCCCATAGGAAAAGCTTCTCCTTTGACTGCCCTCTCTCTATTCATGTACACAATTTTTGTATATTTTTACTCATAACTTTTCTAACTTTTAGTAATTACCGCTAGGGAGACCAGCAAATCCATCTCCCCATGGCCCATGAGTTCCAAGTGACATATTTATCCTCTGAAATGAAGAGTCACAAAGAGTGTGTTGGTGCTGATTCTCCTGCATACACTGCCTTTTGTTGCCATAGAAAGGAAGAAATACACACCATCTGACCCTGGGAGCAAAATTATCCCCAGTTGAGAACCACTGACCTAAGAAGAGATGTTCAGATTGGGAGATTTCATTTTTCCCTTTTTTGTCATTCACTATTTTTTGCCCACTTATATTTTTCAACAACTAATTACAGAAGACCTATGCAATGGAGTATATTTTAAGGGTCAGTAGTGAACAAAAATCAAATTCCTGTCTTCAAAGGCCTTAGAGTACAAAACATATGTGGGAAGGAGACAGATAGTAAATACAAAACAAATACACAAGAGGGTTCCTGATAGCAATAAAAAACCACGAAGAAAATAAAACAAGGTCGTGAGTGAGAGAGTGACTAGATCAGGCTTGACGAGGAAGTGTGAGGTCCCTGGAGAGCCCTGAATACCAGCTCTTGTGTTTAGTGGCATCTTGAAACTCAGCAGCTGGGAGAAATTGCCACGGTGGCGGCGGCATGAGGGGGTGTTGAAAAGGAGAATGACACTAGCCAGGCCCTGTTGTAGAAGGTCTCCTCTGACAGTGGTCTGTATGTCAGGTATTCGGAAAGAAGAAAAGCCATAGAAACCAATAAACTGGTTAGGAGCTTATTGTTGTAATTATCAAGAAAGAAGAGAACAGAAGCCTGAGCCAGGTAGTGGCAGTGGGGATGGAAAACAGGGACTGCAAAAGAACTTAGGGCAGAATTTCTTTGCTTTGGGGTTCAACAGATGATTAAAAAATAAAACCTTGTATGATTTCTCCACATGACCATGTCAAAGCAAATTAAACACTACTATCAACTCGACTTCATGAAATTGGGACTGCTTTAACACATGAAAAGTAGGGAGAACACAGTCTCAGGATGAAGGGCAATCGTCTAGGTTGATACATTTTAATTTTGTGTATACCTGTATAACTACCAAAAAACTACCATTTTTCTCATTGCATCACAGACCGGTAACCACTCTGCAGGTCCAACATGATCTTAAGACCAACAGTTTGTAAACTGTGGCTTTGGGACTTACCTGAACATGTGATGGGTTATGAGGCTGAAAAAGAAAAGTGATGTAGAAGATCCCTCCAAACTTTTGTACTTGTATTTGAGGAATTATTAACAAAAATTAGGATCTGAGAGTGTGCATGGTATGATCTCAATTCTTTTATATTTATTGAGGGCTGCTTTATGTCCCAGTATGTGATCTATCTTGGAGAATGTGCCATACGCACTTGAGAAGAAAGTAAATTCCCTGGCCTCAGGATGTAGAGTTCTAAATATACCTGTCAGATCTATCTGGTCCAATGTGTCTTTGAAGTCCATTATTTCTTTAGTGATTTTCTGTCTGGTTGACCTATCCATTGCTGTAAGCAGAGTATTAAAGCCCCCTGCTATTAGCACATTCTTATCTATAACCTTGTTTCTGTTTGTGATTAATTGTTTTAAATATTTAGGTGCTCCCATATTCGGTGCGTAGACATTTATGATTGTTAGTTCTTCCTGATGGATGGACCCTGTAATTATTATGTAATGCCCTTCTTCATCTCTTGTTATTGTCTTTAATTTAAAGTCCAGTTTGTCTGATATAAGTATAGCTACTCCAGCTTTCTTTTGATTTACAGTAGCATGATATATTTTTCTCCATCCCCTTACTTTTAATCTGAAGTGTCTTCCAGTCTGAGTTTCTTGTAGACAGCAAATAGATGGATTTTGTTTTTTTATCNTATAAACTATTTGTAAAAAAAAAAAAAAGCTAGTCAAAGAAAACTAAAACACAAAACAAAAGAAAACAAAAATTAGGAGGTAGGTTTGAATCAGGAGCAATAAATCTGGATGGAAAGCTGATAAATTTAAGTTGCTAGAGGTGCATCCCTGATAAAAAGTTTGGTGAATAGTTGTAGACATAGTATTGAGGTAAAGATTAAGAGTTAGGACCACAAATACAGATTTTTGTAATGATTCACATGAAGATAACTCTAGTCATTGGGGTGAGCCCAATCTCTAAGGGAGAAAGGAAGAAGGAGAGGGGAAATAAGCCTAGAATATTGGAGAAAAGCATCAGGCAGAAATGAGCCAGAACTCAAAGAATAGTGGAGCCTGAAGAGTCAAGAGCATGAGTGAAGCAGAGCAGCCAGGTGCCAAAGAGTGAACTAGTTTAAGAAAATTGAGGCCAAAACTGTAGACATCATTCTTTTAAATGTAAGGGGAACTAATATATGTTTCCTATGTTAGTAAGATAAAGGGAAGATATGTTTTTAGGATGGTGAAGATCTGGACATATTTATAGGGAATGGAAAATTCACTACGCATGAGGAAAAAGTAACAAAATGGCAATAAAATGCCAAGGGAACCTTGGTGGACATGTGAATAAATACATTTTGAAGGTAAAGGGGATCACTCTATTCCTTCAAGAAGGGAGAAGGATTTCATGGATGAAGATGTGGAGATATCAAAGCAACTATAAGGGTACAGTCATAAGGGAGGAGAAAAGATGGGAAGGAAACTTTCATAGATAACCCTAGCCATCTGCTGTAAGAGTTGAGGAAGGATGAGGGTTTCCAAGAATGAAAACATTTTGTTATAGCTTTGTGGAAATTTGGGAAGGAGTTAACAAGTTAAGCTGAAAAAGCATCACCAAGAAGGGCTGAGGGGTCGACTGGCCTTAAATAGCTTGTGTGTATTATGGACCAAAACAGCAACCTGTCAAACATTTCTTGAGTATGCTTTGCTGTTGAGGAGTAAGAAAAGAGAAAGCAGAAGTCAGAAATTAGCAGTAGAAGAAAGGAGAAAGGTCAAGAATTTGAGATGTCTAGGGTTTTAGAAAAAGAAACAATGACAAAGCCACATCTGGCCAGCAGTGGGGGAAACAATTAGGAAATTAGGTATATGTTTAGGGACAACAGGTCACAATGATGGTAAGAATATGTTCAAGGGATTTCAGTAAGGGGCCTTGTAACTTTAATGTAGTCAGAAACGAAGAGGTCTAAGATAAGATTAATTCCACAAGTATGCCTTGCGCATCAACTATGTGCCTGACCTTTATGGTTAATAAGATATATGAGGTCCCTGCTGTCATGAATTTACATTCTTTTTTTTTTTTAATGTTTATTTAGTCTGAGAGAGAGAGTGTGGGCGAGGGAGAGACCAAGAGACAGGGATAGAGGATCCAAAGCAGGCTCTGTGCTGTCAGCAGCAAGCCTGATGCGGTGCTCGAATTCATGGAACTGTGAGATCATGAACTGAGCTGAGGTCAGATGCTAAACTGACCAAGCCACCCAGTGTCCTCATGGATTTATATCCTAGTAATGAGAGCATAAAGCAGGACAAGACAGAAAATAAAGCAAATCAAAAAAAAAATGGGGAAAACATCAGGTGGCAATGACAATTTTTAAGTACAGTCCTGTGATTGCAAGTGGCTGTGGTTGCCATACACTGGATGGGTCGGGAAGTTGTCTGAGGAAAGACATTTAAGCCAAGATCTGAATGACTAGATGGAGATAGCCATGTGATGAGTTCAGGAGATATGCTTATGTTGGGGGGGAGGGGAGGCACAAGGAAGAGAAGCATCAAGGATAACTCCTAAATGTATGAATCAAACAAGAGATGATTCTTTTTACTGAGATAGGGAAGACTACAGAGGAGTGGAGTTTTTGTTTTAAATGTTTATCTTTAAGAGAAAAAGGAGCACAGAAGCAGGAGAGGAGAAGAGAGAAAGAATCCCAAGCAGGCTCCCTGCTGCCAGGGCAGAGGTTGAGGCAGAGCTCAGTTTCAAGAACGATGAGATCATAACCTGAGCCAAAATCAAGAGTCAGATGCTTAGCAGACTGAGCCACCCAGGCGCTCCTACAGAGGAATAGGTTTAGCATAGGGTAAGGATTGGTAGAACATCAAGAATTCTCTTTGCCACATAAAGTTTAGGATGTCAAATGGGCCATGTTGAAAGTGGAAATGTTCTAAGCATGAAGAGATTTGAGTGAAGGCCAAAAGGGGTTGTGAAGGTCGAAGAATATTCAGAGTAAAAACCTCAGGTTGCAAATAGCTTCCTTGCTCAATATCCTTGATGTTGTTACAGATGAGAGCAGAATATTGGTTGAAAAAAAAAAAAAGGAGTATCAAGAAGGGACTGAAAATTCAAGGAATAAGGGCAAGTTTTCTTGATGATATCCTAAAGGCTAGTGAATGATGAAGAAAAGGATCTAGGAATAGATGATAAATAAGAGATAGATAGATAGATAGATAGATAGATAGATAGATAGATAGATATAATAGATGTGTGTATACAGGTATATATGTAGGTATATTTACATGTAAGGCAATTGAAAATCATAGACGATAGTGACTAAATAATTCTAGTTCATAATAATCACAATAATATTTTAGCAATTGGGCAAAGAAGTTCATTAATGTAGAATGCGTGTAAGAATAAAATGTAAGCAGTGAGCATACCTGTAATATATGACTATATTATTATCTCATTAAATACAGCAATCTACTGAGGCATGCTATTAAAAGATACAACCAGGGTATATTAGTAATAATAGCAATGAGGATCTAAGAAGATTCAACATTATGATTGCAATTCTTATAAGTTCAACCTAAGATTTCCTCTTTTCCGCATCTACTTGTGTGGGGTGTGTGTGTGTGTGTGTATGTGTGTGTGTGTTCTCAGCACAGTTTTGGGCTACCATTTCTCTAAGCAAACATGTGATACTAATGAAATTTGCTGAATTTCAAGCAGCCACACGTGTAGGAAAGCTGCCTGAGTTGGATATTTGTGGAATGCTGATTTTCCGTACGTATCAACATTTGGTAATTATCATCAGAACTATTCATGCAAATTTAAAAGTGGAAATAAAATTAAGAGAGATTCAACAGGAACCTCAGATGACTTATTGGGTAACCCTTAGAGGTAATCAGTCCTTTCAATGAATGCATAGCCATCGAACTCTGTGTGACTACTCACTCTTCTTAGCTCATTTCCCTGGAAATATTCTTAACAAAAACATCTGCCACTTCTTCTTTAAAAGCACCCCCCCAACATGGGTTTTAAACTAACGAACCATAAGCAAATTATATTAAGGATGCTGCAAAATTGACACTAATCTGTATTTGTATCCTTTTGTAATTATGTAGGTTTCCTGAGACCTGTTTCTTCATATTTTTAAAGATGTCTTTCAAAGACTTAGCATATAGGTTTTAAGTAACACCCATGGACAAAGTATTTTGGTTATTGATTGCTGTGTGACAAATCACCCCAAAACCTAGCTGTGAAAACAACAAATACTTATTTTCTGTGAATCAGGAATCTGAAAGTGTGTGTGTGTGTGTGTGTGTGTGTGTGTGTGTGTGTGTGTATGGCCACATGATTATGGCACAGGGTCTTTAATAAGGATGGAGCCAAATTGTTGGCAGGGGCTGCAGGCATCTCAAGGCTCAATTTAGGGAGGACCCGTTTCCAGGATTGCACACATGGCTGTCGGCAGCCCTCAGTTTCCTGCCACGTGGGCCTCTCCACAGAGCTGACTCACAACATGGTGGCTCGCTTCTCCCAAAGGGAAGTGGTCCAAGAGAGATGGGAGAGAGAACCTATGACACAAAACACAGTCTATCTATAACCTAATTTTGGAAGTGACATCCCATCACTGCTACAGTGTTCTATTCATTAAAGACAAATCAATGACTCCACCTAATATTGAAGGGAAAGAGATTATACAAGGGTTTGAATATCAAAAAAGGGTCAATTGGGACCATCTTATAGATTGCCAATCATGCCTGATGAGTTACATTCGCCTTCTGCTTCAGATGGGGAGACTAATATTCTGTGAGAATTTTAATTGGTCCAAACCCCTGTCTCTCACAAAAGGAGCAAAAATGAATGTAAAGTTTGCAACACACATCTGATAATGGAGTGCTGTCGAAAATAAATAAAAACCTTTAAAGATCAACAATAAGAAAACAAACAACCCAATTAAAAAACAAGTCCAAAACTTTAACCAAAAAAAGATATACATATGGCAAACATATGAAGAAATGCTCAACATCAATGTCATTAAAGAAATGCAAATTAAAATAATAAGGAGATATCTGTAGATCTACACACCTGCTAGAAAGGCCAAAGTCCAGAATACTAAAAATATCAAATGCAGATGAAACTGTGGAACAACAAGAATTCTCATTCATTGTGGGTGGGAATGCAAAATGGCACAGGCACTTTGGAAGATTTGTCAGTTGTTGTTGTTGTTGTTTAACAAAACCAAAATACTCTTACCACGTGATCTAGCACATTCCTTGATATTTCCCAAAGGAGTTGAAAACTTATGTCCATCCTGAATGGATCAAGAAGATGTGGTTTATCTATACCATGGAATACTACATGGCAATGAGAAACAATGAAATCTGGCCATGTGTAGCAACATGGATGGACCTTGAGGGTGTTATGCTGAGCGAAATAAGTCAGGCAGAGAAGGACAAATATATGTTTGCACGTATAGGAGGATTAGGAGGAACTTGACGGAGGAACAAGGGGGAGAAGAAGGGCGGAAATGGTGAGGGAAAGGGAGAGAGGCAAACCACGAGAGACTCTTGAATGCTGACAAAAACTGAGGACTGATGGATGTGGGGGGGAGGGGGGATGAGCATGGAGGAGGACACTTGTGGGGATGAGCACTGAGTGTTATGTGGAAACTAATTTGACAATAAACTATTTGTAAAAAAAAAAAAAAGAAAAAAAAAGAAAACTTATGTCCATCCAAAAACCTGCCCGTGGGTGTTCACAGTATCTTTATTCACAATTTCCAAAACTTAAAAGCAACTTAAGATGTCTTTTAGTAGATGAATGGATAAATTGGCATACCCAGGCAACGGAACATTATTCAACATTAGAAAGAAATGAGTTATTAAACCATGAAAAGACATGGAGGAACCTTAAATATATATTACTAAGTGAAAGAGGTCAACCTCAAAAAACTACATCAGGGATGACTTCAACTATAACATTTTAGAGAAGACAAAACTTTGGGAACAATATAAAGATCAGTGGTTGCTAGGGCTGGATGGGGAGCAAGGGATGAATAGATGGAACAAGGAGAATTTTTAGGGCAGTGAAACTGTTCTTTATGATACTACAATGTTGGGTACATGTCATTACACATTTGTCCAAACCCATAGAATGTACAACACCAAAAGTGATCCCTGATGTAAACTATGGGCTCTGGGTGATAATAATGTGTCAGTTCTAACAAAGGCACCACTCTCATGGGGAATATTGACCTTAAGGGAGGCTATGCATGTGTAGAGGCAGTGAGTAAATGGGAAATTTCTATACCTTCCTTTTAATTTCCCTGTGAAGCTAAAACTGCTCTAAAAAAGTAAAAAATAAACTTTTAAAAGAAGATACCCAAAGGAAAAAAAGAATATAAATGCAGATTAGACTGATTCCAAATATTCATGTATTTCCCAGCAAATCAAGCTGCAATACAATAGTATTATACTGATAATCATATGCAAAATTGGATCTAAACAGTTAAAATAATTCAGTATAGTAATGAAAACAACTTACATGTCTGCCTCTCTAGACCTCTATTTTGCCAAAAATATTTGCCAAAGATGCACTCTATGGGATATACTTTTATGACTACTGTCTATTAAACATGATAAAACAAAATCTCTACCATAGAAGAGTTTGTAATTCAATGGAAAAAAAAACCACTGACCAGATAATAACAATACGGAACACAGAACTATGAAACCCAGAAAAGAGAGTGAATAATTGCCTTAAATTGCACTTGGATATGACATTTGAGATGGGGGAATGGACCTTAGTAGATAAATGAGAACCAAGGAGGAAACGTAGAGGTAGCTGATTCCAAGTAGAGACAAAAGCACGCTGAAAAATGTATTCTCAGGATAGCATAATGGTTTAACAAGTGTGCTTTGTTTTACAACTACTCCTTATTAGCTAGGTAACCTTGGGAAAGTTTTCAACCTCTGACTCAGTGTCCTCATCTTTAAAATGGACTATAGGAACAAAACCTACTTCCTGGTATAACTGTAAAGATAAATGAGAATATACAGAGCTTAGAACAGTGTCTAACACATTAAGCCCTCAAAAATGTTAGCTATCATTATCTGGAAGGGCATGATTTTTTTTTTTTGGCATGATATTTTGGAGGACACGTGTTATTACAGAAACGTGATTTTTTAATTGTGGAATTTCAAGTGACTTGTGAGGAGTTTTGTTAAAGATTTTAGATTCAGTAGACGTAGGAATCCCTCAGACTCTGTTCCAAAGCCATAGGAATTTTAAATCTATTTTTAAAGTTTTACATATATACTATTCAGACTTAAAGCCCAGAATTGGACATTTTTGTGTCAGAAAAGAAGAGCAAATCCACTCTGATAGTGATGACAGGAAGTTGGTGCTACTGCCGATGGGGTAAACCTACGACAAGCTCCTAAAGAGATTAAACACCTATGTGGAATGAGAGAGGACATTATAAGAGTGGGGACAGATGTTAGTCAAAGGGTACAAACTTCCAGTTAGATAAATTCTGGGTTTCTAAGGTAGAATATGATTACTATAGTTAAATGTGCTATATTATGCATACTTTAAAGTGGTCAAGAGACTAGATCTTGGATGTTATCACACACACACATATACACAATGTAATTATGAAATGTGATAGGTGTGCTAACCTTATTGTGATAGTCATTTCACAATAATACATATATCAAATCATTACAGTATACACCTTAAATGTATACAGTGTGAATGTAATTGACAGATATGTCAATTATATCTCAATAAAATTGGGGAAGAACTATCCCATAGGGATTCATCACCATCTGTGAATCTCCATGACTCCGGTAAAAGATAGCAGCCATAGAAGATAAACACTTAGGTAAAAATTGTTAACACATACAAAGAAATCTAACACAGTTGATTCTTGTTATTCACCATAGTTACATTTTATAAAGTTACCACAAACACTGACTTAGTGAATACTGAATCATTGCCTTTAGGGGAAATGAAGGGGTTCCTGTAAGCCTCTGGTCACAACTTTTGTGCCAACGGATCAAGTCATAACTTAGCTTTATGTATGTTTCTGTTTAAAGAAAATGTATTTAATATACATTGTCAGTTCTTTAACATTGAGCTCATAGCCAACAGCACTATAACTCATACCTGATGAAGCTTTTCTAACACATGCATTTCTCCTTAAGGTACCCCATGGCCTTCTTGCACTTAGGAGCACTAGACAGTACTTCAGCACACACTTGGGAGTATTTAAACAGAGAAATCATTATCAAGAGGCACACAAACAAAAAAAAAGCAACAACAACAAAAAGCACTAAATATACTATGAAAAGGCCATGTTTGTAGTATGAGAAACAAAACAAGAAGACAGAGCATCACCTAGTTCAACCTTAGCTGGGAATACGGAAGTTGAGACTCAAATATTTTGATAATATTTTGCTGTCCTTTGTATGTGTGTGTCTGCAAATGACTGAAAAACTACCTCAGTATTGATTTAGGGGTTACAAATAAATTTTAGCAAATAGGTAAATACACAAATGCAAAATCTGCAATTAATGAGGACTGACTCTACTTAAATATATAGTGTACTGATCCAATAAACAGAGTTATATTCAAATACCTAGATATAGGAGATTTTACAAGAGGCTAAAAATACTGGAAGAAATAGAATTCACAAGATAAGTACACGAATGAATAAACTGATATAGAAAAGAACCACAAAAGATATTAAGGTTGAAACATACTGTTGGGGTGCCTGGGTGGCTAGGTCAGCTAAGTGTCTGACTCTTGATTTTAGCTCAGGTTGTGATCTCACAGTTTGTGAGATAGAGCCCCAAGTCAGCTCTGTACTGATGGCATGGAGCCTGGTTGGAATTCGCTCTCTCCCTCTCTCTCTCCAACTCTCCTCCCTCAAAATAAAGTAATAAAAATTTTTGAAAAGATATAAAAAGGGGAGGCACCTGGGTGGCTCAGTTGGTTAAACCTGGACCCTTGATTTCAGTTCAGGTCATAATCTCATGGTTTGTGAGTTTGAGCCCCACATTGGGCTCTGTGCTGACAGTGTGTAGTCTGCTTAAGATCCTCTCTCTCTACCCCTCCCCAGCTCATGCTCTCTCTATCTCTCTCTCAACAAATAAATAAATAAACTTTAAAAGAGAAAAATATTGTTATTGAAAATGAAAAGCCACTAGAAGAGTAGCAAATATAGTAAAAAATTATTATAAATGGTAAAAAAAGGAATCTTAAAAGCTAAAAGTAACCAAATGCACATAAAAAAGATATTAAAAATTAAGTGGAAGTTAAAAATATGGATTATAGAAAATATAGACTCCTTCATAAAAGGTTTAGAGTGTACAGAGATTCATGAACAGGCAATATTTGAAAAGATAATCGATAAGAATTTTCCAGAATTAAAGAAAGTCATGAGTACTAACATTTAAAAAGTACACGAAATATAAATAAAATTCTATACCTAGTTAATCTAGCCTTCAAGAATGAAGGGGAAAGTGAATCTTCTGAGATTGAAGAAATAGCAAACACATTTTTTATGCATCTAAGTGACCATCATACTTTAATGGAAGAACTTTTATGAGTCATAGTTTAGCAAGAAGGAAATAAATCAAGAAGAGGAAAAATAGACTATATGGTCTATGTAGAGCAATAGTATTAGAACAATGGTAAGCAAAAACATTGGTAAAACGTATTAATAAATCTAAAATAGTATAGGCTCTAAAAAGTAATGATTTGTGTTTAAAACCAGGATAGAAATAAAATATTAGATAAACATGACTTACCAGATGCAAAGAGAGGAAAGTTACTATACACTAAGATCATTATCTTCTTCATGGGGGAGGTAACAAATAAGTAATTTTTGTTAGAAAAAGCATAAGGTCTGATTATTACATTTTTAAATGTAGACTCCCACAGAATAGAAATGGAGCGCGTATCTTCCAAATCCGTAGAAGGAAAAAAAGAAACAAAACTCTACCGAGCTTACCGTCGAGATATAGCATAACTTCACAATCTGAGGAGGCTCCTGCTAACATTTAGCAATGATAGATGAAATTGGAGTAACAAAAAAGAAGGAAAAGATGTTGAACATGTTTAAATTGGGCCTGAAAATTAATGAGAATATAAGCCAGTGAGCAGTAAGTAGGGCTGGAGTGTTGGGGCTATTATACTTGATAGCATCGGGTAGGGTGGGAAACCTCCCTCACCATCTTTTTGAGCTCCTTTGGCATATTGAACATTATAACTGCCCCATACATTGTGGGTGCCAGAGCCTTGTTTATAATTTGACTTGAGATCTTTGAGCCAAACCCATGAATGAAGAATGATTAAAAGTAGCTCCATCTGGTGTTTTTGATTTAAGCATAAAGATGGGCATGGTGGTCACTATCTGTGAACCAGGAGCAGAGCAAGGTTTTCACTGCCTCACTGACTAGGTTAGAAATTTCATCAATATCATATTGGAATGGAGTATATGCACTGGTAATATAAGACCTACATCTTGAGAAGGATTTTAAGGGACTGCGTGGACTTGAACCCCAAACTGCTAGACAACAAGAAGATGATGGATGAAGGGAAATATAAAGCACGTTAACTTTTGTTATTTTCAGGGGAGAATTAGAATAGGCACATCAAAAAATAATGCATTGCTAGGGGAAAAAAAATGTATGGGTGGGTATGTAAGTTAAAAAAGTAAAAGAGTAAGTTTACACTTCCAAGTAAAATGGAGTGATTTATGGCAAATCAATGTTTCCAATAAACTACAACTGGAAGAGCCAAAAAAATTGCTTAAAGGCATCAGGTCATTGTGGATATAGCAAAGCTGAGAGGGAGAAAGATTCCAGAGAAGAGAGAACTATATGGAAGTAGCTACTTCATTCTGGGAAATATTTCCTGATTCTGATGCAAATATACTCCTTGTTTCTCTGAAATTAGAATTTAACTGGATGTCCTGAATTGTGTCTGGCAACCCTAACTAAGCTTGACTCGGGAAAGAGGTACTGCTGGGGACAAAGTAATCAGAGCTTTTAGGTGGAGTAACAAAATGGAGAACTTATCACCCCTAATCCACTCCTGGGTGTATTTGCTGAATTCTAAATCTGTGTGGGGTGGGGGCTAAAGAGCTAAGTCAGCAACATTGCTTAGAAAAAATTTTCTACCTTTACTAATATGAAGAGACAAAGACTGAGGCAAGAGAACTGGTGGAAACATTTACTCTCAGTTGAACCCTGAAGGGCTACACAGCAGGAGAAAGATGAAATGAATGTGCACCGAGCCTTACCAAATTTAACAAGTCTGAAATCACCTCAGTCTCTAGCTGAGCCGAGAAGTCCTCCTCATATCTTATTTGCCTGCCATTCACAAAAAGGTTAAGGGGATCTCTATGGATCCTATCTGCCTGTCAGGAAAAAAAAAATATCTTAGAAGGAGATAACACTATTCAGAGCAGTAGAAACAGGTCCAAAGTGATTCAGATATTACAGTCATCTAGCCAGGGCTATAAAGTAACTATGATTCATACGTTAAAGAAAGTGGAGAAGGGGCGCCTGAGTGGCTCAGTCGGTTAAGCGTCAGACTTCGGCTCAGGTCATGATCTCATGGTTCATGGGTTCAAGCCCCGCATGAGGCTCTGTGCTGACAGCCAGCTCAGAGCCTGGAGCCTGTCTTCGGATTCTGTGTCTCCCTCTCTCTCTGACTCTCCCCCGCTTGCACTGTCTCTCTCTCTCTCTCTCAAAAATAAACAAAACGTTAAAAAATTTTTTTAAAAGATAAAAAAGAAAATGGAGGATAAAGAGTGAATTTATTTGAATCTATGAGTAAGAATCAGATGGAAATTCTAGAACTGAAATCTGTAATAATTGAAATTAACAATTCAATAAATGGGTTTAATAGAAAATTAAAGGGGTGCCTGGATGTCCCAGTCACTTAAGAACCCAACTCTTGATTTTTGGCTCAGATCATGATCTTTGGGTTCATGGGTTCGAACCCTGTCTCTCTTTCTCTCTCTCTCTCAAAAATAAATAAATAAACTTAAAAAACTTAAGTTTTTAAGAAAATTAAACAGGAAAGTAGAGGATTTGTGAGCTGAAAGACAGAGCAATAGAAAGTATATGGTTTGAATGCCAGCCAGAAGATAGACGGAGAAATAAAGAAAAGAGCATATGTGGAGTATGGTAAGAAGGACTGTTTTACCTATAGTCAGAATTCGAGAGGGAGAGGACGGGAGAATATGAGACAGAAATATATTTGAAGAAACCCTGGCAGAGAAGTTTCAAAAACTGACAAAACTCGTCAAAGCACAGATTCAAAAAATTTAGCCAACTCTACTCATAATATTTTAGGCACATGATATTAAAAAGATCTTAAGAGCTCCCTAGTCCTAAATAAGATCCAAGAACCTCAGTATAGGCCAGGAGATTAGAGGAAACCCCAAGAAGGAGGGAGCTTGATTTTTAACCCACCACGTGAGATAGAGCTTCAGAGTTAACATAGTACAATTTATATAAAACAGCCCTTTTGCCCTCTAAACGGTTTCAAAGGTTTTTGTCATATTGGAATCCTAATATGTTAATTTGTTTATTCTTGTTTGACTGATGTAAGATTTGAACAACCAACAACAACAAAAACATTTATTTTTCATCAAAAAAGCATTCTTGGCCATAAAGCATTTACTAAGGAGAACCTCCAGAGCCCAGATCTCTTCTCCCTGGAGTCAAGACTTTTGGCATTATGTTATTTAAGTGTGGTTTATTTATTAAAAATGGATGATTTGTCTCTAATAAATTCATACTTTCCAGGTGATCATAGTGTCTTAAAATGGTAAGTATGTCGGGCACCTGGGTGGCTCAGTTGGTTAAAGTGTTCCACTTCAGCTCAGGTCATGATCTCATGGTTCATAAGTTAGAGCCCGTCATTGGGCTCTGTGCTGACAGCTCAGAGCCTGGAGCCTGCTTTGGATTCTGTGTCTCCTCTCTCTCTGTTCCTTCCTGCTCACGTTCTGTCTGTCTATCTCTCTCTCTCTCTCTCTCAAAAATAAACATTAAAAAATTAAAAATAAATGAAATCCTAAGTATGTGACATTTGCTGTATTAGTTATTCCTCAGAACTCTGTGTGATCTGCTGTGTTCATACACATACCTTTCATGTTTTCTGTGTAAGTGAAAACATTGTTGAAAGAGTACAAGGTCATGGATGGTGCTCTCTGGCAAACCATGTAACATTCTCACTTACTATGTGTGTAGGCTAGCACTGTTTCATCAACAAAGCTTTCCTGAGAAGAAAGTCATCTTTACCTAAAAGAGCATTTCTGTACGTGGTTCCCTTAGAGTTGGTTTACCTGAAGCTCTCTACTGTCTTAGCGCTTTTGATCTTTTTAATTGTTCTCCATACTGGGCATGTTGGGAATGATGGTGTGCTGCCATCATCTGTGTTCTTCCTAAGTTTCTTTCTCATTAGTTTGGCAACATTTTTTTCCGAGAAAAAAAAATCATTTTGGAAATAATTGAGGAAATTCCAAAGAAACAAACCAATTTAATTGCTTAGCAGTTAAAATCTATGGGTGGCTCGGTAGGTGGAGCTTCCTACTTTGGCCTAGGTCATGATCTCACAGTTTGTGGGTCTGAGCCCCACATCGGGCTCTGTGCTGACAGCTCAGAGCCTGGATCCTCCTTCGGATTCTGTGTCTCCCTCTCTCCCTGACCCTTCTCTGCTCCTGCTCTCTCTCTCTCAAAATAAATAAACTATAAAAAAAAGAAGTTAAAACCTATGAAAATAGCTCAAAGGAAGGGCAAGAAAGCTATAATATTTGCAACAACTAGAAAAACTTGTTATATTGTTAAATATAAAAGAATCTGAAAAAGAAACTTTAAGAATCCTATTAATGCACAAAATTTATAAAAGGATACTAAATAGGTTTAAAATTGGACAAGTTTAGAGGCACCCAGGTGGCTCAGTAGGTTGGACGTCCAACTTTGGCTCAGGTCATGATTTCATTGTTGGTGGGTTCGAGCCCCGTGTCGGGCTCTGTCCTGTAAGCTTGCTCAGAGCCTGGAGCCTGTTTTGGATTTTGTATCTCCTTCTCTCTCTGTCCCTGCCCCACTCATGCTGTCTCTCCCTGTCTCTCCAAAATAAAATATAAAAAATTTTTTTTTAAATAAAATTGGACAATTTTATCCTCCATAAAACTAAGTAAATACACATAACACCTCTGAATGCCATTGTATATCTATTAAAATTTCCATGAAATTAAATCAGCATAATTCTCAGTGCTGTCAAGATGACCATAAAATAGTGCTGATGTGAAAGAAATTGTTATCACATCACAATATAATTTGGTAGCCTCTGTCCAGCTCCATCCAGTGTTTATGACTTTGAAGACCTCAACCTATTATGGGGAGTGTGTTCAAATAAGCTTTTCCAAAAAATAAAGAGAAAACTATATATGTTATATGTTCATTTCAGAATGATTGATAGCCAGAAAAAGTTCAATAATACATGTAGAACTACTTAGGTAGCATTCATCGCTATGATATTATATATTCCTATAAAATTATGCTTGTGAAGTCTAAAAGCGTTTTTAAAAACATAATAATATACCAAAAAATTAAAGAACAGCATTTAAAAATGTAAGCCTATACCTGCAAATGCAAAAAAAACAAAACAAAACAAAACAAAAAACACAAAACAAAAACCCGAAAAAAACCCAAAACCATGTATTTGTATCAGTAAGAGCTGAGAAAGAGGGAACACAAATGGAAATACTGAATCGGTTAAGATGGTTGGTTATTAGTGATGTGGTATTTTTCTCTTTTAAAGTGCCTTTAACACCATAGGTATTTATAATCATAATCAAGTAACAGAAATTCCTGTGTAGCTTTTTAGTTTGTGAGATCGATGGTTTTTGTCTATTGTTGAAAAATCCCATTTTTTCCCTCTTTTGAAAATAAAGTATATCTGTATCCCTAACTTTTAGGAATTTCTAATTTTCTGTCACTTTGTCAAGATTACCATTTCCTTTATAAACTATCACCACTCCAAATTCTTTCTGTTCTCTGGGAAGAAATTATTCTAGGCATGAGTCTACTAAAAATGGCTAAATGCTCCTCAGTTCTTTTCTCTCTAATTTAAATTTCTTATCATGATTGCCTAAGTATCTTTTTTCAGTATGAGCACCATTCTTGAGGAAGCAAAATGCTATTTGTGTAGTTTTGCCTTTTTTCTGCCTATGATAACATTATAGTATGACTCCCAACTGGTTACCTTCCACACTCATCTTCTTGTTCCAAATATAGCTTGAAAAGCCCTTTTTGTTTTCTTGGGCCTTAACCTTCCTGACTCTATTGTTATCAGTTTCTGACATGTTGCCATCCATGATTTTGCACCCCTCTGTTCAGTTCATTGTTGGTGTATAGGCTTTTTTTAAACTAAATTTCTTATAAAGTGATTTGCTTAGGTACATTGAATTTGTTAATCTCTCTTCTCCTTAATTAACCTTACATCATTTCATTGAGGGAGCTTACCAACATTCTTGACCTTTTTTTATTTTTATTTTTATTTTTTTAAAAAATTTTTTTTAATGTTTTATTTATATCTAGGAGAGAGAGAGAGAGACAGCGTGAGCAGAGGAGGGTCAGAGAGAGAGGGAGTTACAGACTGAAACAGGCTCCAGGCTCTGAGCTGGCAGTCAGCACAGAGCCCGATGCGGGGCCCGAACCCACGAACCGCGAGATCATGACCCAAGCGAAAGTCGGACGCTCAACCGACTAAGCCACCCAGGCGCCCCTCTTGACCTTTTTTTAAAAACACAGTTCCAGGCATTCGTATCAAATCTGACTTCTAACATTGTTGGATGGGATCCAGTAGAGAAAAAAAGGGGAGACAAGAGGAGAAAAAGTAATCACAAATAAAATGAGGCAGAAAGTAACAATGACTAAATGCAATGATCTTCCTAACTCCTTTCCGGTGAGAACTGGAATACAAAGACAAGTCCGAAGAACATCTGACTGAGCTGTTCCAGAAACAGACTTACGTTTGGATTCAAAAAATGGATACATTTTGTACATGGGAGAGAAGTCAGTCTCTTCCGTACTAGAGAACTAAACCAATTTCAACTTAGAAGAAGCAACAGAAATAATGAATTGCTAAGCAACAGAGATCCTGTTTACATGCAAATATTGGTTGTAATAACAAAAAACAACACAGTGCAAAAATAACACAGGAAATATGATCTGAAAGCAAAATTGCCTATAATAAAATATTTGGGTTTTGTTTTGGAATTAGTTGGTTTTCCGCAAGTCAACAGCTATTTATGTTGACACCATCTGAATTAATCTGCCCCAAAGCTAACCTGATATTTGTTAATCTGCCATCTGTCTAGGAAGGAAGTTTAATCTGACAAAGACAAAGTCTAAAAAGGTGTTTGTGTATCAGCTTATCTTTTTAAAGGAGCTTAACCACAAGGCCAGCTTTGTGGTGCTTCAGACCTTTCTTATTAACTCTCAAAGTCTAAGGAAACATTAAATATTTCTACTAGGATGTTGGCTCTTTATATTTCTTTATTCTTTTTACTAGGGTGGACTTTTTATCTTCCAAAGGAGTGTATGGGTGCTAAGTCATTTACATATTAATTTCAGAGTAGATGTCCTCTCTTGATCCAAGACAAGTGTATGAGAGTCTCCTAGTTAGGATGCTGCTGCTGCTGCTGGTAAAGAACATTAGAGGGATCTTTATGCACCCTAATATTCACGTGCCAATATAGAACCTTGAAGGTAGCTGGTCCTGACTCAAATTATACCTCAATTTAAAAAATCTTTCACAGTACATTGGTTCTTCACTCCCCACCATAATAAAAACTTCTTGAAGAAAAAGAAGAAAAACTGAAAATTATTTTTATCCATTATATTGCATGCTTTGCAAATTATTGGTCTATAATGTTTATTGGCCAAGCCCCCGGTTCATCCGCTAAACTCTTAGTGCAATAAATACACTGTGTATCATTCATAGACTTGGGCATATACTTAGTAACTACTTAATGACCACCTACGATGTGTCAGGCAATGTGTGAAAAACTGTACGCTTATTAATTTCATATTTTATTGGAGAGGATGGAAAATCAAACAATAATTATCCACGAATGAGTATTCATGACAATGTACTATAGCATGTAACAAACATCTCAGGGAGAAAGGGGTATCTAGGCCAAGATCTCAAGAATAAGCAGGAGTTATTCAAATACAAAGGATGGGAGCATGTGGGGGAGGAGAGGAAAAGACATCACAGACAAATTTAAATGGTGTGTGTGAAGTCCAAAGAACAAGAGAGCATGACACATTTAGAAATGGAGGCAAATTAAGCACAGCTAAAGCTTAGAGAAGTGGGTGGAAGAGGGAGGTAGTCCAGGTTGTTGACTGCTCTATAAATCACCTTTCTTTTGAAAACACTGGACACTTCTCTAAGCTTCAATACTACTTAATTTTTTAAAACCAAAATAAAATGCATTCACAAATCCAGAGACAACAGTTATGTTCAAATTCAGACTATTTTTTAAAACTTTATTATTGTAGGGCCACCTGGGTGGCTCGGTTGGTTAAGGTCCGACTCTTGGTTTCAGCTCAGGTCATCATCTCAAGGTTTGTGACTTTGAGTCCCGCATGGGGCTCCATGCTGACAGCAGGGAACCTGCCTGGGATTCTCTCTCTCTGCCCCTCCTGTACTCTCTCTGTCTCTCAAAATAAACTTAAAAGAATTGAAAGGACTATTATTACTAACTCTTTAGAATGTTTAGAATGGCCAAAATAGTGTTAATGTTATTATTATTGTCTATTTAATAATTATCAGATTATTAACATGTTATTACTTTAAGAGCAGTTCACATCAAAACTGAGAGGAAGGTACAAATATTTTTCATGTGATCCTTGCCTCAAATCATGAATAACCTTTTCCATCATCAACACCCCCCGCCAGAGTGGCACATTTATTTTTACAAACGATTAACCTACATTGACACATCATAATCACCCTAAATCCATCGTTTATTTACTCTTTCAGTGTTTATTTATTTATTTTGAGAGAGAGAGAGGGGGAGGAGGGCAGGGGCAGAGAGAGAGAAAGAGATAGAGAATCCCAAGCAGATACCACACTTAGCATGGAGGCTGACACAGGACCCACTCTCACGAATTGTGAGATCATGACTTGAGCCGAAACCAAGAATTGGACACTTAACCAACTAAGCCACCCAGGTGCCCCCTAAGTCTATAGTTTACATCACAGTTTATTCCTGGTGTTATACATTTTATGGGTTTGGATAAAGGTATAATGACATGTATCCTTTACAGTATCGCACAAAGTATTTTCACTGCCCTAAAAAATCCTCTGCGCTCTGTATATTCATACTTCTTCAGAACCTCTACCTTTGGTAACTGCTGATATATTTTTTAAATTTTTAATTAATTTTTTTTATTACAGAGAGAGAAAGAAAAAGAATCCCAAGAAGGCTTCACACCCAGCATAGAGCCTGATGTAGGGCTTGATCCCAACCCTAGGATTACGACCTGAGCCAGAATCAAGAGTCAGATGTTTAGCCAACTGAGCCACCCAGGCACCCCAACAACTGCTGGTATTTGAATTGTCTCCACAGTTTTGCCTTTTCCACAATGTCATAGAGTTGGAATCATACAGTATGTAGCCTTCTCGGGTTAACTTCCTTCACTTAGTAATATGTATTTAAGTTTCCTCCTTGTCTCTTCATGGCTCCATAGCTCATTTCGTCCTAGCTCTGAAAAATATTCTATTGTCTGGATGTACTAGAGTTTTTTTGTCTACTCACTTACTCAAGGACCTCCAAGTTTTGACGATCATGAATAAAGCTGCTATTAATACCCATGTGCAGGTTTTTTTTTTTCTTTTTGTTTTGACATGTTTTCAACACCTTTGGGTAAATATCAAGAAGTATGATTGCTGGATCATATGAAAAGAATATGTTTAGTTTTGTAACAAACTTCCCAAGTGTCCTCCAAAGTGGCTGTACCATTTTGCATTTTCACTAGCAGTGAATGAGAATTCCTGCTGCCCTACTTTCCCAACAGCATTTGATGTCAATTTCCTGAATTTTGTTCATTCGGGAATAGGTGTGTAGTGGTGTCTAACTGTTGTTTTACTTGGCATTTCTCTGAAATACACTGTAGAGAATCTTTTCTTGTGCATTTTCTTTTTCAAGGCGTCTTTTAAGATCTCAGCCCACTTTTTAATCATTTTTCCTTTACTCTCAAGTTCTAAGAGTTCTCTGTATATTTTCAGTTATAGTCCTTCATCAGATGTGCATAGTTAGTGTTTTAAATTTTCTTTCTTTTCTTTATAATCATAATTTTATAAAATTTCCCGGATGGTCAATCCTACCTGAAAATGTTGCTGCTCCAATTCCCTCCTGGAGACTCCTTCATGGTAGTTTCAATCCTCTGTTTTCAATTTAGACTGACTTTTCCTGAAGCCTGTTGCACAATTGTCATCTTGATATATTCGTTAAATGTGATTTTTACCATTTTTAGACTCTTTCTCTTACTGCTCTTTTATATTGGATGGACATACTCATTCACTTTCTTGATGTAGTCTCCTGTTTTGATGGGACATATTTTCAGCAACCTTTCCAAAACAGTAGGAATGGAAGTAGGGCTTTTATTTGGTTAGTTTTTCGATTTTTTTAAATATGTGAAGATATTGTTCTTTTTCGCTGATCTGTGTTAGGTTAGTGATTATAGAATTTTAGTCTAAAATCAGTTTCATGCAAAATCTTGAAGGCCTTGTTCTAATGCCTTTTAGCTTCCAATGGTGCCACTGAGAAGTCTGAGGATATTTCCATTTGTGATTCTAAGGTTGTGGGTCTTTTTTCTTCACTGATTTCCTCTTCCTGTAAGATATTAGAACGTCTACTTATTCTTGATATACTGAAATTTCATAATAATGTACATTAGTTTGGGTACCTTAAAAAGTGATTTGCTTAATATTGAATGTCCTCTTCGGTAAAATAACAAGTATTCTTTAATTATGAAAAATTATAATATTTCATTGATAATATCTTCATTTCCTTATGAAAATCCTATTGGTAGTCAACAAGATATTCTGGGTTTACACTCTAATTTTTTCATCTTTCCTATTCTATTTTCCATCATCTTGCCTAGTAGTGAAATCTCAAACTTATTTTAACAATTTTCCAAGATTAAAAAAAATTTTAATCCCACTGTAGTTAACATACAGTGTTATATTAGTTTTAGGTGTGCAATATAGTGATTCAACAATTCTATACATTACTCAGTGTTCATTAAGATAAGTGTACTCTTTATCCCCTTTATCTATTTCACCCATTCCCCACCCACCTCCTGTCTGGTAACCATCAGTTTGTTCTCTGTAGTTAGGAGTCCGTATTTTGATTTGTCTCTTTTTCCTTTGTTCATTTGTTTTGTTTCTTAACTTCCACATAGGAGTGGAATCATATGGTATATGAGTTTCTCTGACTATTTTATTAAGCATTCTACTTTCCAGATCCAAACATGTTGTTGCAAATAGTAATATTTCACTCTTTAATGGCTGAGTAGTATTCCATTCTGTATATATAGCATATCTGTTTTATCCATTAATCTATTGATGGACATTTAGGTTGCTTCCATACCTTGGCTATTATAAATAATACGTCAGTAAACATAGGAGTACATATATATATTTTTTTTCAAATTTATGTTTTCAAGATATTTTCAATTTTTGATTTTATATATTGAATTTTAAGAGCTTTTTATTATTCTCTAATATTTCTTATTTTATTGTATTTTGTTTTGTTTCATGGGTGCAAGCTTTCTCTCAAGTCTCGGGAAATTTTCTGAGACTAGGTTTTTAATTTGAGGCTCATGGAGCTCATATTTTGGGGTATCTGTGGGGGTGCAGTTTAGACAGATAATGAGCAAAATAAATGACACTATTCAAAATATAAGATTGAACGAGATGTAGTACATCTGGTTTAATAGTTTAACAGTGGTAGTTTAAATTAATGAAATAAGACGATAAAATGAACATTGATTTCCACCTTGCAACATCAGGAATTCCACTGGTCCATAACTCAGTGAAAATTGTGATTATTGATAACAATCATTTATAGCCTCTGTTATTTTATTCTAACAGCAAAAAATAAATGAAGAAAAAAACATTTATTTAAGAAGAGCTATGGAAATTCTGTAAAAAATAAAAAGGCAAGCAGCTGTTACTTTGAACCAAGACTGCTCCGTCTGTCCCACCTTCCTACTCAGGAAGGCAGACCCCACTCCAGACTGTTGCAGCCAAGAACACACACTTTCTTTACCCTGCAGCCAGCCAGAGATCTTCACATCCAGCCCGAGGCACAACTTCAGCATTTCTCATCCTGCCGCTAGCCGTCTGTTGGTAAGGCTGTGTTGTAATTCTTCTGCCTAATCCCCACTCATAGAATGGAGGCTCTCCATGCATTGGGCATGACAAAATAAATCTGGGATCCTGAGAGTCTTTTCCATTTTTGAATCAGTGGATGCATGCCAAGAGAGGCAAGACGAGAGGATCAACAGGCTACTGACCTCTCCCCACTGACTGTTCAGATCTTAGAGTGAGAGTGTCATCCAGAGAAATGATTGCCATCATCTGTAGCCCCAGGTCCAGAACACTGGCTCAGAAATTTTGCCTAGAGGAAGAAGCAAACCATAAAACATACACTTTTTAATCTTTTCCCAAAAGAACTGACTTCATTTGCAACACAATGTGGAACAATGTAATTCTTCTGATGCTCTCAAGAACAGAAGCAATTGTTAACAAAAGAAAATTGAAAGGAGATTCATATATCTAATGAAGACAGAGTCTAGACTGTAGGCTGGCTAGTTTATAAGAGAGAAAAACTGGGAATAAGACAGCTGGGATCAGAACGAATATCACTCACCTCAGACACTATTCTTTCCAAGGAGACACATTTTGATTGGATTAGTTTTTTTAATGTTTTATTTATTTCTGAGAGAGAGAGAGAGGAGCAGGGGAGGGTCAGAGCGAGAAAGGGAGACACAGAATCTGAAGCAGGCTCCAGGCTCTGGGCTGTCAGCACAGAGCCCAACGCTGGGCTCAAACCCACGAGCTGTGAGATCATGAACTGAGCCGAAGTTGGTCGCTTAATGGACTGAGCCAACCAGGCGCCCCTTGATTGGATTAATTTAGAGAGCAATGTATTCCCCGGAGCATTGTGGAAAACAATAGAGAAATTAGCTGACGATTAGTGATGTTTGATGGCAGGGTGTGGACAGGGAAAGAGTTTGAGAAACCTGCCAGTACTAGGGTCATCCCCAAGTGACTGAGCAAACTCAAAGATGAGCTTTGTTGAGGAACATTATCACAGCCTTAACACTGTGGGAACATAATTCAGTCAAGAACTAAACAAAAACAAGCTTGAGGAAGGGAGTATTCAAAGTTGCTACACTATATTATCTAAAATCATGAGACATGCAAAGAAACAGAAAAGTATGACCCAAACATCAGAAAAAAGCAGACGACAAAAACTCATGAAAGTGATCAGATATTAGATTTAACAGGAAAAATTTTAAAGTAGAGATTACAAATGTGTTCACAGAACTAAGGGAAAGCAACGTTAAAGAATTTAAAGAAGGGGGCGCCTGGGTGACTCAGTCAGTTGACTGTCCAACTTTGGCTCAAGTCACGATCTCATGGTTTGTGAGTTCAAGCCCCATGTTGGGCTCTGTGCTGACAGCTCAGAGCCTGAAGCCTGCTTCGGATTCTGTGTCTCCCTCTCTTTCTGCCCCTCCCCCACTTATGGTCTGTCAGTCTCTGTCTCTCAAAAATAAATAAATGTGAAAAAAATAAAAGAAACAGGAATTATTTAAAAAATGGAAATTCTGGAGTTTAAAAGTACAACTGAAAAAAATTATTAGAGGGGCTCAATGGTACATTTATTTATACTGGCAGAAGAAAGAATTAGCAAACTTAAGAGAGATCGGTAGATATTATGAAAGCCAAAGAACAACGAGAAACAAAGAAATGAAGAAAAATGAGCCTCAGAAACCTCAAAGAAATGTGGGAGACCATTAAGCCCACCAACATAAAGGGAATCTCAGAAGGAAAGCAGAAAGAGAGAAAGGAAAAAAAAAACTTGGAAAAAATAATGACTGAAAACTCCCTACATTTATTGAAAAACAGTTATATCACAGCCAGGAAGCAAAATGAAATTGAGACCAATACAACAGCATAGTAAAAAAAAAAAAAAAAAAAAAAAAAAACCAAAAAAAAGGAAAAAATTTTTGAAAGAA
>NW_027528872.1:5146397-5200918 GCF_008692635.1 Crocuta crocuta
AAAAAAAAAAAAAAAAAAAAAAATCAAGCCAAAGATAGGAAGAATATTTTGAAAGTAGCAAGAATAAAACCAACATCATTCATGAGGGAATCTCAAGATTAATAGCTAACTTGTCTGCTGAAACAGTGGAGGACAGAAGACAGTGGGACAGAATATTCAAAGTGCTCAAAGAAAAAGCTATAAACAAAGAATTCTATATGCAGCAAAGCTATTGGTAAAATTGAAGGAGAAATAAAACTTTCCAGATAACAAAGACTGGGAGAATTTGATGCTAACAGATCTCCCTTGCAAAAGATACTATGGGTTAAGTTCTTCAGGCTGAAAGCAAGTGACCCCCATGGTAATTCAAATACACAGGAATAAACAGGAGCAAAGGTAAACAAAGAGGTGAAGGCATTCATGTAATTATAAAGGGCACTATATTTCTCCTTTTTTCTCTAAACTGATTGGAAATGCAATTGTATAACTTACATATATGTAATGTATTCTTAGGCTTACAAATTATAGAATTGTAATATATGCGCAATGTATTTGCCAATATTGGTACAAAAGAAGTGGGTGGGAGAAAAGTTGTAATTTGACTAAGACAATTATGACAGATGGTAGTGATTATAACAATGTATAGCATTGTTGGATTTGTAATATTAATAGATGTAATATGTATAATACAACAAAAAGGAGGAAGAGACAATGGAAATATATAGGTGTAACACACTAACATATTACTGGAATTAAGCTGGTATAAATTTTAAGCTGATTTTCATAATTTAAGATATATAGTAGTCTCTAGCACAAGCACAAAAATAATCCAAAATATATTGAAAAAACTCATTAATTGAATTAAAATACTACACTAAAAAATATTCACTAAATGCAAAATAAGGCAGGAGAATAAGTATAGAGAAATTTTAAAAAGCATGTAGCATATGAGAATCTAAATGTAAAGTGGTTGACGTAAGTCCAGATGGATCAATAATAACCAATACAAATAAATCAAACAGTACAATAAAATGGTAAAGATTGTTAGACTGGATTAAGACACATGATCTACCTATATGCTGTCTCCAGGACACACACATTTTAGATTCAAAGACACAAGAAGGTTAATATAAAATGCTGGGGAAACATATACCATGCAAATAGCAATTACAGAAAAGCTAGACCAGTTATATTAATATCAGATAAATAGACTTTAAAATCTAAACACATATGTACTTAATAACAGAACCAAAAATACATGAAGCAAAAATTGACAGAAATAAAAAGAAAAATGAATAATTAAACAATAATAGAAACTGAAATACACCACTTTCGAAAACAAATAGAACAGCCAGAAGTTTCTGAAGTACTGGAAACAAAACAAAACAACACTGACCATAAATTAAGCCCTGGCACAGACAGCTTTGCCACTGCATCTTCCAAACTTTAAAGGAAGGATTAATTCCAATTCTTTACAAACACTTTGAAAAAATGAAAGACATGGAAAGATTTTCCAGTTAATTCTATTACCCTCATACCAAACCATTCAAAGATATCACCAGAAAACAAAATTACAGGACAATATCATTTATGAATATGGAGACAAACATTCCAAACAAAATTAAGAAAACATAATCCAGCGTCATATAAAAAGAAGTATTCACTATGGTCAAGTGGGATTTATCTTGGTGATGTAGGTGAGTTTTCATCTGAAAAATATATTTATGTAATATTTTTTATTAATAGAACAAAAACAGAAATCATATTATCATCTGAGATGATGATAAACGAAAATGCAGAAAAATATTTGACAAGATCTATAGCTCTTGCCTGATAAAAATGGTAAAGAAAGTAGGAATACAAGAGATCTTCCCCAACCTGCTAAACAGCATCAGTGAAAAATCCACACCAAACATCATGTTTAATGGTGAAAGACTGTAGGATTTATCCCTAATACTGGAAATAAGACAAGATTTAGCCAAAGAAATTAGGCAAGAAAACTAAATAGAAAAAGCATACAAATTTAAAAAATTAAAAAGAAGTAAAATATTTTTATTCACAGATGCCTGACTTTCTGTACAGAAAATCTTAAGGAATTCACTAGACATTATTAGAACTAATGAAGGAGTTCAGCAGGATTTCAGGATATATGGCCAATATACAAAAGTCAATTGCATTTTTATGTACTTGCTTCGAAAAATAAATAAGATAAAATAAATGAAGAAATCCATTTCATTAACATTAGTATCAAAATGAATAAAACACTTAGGAATAAATTTAACAAAAAAGTACTAAACTTATAATCTGAAAAACTATAATATTGTCTAAAGAAGTTAAAGAATGGGTGCCTGGGTGGCTCAGTCAGTTAAGCAATCCGTCCAACTCTTGGTTTCGGCTCAGGTCATGATCTCGTGGTTTTGTGGGTTCAACCCTGCACTGGGCTCTGCCCTGCTTGGGATTCTCTCTTCCTGTTCTCTTTCTGCCCTTCCCCAGCTTACGCTGTCGTTGTCTTTCTCAAAATAAATACATAAACGAAGGCAGGCAGGCAGGCAGGAAGGAAAGAGAGAGAGAGAGAGAGAAAGAAAGGAAGGAAGGAAGGAAGGAAGAAAGAAAGAAAGAAAGAAAGAAAGAAAGAAAGAAAAGTTAAAGATCTAAATGAACAAAAAAAAAATTTCGTGTTCATAGGTTGGAAGACTTAACGTTGCTGCCATGCCAATGCTCCTCAAACTGATCTACAGATTCAATACGATTACTATAACCCCAGCTCACTTCTTTATGGAAATTGATAAGCTGATTCTAAAATCTATACTGAATTAGAAGGATGCAAAAAAGTCAAAACAATCATGAAAAAGAAGAATAATTGAGAGGACTCACATTTCCTGATTTCAAAACTCATGCAGATCAACAGTAATGAGGACAGTATAGTACTGGCACACGGATGTGGTTGTGTGTGTGTGTATGTATGCATAGAGTCCAGAGACAGAATCACATATCTATGGTCAACTGATTTTCAACAAGGAAAACAATACTATTCAATATTGAATGAACAGTGTCTTAAACAAATGGTGTTGAGACAATTGAATAGGCACAAGCAAAGGTTGGGCCCTTATTTACACTATATACAAAATTATATTAAAAAATCATATATTATGTGTTATTCACATTATAAGTGTAAGAGCAAAATCTATAAAAGTCCTAGAAGAAAACATAGGGAAAAATCTTCATGACCTTGAATTTGCAAAAAATTCTTAAGTATAACACCAAAAGCGTAAGCAACAACAACAAAAATAAGTAGACTTGGATCAAAACAAGATTTACACTTCAAAAGGCACCACCAAGAAAGAAGAAACACAACACATAGGATGGGAGAAAAAAATGTTTGTAGATCATACATCTGGTTAGGGACTTGTATCTAAAAATACATAAAAATCTCTAACAATTCAATAATAAAAAGACAACTAACCAAAATAAGAAATGGGTGAAGAATCTGAATAGTCATTTCTCCTAAGCCAGCCAATAAGCATATGCAATAAGCACACAGAAAGATGCTTAGCATCATTAGTTATGGGGAAAATGCAAATCAAAACCACAAGGAGTTACCACTTTACAGACACTAGGATAGCTAGAATAAAAATGAAATTTGAATACATTACGCTAAGTGAAATAAACCAGTTACAAAGGACCATGTACTATAAGATCTCATTCTTATGTAAATCCAGAACAGAGTGATCTGTGGAAGGTAAATTCACAGTTGCTAGGGGCTGGAGTGGGGGAAAGTCAACTAAGAGAGCGATATTTAAAGGGTTCAGTCTTTTTGAGGTAGTGAAATATTCAAAATAGACTGTGGTGATGGTTGGATGTAGTTGTGAATACACTAAAAATTATTTAATTGTACCATTAGAAGGACAAATCTATGATATATAGATTGTATTAATAAAACAATTAAAAGATGATAAGAAATGTTTGTGCTTAGATAAGGTCTCACTGAGAAAGCAACCTTGACAAAAATGAAGAAAATGAAGTAAGATACTTGGATAGCTCCAAGAAGAGTGTTGTAAGCACAAAAAGCCTAAGAAAGAAGTTAAAGGCTGTCATTCTGTGTTATCCTTGTATAATCTAATCCAGTGCTATTTTTGGATTATACTAATTGAACAATAAATTTGCTTTATTTAAAAATAATTAATGTTTATTTATTTTTGACAAAGAGAGACAGAGTACGAGTGGAGAAGGGCCAGAGAGAGAGGGAGATGGAATCTGAAGCAGGCTCCAGGCTCTGAGCTGTCAGCACAGAGCCCGACGTGGGACTCGAACTCATGAACCGTGAGATCATGACCTGAGCCAAGTTGGTCTCTCAACCAACTGAGCCACCCATTTACCCCATAAATTTGCTTTATACATAAGCCAGTTTGGGAGAGATTTTCTATTATTTACAACCAAAAGGATACTAAGCACTGCTATGAATTTTGTATCAGAAGTAGTATGTTGTAATTAATAGACACAAAAATGTGAAATGTTTTTTGTTAAGGAGGTAGGGTTGAAAGCAACCATATCTTTCGTCTGAGGCTTGGTTCTCCAAACATGTAAGTTTGAAAGCCAACAGGACTTGTGTTCTCAAGACCTGCAAAACTACACCAAACAAAGAAAAAATTGTTAATGAGCTCCTGAAGACTTGCCTTGGCTGTGAACTTAGGCTCAGTAGAAAGAACAGACAAAAATACCCATCTTCTAGTATTTCCCTGTGAAGGTCTATTTAGGTATCTTAAAAGCTGCATCCTAAGGGTCAGGCTTCTATTTTACTTTTTAATTTTTTAATGTTTTTATTTATTTCTGAGAGAGAGACAGACAGCGTGAGCAGGGGAGGGTCAGAGAGAGAGGGAGACACAGAATCTGAAACAGGCTCCAGACCCCGAACTGGCTGTCAGAACAGAGCCCGACGCAGGGCTCAAACCCACGAACCATGAGATCGTGGCCTGAGCTGAAGTCAGATGCTTAACTGACTAAGCCACCCAGGTGCCCCCAGGCTTCTATTTTTGACTTATCTAGTGACAAACTGTTCTCCACCCTGGAGGCAGGAGAATCTTAACACCACATTCTCCCTGTAACCTGCCCCAACTCACCAACATCTACCTGGAAGAAACATGTACACACACTTGGCATCCTAGCTTTTGTGACTTCCAGCCAGAGGGCACCTCTTTAATCATCTAACTCTGATAACAGCAGAGCATGTAATAAATTGGATGAGGAGTTCATATCTAAAATGTAAAAGGAGCTCATACAACTCAATAGCAACCTCCCACCAAAAATTTAAAAACGGATCTCCTAGACATTTTTTGAAAGAAAATATACAAATGGACAACTGATGTATGAAAAGGTGCTCAACATTAGTAATCATCAAGGGAATGCAAATCAAAATCATGGGATAGCACCTTACACCTCTTAGGATGGCTATTTTCAAAAAGTCAAAATATAGCAAGTGTTGGTGAGAGTGTGAAGAAAAGAGAGCCCTTGTGCATTCTTGGTGGAATGTAAACTGGTGTAGCTATTATGGAAAACAGTATGGAATTTCCTCAAGAAGTTAAAAATGGAACTATCATATGATCCAGCAATCCCACTATTGGTTATATATCCAAAGGAAATGAAATCAGAATATCAAAGTGGTATCTGCATTCCCTATATTCTTTGCAGCACTGTTCACAATAGCCAAGGTATGGAAACAGCCTAAGTGTACATCAAAGGATGAATAGATAAGGAAAATGTGGCATATATGTGCAATGAGATATACTCAGCCACAGAAAAGTGGGGAATGAATCCTGTCATTTGCAACAATGTGTGAACCTGCCTCGGGGTTCATTATGCTAAGTGAAATTAGCCAGACAAAGAAAGACAAATGCTACATGATCTCCTTTACATACAGAATCTAAAAAAGTCAAATTCGTAAACAGAGAGTAAAACAGTGGTTGCCAGGAACTGAGAGGTGGGCAACATGGGAAAAATGTGGCCAAAAGATACAAATGTTCAGTTATAAGATGAATAAGTTCTAAGGACCTAATGTATACCATGGTGACTGGTGGTTAATAATGTATTGCACACGGGGCTCCTGGGTGGCTCCGGCGGTTAAGCGTCCGACTTCGGCTCAGGTCATAATCGTAGAGTTCGTGGGTTGACGCCCCGCGGCGAGCTATGTGCTGACAGCTCAGAGCCTGGAGCCTGCTTCAGATTCAGTATCTCCCCCTGTCTCTGACCCTCCCCTGCTCACGCTCTCTCTCTCACTCTCTCTTTCAGAAATAAATAAAAACATTAAAAAATTTTTAAAAATAATGTATTGCACATTAAAACAAAGAAATAATAATGTATTGCACCTAAAATTAGGTAAAAGAGATTTTAAGTGCTCCCACCACGCTGAGGGAAAAAAGTAACTGTTAGATGATAGATTTGTCAATTAGCATTATGGTGGTGATCATTTCACAATGTACATATATCAAAACATCACATTGTACATCTTATATACATACAATTTCTATTTGTCAATTATTTCTCCCTAAAGCTGGGGGAAAAAGAAAACAAATATCTATTTTGAAATAAAAAAATTTCAAAATGGAATTTGGCCTGAAGTTGCAGACAGTAAATTGAAAGAATTTCTCTTGACTCTCAGCTTGACACTTCCCTGTCTCTCTGCCTCTCTCTCTCTCTCTCTCTCTCTGCCTGTCTCTGTCTCCTGTTGGAATCAGGGTACTTGAATTTCAGCAGTATCCCCCCACCCCTTTATATTTGTTTTATAGGGTTTCTCTGTAGCAAGATCTCTCAAGCTGTTTAAAGAGGAAAAGTCAACTAGAGAAGTCCCCAAGGCACAGCTGAAATATCCTTGCTGGTTCCCTATAGACCTTGAATCTCTGCAAAGGCCAGTGGGATTTTAAAGTAGGAGTGGGTCATATTTTGACCTTCACAATCATAAAAGTTATGATGGACTGAAGATATGGGTCAGTGGGTACAAACTTCCTCAGGCATATAAATATCACAAATATGCAAAGGATACTTGATCATGCAAAATGTGGAGTTGAGGAGCTACTAAGTGAGTCATTCTGGCCATATGTTGACTTCTTTCCAAAATAGGAGGAGGCTGGAAAAAACAAAAACAGCTTCAGTTTAAGGACTTGTCATGAACTTCTAAAGAAAAAGAGAAATGTGTCCTCATCCACAGATCAACTATCTTAAACATGAGATGCACAGACTTTGCAGTGAAAAATCCGAGAGCTGGGATCCTTCTCAAAGTTATGAACTGCTCTGAGGCTTCACTAGCATGCCTGAGAATGGAGGTCATCATATATCGGAGTCAATATACTGTTTCGTTCCCAGTGCAGCTGTGTGTTCACAGGTAGCAAGGTATGCCCAAGTCTGCGAGTTTTGAACAGCGATTTTGGAGAACTGGCGAAACATGTGAATTGGAGATAGGAGCCCCTAATGAGTTTTGTTTTCTGACTTTTGGTAACTTACTTTTTACCTCAGGAATCAGAGCTGAGATTTGGACTTTTCTCTTTATGTACAGTCCTTCTACCCCCATCCCATGGATTTCCCACAGATATTAAGACCAACATGCTCTGGTTCTTTCTAGCCTTTTCCCTGCATCAGGAGCCCAAGAGACTTTAAAACCTGGATTTCATGGAATCATTTATCCCGCAATTTCCCCCAAACACATATTGAATGAAGAAATTCTAAAATGTGTTTTCATGGGCTATACTATCTGCTTCTTCTCCTCTGCCCTTTTTACTTAAATTATGACTAAAGTTAGCTCCGAAGCACATTAGTGCCAGCGATTTTGCTCTTCACATGTGACATTTCTATTGACTTTACAATTAATCTGATCATTTGAAAATCTGCCAAACCAAGCCCCGAGGAATAAAGAAATGAGAGGCAACCCTAAATGGGGGCTGGTAAGCATCCAGGTGTGACTATATTAAAGCCATATTTCACTTTAATAGGGAAGGACTGAGAGGGACTGAGGGGCAGGTGGCCCCTCCTGATGCATGGAACTCCATTTGGGCTAATAAAAGACCACTTAGCTATGAGCTCTCGTTACAGTTAAATTGTCTCTAAACAGTTGGCTGCTTGGTAAACCTCAAGAGTCGAACAGCTGGAGCATATGTGGTTGGGGGAGCTGAGGTCGGCCCCTCGCCCTGGAGCCAGAGTGCATTCAGTGACCCTTGTAAATCTAACTGCATGGGAGGTGCTGCTGAATGTTCTTTTGGTCCTTTTTCTCAGCAGAGGACCCACAGCTAAGGTATTGATCTGCCTTAAAGCTCAGTATAACCTATCTTTATCCTTTCTCATACTATTCTATTCCAGTGTTGTTTCAAGGGGTTATTAGCCTTGTTAAATGACTTGAGGATTGTTCTTTGTTTCTATTTCCTGAAACAATTTATAGAGCAGACAGTATTTATTATTTGATAGTTTAATTGAACTTGCTATAAAGCCAGAGGACAGTGACTTTGCTGGCACACTATTATTTTTAAGTGTATAGTTTGGTAAGTTTGGACATTTATGTGTATAAAGCTATCACCATGATAAAGATAGTGAAAGTATCCATAATATCCAAAAAATTGCTCTTATCCCTTTGCAATCCCTCTAGAGCGAGGGATTCTTCCACACATTTAGCATAGCCTGGGTCCTAGACAAACATTGGTTTATTTTCTGTTATCATAGTTTGCATTTCCTAGACTTTTATATGAGTGGAATAATACAGTATATACTCTTTACTATCTGGAATCTTTAAAACATTTTTTTAATGTTTATTTATTTTTTGAGAGAGAGAGAGAGACAGAGCATGAGTAGGGGAGAGGCAGAGAGAGAGAGAGAGGGACACAGAGAATCTGAAGCAGGCTTCAGGCTCTGAGCTGTCAGCAAAGCCCAACATGGGGCTCTCTCTCACAAGCCATGAGATCATGACCTGAGCCAAAGTCACACATTCAACTGACTGAAACAGCCAGGCGACCCTACCATCTGGATTCTTTAAATGAGCATAATTATTTTAAGATTCATCTATGTTGTTAGATGTATCAATAGTGGATGCTCTTTTAATTGAAGAACTGTATTCTATTTGTTTACCTGTTAATCTGTTATCCAGTCAAGATGTGGGTTGATTCCAGTTAGTTTGGGGCTTAAGATTAAGCTGCTATAAACATGCGTGGAAAAATCTTTATATGAACATATGCTTTGTTGTTTTGAGTAAACACTTCAGGGTGGAAAGGTTGTATGTATGCTCGATTTTTAAGAAATTACCAAACTGTTTTCCAAAGTAGTTGTACCATATCACCTATTTACCAACAGCGTATAAAAATTCTAGTTTATCGGGGCGCCTGGGTGGCTTAGTCGGTTAAGCATCCGACTTTCGCTTAGGTCATGATCTCGCGGTTCGTGGGTTCGAGCCCCGCGTCGGGCTCTGTGCTGAGTGCCAGCTCAGAGTCTGGGGCCTATTTCAGAATCTGTATCTCCCTCTCTCTCTGACCCTCCCCTGCTCACACTGTCTCTCTCGCTCTCCTAGAAATAAATAAAAATATTTAAAAAAAAAAATTCTAGTTTATCCACTTGTTGTCAACAACAAGTAAGTATAGATAAGATTTTAATTTTAGCCATCTTAATAGACCTGTAGTGATAAGTCTGGGCAACTTTAATTTGTATTTCCCTAATGACTCATAGTATTGAATGTCTTTCTATGCACTTATTTGACCATCTGTATTCTCCTATTTGGTAAGTTTCTGTTCAAATCTTCTATCTTTTTAAATTATTATTATTTTTTTTGTTTCATTACTGTTGAATTTCTTTGCTCTTTATATGCTCTTTTTTTAATTGATCCTTATTTTTATTTTTATTTATTTACTTTTTAAATAGTTTATTGTCAAGTTAGTTTCCATATAACACCCAGTGCTCATCCCCACAAGCGCCCTCTTCCATACCATTCACCCCTTCCCCTCCCCCCACCCCAGAAGCTCTTTATATATTTTGAGTGCAAGTACATTATCAGACACATAATTTGCAAATATTTCCACGCATCTGGGGCTTTAAAAAATTTTTTTTATCAATGTCTTTCAAAAAATAGAACTTTTTAGGTGAAATAGGGCAAAGGAATTAAAAGGTACAAGCCTGCAGTTATAAAATAAATTAGGCATGTTGATGCAGTATATGGCATATTGAATACAGTTAATAATATGTAATACAGTTCAATAATATGTAATATGGTGATAGATGGTAGATGATAGATGGTGGTAGACGTAGCATGGTGATCACTTCCTAAGGTATTTAAATGTTGGATCACTGTGTTGTATACTGTAGTATAATACTATATGTCAATTACATTTCAAAAAAACAAAAGTAGAAAGTTTAAATTTTAATGAAGTCCAGTTTATCAATTTGTTACTTGGTGAATCGTGCTTCGAATGTTGTAAATCAGAAATCTCTAACTCATTGTCACAAAGCTTTCCTGCTGTGTTTATTTGTAGAAACTGTACAGTTATAGGTTTTACATTTCGTATATCTTTCATTTGACTTCATTTTTCTGAGATGAGGCATAGATGGAAGTCTTCCCTTGTCTCCTTCCTTTCTCCTTCTCTCCCTCCCTCCTTCTCCCTTCCTTCTCTGTCCTCCTCCTTTCTTTTTCTTTCTTTCCACATTAATACTCAATTATTTCAGAATCATTTTTTAAAATGTTTGTTTTTATTTATTTTTGAGAGAGAGAGGGAACAGGGGAGGGCCAGAGAGAGAGGGATACAGAATCCCAAGCAGGCTCTGCACTGTTAGCACAGAGCCCAATGTGGGGTTTAGACACACGAACTGTGAGATCATGGCCTGAGCCAAAACCAAGAGTCAGAGGCTTAACCACCTGAGCCACCCAGGTGCCCCCAGAATCATTTCTCAAAATTATTCTTTTCCCACTGAGTTCCGTTTGCACCGTTGTTGAAAATCAGCCATTCACACTTGTGTGATTCTGTTTCTAAACTCTCTATTCTATTTCATTGGTCTATTGGTCTGTCTTGATGGTGATACTACATCATCTTAATTAATACTTGCATTATATTTTGTGGTATAATACTTGATACTGCACGATAACTTTATAAATCTTTAAATCAGGTCATATTCAGTTCTCCAGCTTTGTTTTTCTTTTTCAGAGTTGTTTTGGCATTCTAGATCTTCTTATTTCCACATGAATTTTACAATCAGCTTGGCAGTTTTTACCCAAAAAAAATCCCACTGGGGTTTTGAATGAGATAGCAATACATTTATAGGACAATTTAGGGGAGACTTGGCATCTTAAGACTATTGAATCTTTTGGCCCATAACCAAGGTATGGTTTATTTAGGAGTCCTTTACCTTCTGTCAGCAATGTTTTGTAGTTTTCTGTTTAGTTGCATGTGTGCAAGTCTTGCATTTTGGATCAAGCTGTTTATAAGTATTTAATATATCTGAAGCTATTGTAAAGAGTGTTTCTTTTTCAATGTCAATTACTGATGATTTGTTGTCAGTACATAAAAATGTAATTGATTTTTGTCAACTGATCTTGCATCTACAAACTTGCTGGAAATCTACAAACTTGTTAAACTGACGTTTTAGTTCTAATGGCTTTTTCATAGATCCTTTTAAATGTAGTATGTGGTAATTATATCATCTGAGAATAAAGACAAATTTTATCTCTTCCTTTCCAATCTGGATTTTTTTTTTCTTACGTTATTATGCTGACTAGAACCTTCAGTGTACAGTTACTGAGAAGCAATGAGAAAGGAGATTTTTGTCTTCTTACAGATCTTGTTACTGGGGAAAGCATCCAATATCTCACCATTAAGTGTGATGTTAGCTGTCAATTTTTTCACAGGTGATCTTTTTCATTTTGTGAGAGTTTCCTTCTATTTCTGGTTAGCTGAGAATCCTTATCACTGAGATAAAAGGATGCTGGGTTTTGTAAAATGCTTTCTCAGCATACTTTGAGATAATTGTGTTATTTATCTTGTGTAGACTGTAAATATGGGAATGATATTGATTAATTTTTTTAACGTTAAACTAGCTTTGTATTCTTGGTATAAACCTTGCTTAGTTATAATGTATTATCCTGTTTATATTGTTGAATTGATTTGCTAAAATTCTGTTTAGAATTTTGTGTTTATGTTTGTGAGAAACAATTGGTCTATAGTTTTCTTTTCTCATTATTAAAAAAAATTTTTTTAAGTTTATTTATTTTGAGAGAGACAGAGAGAATGTGAGCAGGAGGGGCAGAAAGAGGGACAGAGGGAGAATCCCAACCAGACTCTGCACTGTCAGCACAGAGTCCCATGTGGGGCTCGAACTCACGAAACCACAAGATCATTACGTGAGCCAAAATGGAGAGTCTGACGCTTAACTGATTGGAACCACTCAGGTGCCCCTAGTTTTCTTTTCTTACAATATCTGTGTCTGGTTTTGGTATCTGTGATCTCATAGAATAGGTATTCACTCCTATTCAGTTTATGGAAACGTTTGTGTAGTACTGGTATTTTTTCCAGAAATGTTTTGATTTGCAGATAAAAGTTTTTGGTAAGCCGATTTTTGCCTACAAATCAAATTTTTTCAATAGGTACAGAACTATTCATGCTATATATTGTTTGAGTGATTTTGGTACTTTGTTCTTTCAAGGAATTTGTCCATTTCACTAAAATTTTCAAATTTACAAACATAAAATTGTTCATATTTTATTATACTTTCAATATCGGTAGAGTCTATAGTTATTTTATCTATTTCATTATGATATTATTAATAAGTATCTTTCTTTTTTTTCTAATCAGATTGGTGTCTTAAAGTGTAGGTTCTATTATTATTTAGACATGGTAAAGCCAGCAGATCAGAAGATGATTACCATTTAAAAGATACTTCATTACTACAAATTCCCAAGAGGAGTGAGACTACCAACCACATTATAAAGGGCTACATATAAAAGCAGCAGTTTGGATCAGGAGGCAGA
This sequence comes from Crocuta crocuta, assembly GCF_008692635.1. Taxonomy (NCBI): domain Eukaryota; kingdom Metazoa; phylum Chordata; class Mammalia; order Carnivora; family Hyaenidae; genus Crocuta; species Crocuta crocuta. Next base: position 5,159,353 of record NW_027528872.1, read on the forward strand.
GTGAACAAGGTAGAAATGTGGGCGAAAGCCTTTCTCGTGGCTTCTGCAAGAAAAAATAGACGATACCATGTAAATAAATTGAGGATTAGATAATTTTAATAATTTCAACAGGCTCTGGAGTTAACATTTCTACCTGTCCGATATCTGGCCCTGAGCTGATTAGGACAGGGGAATAATGGCCAAAATGTGAGTCCTTGGAGGGCCCTATAAAAGAGGGGGTTGAGATTTGGGTTCTGCATTGGTTAGTTTGCATGTAAAAGGTGTGTGCTCTCAGATAAATTGGTTACTATCCCCAGGAATTAGACAGCCCCAGGAGGAGCAATCTCTCCAGGGCCAGCAAAGCCTCAGCTTCAAAGTAACAGAAACAGAAAATAAAAAGGCATGATTCATAGGCTATAGGTATATCAATTTATTTAAACTTCTCAAAGCACCAGAATTTGGTTTTATTAATTTTCCCTATTGTTTTTCTGGTTTCTGTTCGATCCGTTTCTGGCTTGATCTTTATTATTTCCTTTCTTCCACTTACTTTGTATTTAATCTGGTCTTTTCCTCTAGTTTCTTAAGGTAAAAGCTGAGGATATTCACTTAAGATCCTTTTGTTTTTGAAGATAGGTACATACTCAATGCCAGAAAATTCCTCCTAAGTACAGCTTTAGTAGCATCCCACAAATTTTTGAAATGATGTATTTTTATTGTCAATCAATTCAAAATATTTTCTAATTTATCTTTTAATTTATTGTGTCCTATGTGTTAATTAGAAGTTTGTGCTTTATTTTCCAAATATTTGGAGATTTTCTGAAGACATTTCTGCTATAGATTTTTAATTCAAATGTCATCAGAGAACAGACATTTTATTAAAGACTTTATTCTTTTTAGGTTCATTGAGATTTATTTTTTGGCCCTAAATATATGCCGTCTTGGTAAATTCTATATGAATTTGAAAAGAATGGCTTATTTTGTTTATTTTACAGTTGTTAGGTAGAGTGTTCTAGAATTGTCAATTAGGTCAAGTTGGATTGTTCAAGTCTTCTATATTTTTATTGACTTCAAGTCTATTTGTTCTACTCATTATTGAGATAAGAATGTTAATCTATCTAATTATAGATTTGTTGATTTCTTCCTCTGTTGTACCAGTTTTTGCTCTTTGTATTCTAAGTTCTGATATTAATGTATAAACATTTAGGATTATTATGTCCTTTTGATGAATTGACCCTTCTTTTCATTATACAGTGAAGTGGTTGTGGTTTTGCTCGTGGTAATATAATTTGTTCTGTAAAATACTTTGTCTGTTATTAAATATAGCTATTCCAGCTTCCTTTTGATTAAGGTTAGCATTACATATATTACGTCCACATTTTACTTTTAAACTATTTGTGAATTTGTATTTATAGTGTGTTTCTTATGGGTGGCATAAAATTGATTCTTACATTTTATCCAACTGACAATCTTGATTTTTAAAATTAGGGTGATTAGACAATTTGCATTTAATGTGATTATTGATAAGGTTGTATTTCAGTCTACCATCTTGCCATATGCTTTTTATTTGTTCCATCTGGTTTTTCTCCCCTTATCTGTTTTCCTGCCTCTATTTGGATTGAGTAATTTTTTAGTATTGCATTTGATCTCCTTTGCTGGTTTATTAACTATATTTATTAGATTATTTTAGTATACATCTTTACTTTGTCACAGTTTACGTTCAAGCAACATTATACACTTCATGTACAGTATAAGAAACTTTCAGTAAAATACTTAAACCTCTCCCTTCCTGCCTTTATGATATTGTTAGGTATTTTACCCATTTACATATACACAGTAAAATCTTAAATTGCAAGTGACTTGTTCTGTGGGTCTTCTTCAAGATGAGCAAACATTTCTAATAAATTTTAACTTGATAAGTGAGCAATATCTTGCAATGCCAGCAGTATGTGACTCTGAACATCACATGATCACAACTGAGCCAATGGATCTTCTCTCTCTCTCTCTCTCTGCGGGATTGTAGATGATCATCTCCCATGCTCAGATACTTTGTATCAGTCTGCAGTATTTAAGAGAAATCAGTGATTTTTCAGAATGTTGGAAGGAGCCTACAACTGGCACTAGTGTATTTTTTGTCACTTTGAAACACCTATGAACAGCCCTTCGCTTTTCTGTACCAGAGTGAGCTTAGGAATGCTTTGCTTCATTCTAGGTCAGGCTGCCTGCAGATAGAGACCCTTTCCTCTGCTGCCTTATTGCCAGTTACATTACATACAGTATATGACAAGAGTTTATTAATACTGTACTGTAGTCTACATCCCTGCTGGTGTATACAATGTCCCCCATGCAGAAAGATTTCATTGAGCTAATAGATAGCAGTGATTCTGTTAGCGATAAAGTCATCCTACACAGTAATGCTCCTCTCTCATTCCCCTCACACCAGCCATGAACGTTTTCAAAGATAAGTGCAGGTTAGTTTATTTTTCTTTATATTTTCTTTATTATTTTGTATTATATTACAGTGTCTTAATCATTTTTATATGAATATTTTTGGATTGTGGAAAGGATCCTCTGAGTTTCCATTATTTCTCGTGGGGAAATTCACTGATATATAAGTGCTTTGGATTATAAGCATGTTTCCAGAATGAATTATGCTCAAAAACCAAGGTCCTACTGTATACATGTTTACACATATTACTATAAAATTTATGCTACATTTTTATTCTTCTATTTAAACAGCCAATTATCTTTTGAAGATATTTAAGTAATAAATTATCATATATATATGATATGCCTATATTATATATATGTATACACACACACCTATACATATGCCTATATAATTAAGATGAGTAATATTTATCTGTATATCCATATGATACTATTTTCATCTGCCTTAAGGAATTCCTGCAACATATTTTATAGTTTTAGGGCTCCATTGATGCATCTTTCAATATTTTGTGTGCCATTTTTGAAAAATATTAAGTATTTAAGACTTCGAGAATTTTTTCTTTCAGTATTTAAAAGCTGTTGCTACATTGTCTTCATGCTTTCATTGTTTCAGACAAGATATCTGCCATCATCCTTACTTATTTTTTGTGATGTTTCTTTTTCCCTGGGCTACTTTTAAGATTTTCTCTTTATCACTGGTTTCGATCAACTTAGTTTCAGTTTTGGTGTCTCCCATCCCTGGCTTATACTTGGACACTCAAAAAAGTTAGATGGGAAATCTTAGGCCTTACCTCATCTTACCTAAATCTCTCTGAAGGATCATTGTCTTTTGTTGTCCTCCACCCCGAAACCTGGTAGCCATCATTCCACTCTGTCACTATATGTGAGTTTACCTTTCTTATTTTTCTTTTCTTTTTTTTAATGTTTTTATTTATTTCTAGGAGAGAGAGAGAGAGAGAGAGAGAGAGAGACAGCGTGAGCAGGGGAGGGTCAGAGAGAGAGGGAGTCACAGACTCTGAAACAGGCTCCAGGCTCTGGGCCGGCAGTCAGCACAGAGCCCGACGCGGGGCCCGAACCCACGAACCACGAGATCATGACCTAAGCGAAAGTCGGACGCTTAACCGACTAAGCCACCCAGGCGCCCCGTGAGTTTACCTTTCTTAAAGATTCCACATGTAAGTGAGATGATACAGTATTTCTCTTTCTGTGCCTGGCTTATTTCACTCAACGTTTTCCAGGTTCATCCATGTTTTCACAAACAACAAGATTTTCTTCATTTTTAAAAGGCTGAATGATATCCTATTCTCTCTATATCACTTTCACATTTTCTTCATGTGTGCACTTGTGCTCTTTCCATATCTTAGCTACGGTGAATGATGCAGTGGTGAACATGGGAGTGCAGACATCTCTTCAAGATGCTGCCTTCATTTCCTTCGAATAGATATCCAGTAAGGGAATTGCCAGATCAGGTGCTAGTTATGTTTTTAATTTTTTGAGGAAACTCCCATAAGGTTTTGTGGAGAATTTCTGCATCTATGTTCATGAGGGATATTAGTCTGTGCTTTTCTTTTCTGCAATGTCTTTGTCCAATTTGGGATGAGGGTAATGCTGGCTTCATAGCATGAGTTAGGAAGTGTTCCCTCTGCTTCCATCCTCCAAAACAAATTGTAGATAATTAGCATAATTTCTTCCTTAAATATTTGGTAGAATTCACTAGTGAGCCCATCTAGCCTGGTGCTTTCTGTTTTTGAAGGTTATTAATTATTTTTTCAATTTATGTAATAGACACAGACCTATTGAGATTGTCTATCTCTTTTGTGTGTGTGACTTTTGGCAGATTGTGTTTTTCAAGGAATTAATCTATTTTACTGAAGTTATCAAGTTTGTGGGCAAATCCAGTTTTTGCCTCATATTGTTTCCCTTTGTTGTTAGATATACACGCATTAAGGATTATTATGTCTTGGAGAATTAACCACTTTTTCACTATGTAATTCTTTATCCCTGATTACTTTTTTGCTTTGAAGTCTGTTCTGTCTAAAATTAATATAGCTACTCCTGTTTTCTTTTCATTAGTGATAGCATGATGTATTCTTCTCCATCCATTTGCTTTAAATCCTTATTTTGCAAATGGGTTTCTCATAGACAGCATATAGTTGGGTCTTAATTTTTTATTCACTCCAATAATCTCTTTTAACTGATACATGTAGAACATTTATATTCAAAGTGATTAATGATGCTGTTGGATTATTATCTATTATGTGCATTATGGTTTTCTATTTGTCGTGCTTGTTCTACACTTGAATTCAGTTTTCTCTCCTTTTTTAACATATCAGTGATACTTTTTAAACTTTGTAAAAAATGTTTATTTTTGAGAGAGAGAGTGAGCAAGCGGAGGAGACACAGAGAGGGAGGGAGGCACAGAATCTGAAGCAGGCTCAGGGCTCTGAGCTGTCAGCACAGAGCCCAACATGGGGCTTGACCTCATGACCCATAAGATCATGACCTGAACTGAAGTTGGAGCCTAAACCGACTGAGCCACCCAGGCGCCCCTTAAAACTTCTTTTAATGGTTGCCCTAGAATCTACAATATAAATTTACAGCTAATCCAAGTCCACTTTCTAATAACACTATACCATGTTAGGGGTAGTAGGGATACTTTATAATAACAAAACAATGCTAATTTCTCCCTCCAGTCTGTTGTATCACTGCTATCATTCATTTCAGTTATATATAAGCACACAGAAATGTACGTGTGTGTGTGATAAATACATGAGCATACATGTATAAGAATATATATACAGATACATAGACACAATATGTATACATACATATATACATAATATATTGTTGGTATTATTTTCTTAAACAGAGTGTTGCCTGTTAGATCAATTGACACTAAAAAGTAAATGATTCTATTTTACCTTCACTCATTCCTTCTTTGATGCTCTTTCTCTCTGCAGCTCCTGTTGCCTGTGCTTTCTCTGTAGCAGCACTTTCTCTTCCGTGTCACTCTGCACCAGTAAGCTAGTGGGCATGAGTTCTGTTCCTAGTGAAGTTTACTATGGAAATCGTACGTGCGTGGGAACACGCCAAACTTAATAGGCCATTGTGTGATTAATGAAACTCAGAGAAGGGGGCATTGAGCTCACAGGGATCTCTGAAAGAAGGAAAATGTGAAGTGACCTGACATTCCTATCAGATACAGGCAGTGTCTTCAGATTGGGAAAGAAATGATTTCAGCCAGAAAGCTCCATGATTTTATCGGTTACTGTTTGACTTTCTACAGATACCCTGCCATGTGATATCTGCTTTAATCACAAGATAACACTATTTTAGTCACTTCTTCATCCATTTGTTAATTGTCCACTTATTTTCCAGTTGAGCAGAGTTCGCTCTTTCACACTGGGATCTTCATGCACCAGAAGAGCTACCTCTAGGCTTTTTAGAAACATCCTTATCTTAGAAGTGAGAAGAATGTTGATGTGAAAACTTGAGATGTTTTGGTGTTAGAAAATGCTGAATATTCTATAATCTCCTCGAAGAAGCTTTCTCATATTTCTGCCTCAGAATAATTTCTGCATAATCTAAAATCTTTTTGTAGCTATAGTAAACATGCTCATTCTTACTATAGTGCAAATTACCCTTGTGTGATATCCCAGGATACAGAAATTTACTTTTCTATATTTTTCTGTGAAATATTTTAGTCTGTGTAAAGACAAATCTGAATCATTTGTGCTGGCAATCATTTGAGAGATGGGGTATGTTTTAAAACGTATCTCTGGGATAGCTAAGGGAAGCTGTAGAAAGTAAAATTGAGGCTCAAAAGTATGCTACGATACTTTACGCCTCTGGGAAGGGATTTGAGAAGGACCTCTGAATATAAGTGACTAAGTAGTCTAGGATTATGGGAAAATTTGAAGACACAAGAGGTAACAGTTTAGGTAGTAAAATCAGAAAAATCATAATACATTTCGATGAAAGACGAGGTAAAAGTATTATTTTATTATGCATGTTACTGAAACAAAGTAAAATAAATTTATATTTAATTTGCATAGAGAGAAGTTCTCTATCACATCATATTTAATTTGCATAGAGAGAAGTTCTTGAAAAGTTTTAAAGGAGATTATTAAAAATTGATATATTATGGGGCACCTGAGTGGCTCAGTCGGTTAAGCGTCCGACTTCGGCTCAAGTCACGATCTCGCGGTTCATGGGTTCATCGGGTTCTGGGCTGGCAGCTTAGAGCCTGGAGCCTGCTTCAGATTCTGTGTCTCCCTCTCACTCTGCCCCTCCCCTGTTCAAAAAATAAATAAACTATAAAAATTTTTAATTGATATATTATAAAATAATATTTTAAAAATTTAGTGTGAGATTCTCTATAGTGTTTACTGGATAACACTTTTGTAAACGTCTATTTATATTAAGAGATACTATTATAATATATCATGAAATTCTTTGGTGTGCTTGCTGAAATATTGTTAAAGATATTGTTCGATAAATAACAAAGTATATTCTTTATGAGAGCCTATAGGTTTAAGAGAATTTTTTCTCTCTCTCAGCAGTATCAAAAATTGTGCTTTATCCACATAACTGGTTTATTTCTACCTTAGAACATTCATTCAACAGAAAATAACTGCTAGTGCTTACTATGTGTTGGCTGTTGTGCTATGTTCTGAGAAAGCATCAGTGAACAAAATAGTAAAAAAAAAAAAAAAANAAATAACAAAAGTGAGTAGCACATATAGTATGCCAGATGATGAAAAGTGTTATGGAGAAAAAAATTAAAAGACGATAGAGGGTAGAAAAGGGATGGTGATCTGGGGTGCCTGGGTGGCTCAGGTGGTTGAATGTCTGACTTCAGATCAGGTCATGATCTCACAGTTCATGGGTTCAAGCCCCGCATCAGGTTCTGTGCAGGCAGCTCAGAGCCTGGACCCTGTTTCAGATTCTGTGTCTCCCTCTCTCTCTGACCCTCCCCTGCTCATGCTGTCTCTCTCTCTCTCTCTCTCTCTCTCAGAAATAAATAAAACATTAAAAAAATTTTTGAATAAATAAAAACTATTAAAATTTTTTTAAAAAAAGTAAAGGGATGATGATCAAATAGGGGTCAAAAAGGTCATCACTGAGATTGTGACATTTAAGCAAGAGTTCAAGGAGCAGGTAGCATGTGTGTCATGACTCTCAGGATGTAAGAGAGGAAGCTACATGAATATCTGGGGGAAGAGCTTTCCAGGCTGAGGGGGAGGCAAGTACTAAACTGTGAGCTGGGGACATTGATATAATATTAGAAGACTGGCAGGGAGTCAAGAGTGGCTCAAGGAGAATAAGCAAGAGTAGACACAGTAAAAAAATGGGGTCAGGGGAGGAGGTATCTATCCCAATCCTACCATCAGACAGAAAACACCATGATTTGAACAGGGAAAGTTTAATATAAAGAAATGTCCCTTATAATGGGAGATTGAGGTGATAACAAGGGGAGGAAACTCTAATGAACATAGAAGTAGATCATGTGGGGAACAGCTATTGCCTCTAGGGTTGAGATAGAACACCCATGAAAGGGATGAGCCTGGAGAGGGGCCTTCCTCCCACTGCTGACATAGACCACACTGGTTTCCAGTACTTTCGGTGTTTCGAAATTTCCATGGTAAAAATTAAAAGATGGCCTCCTACAGCAGAGTTCAAAATACAGGCTCTGACTCAGATTTGCCTGTATTCAAAATTGCAGCTTCAACTGTTTACTAGTTTCACCATGGAAGTATCTTGTCCAAGATACATAACCTCTGTGCTTCTGTTACTTCATCTGTAAATAAGAACACTAAGTTTAGTCACATAGGATAATCATTGTGAGAATGAATTAAGAGAATCCCTAAAAGCACTCAGAACAATACCTACCACCTAATAAGCATTTATTAAGTGTTACCTGTTGATATGAGCATTATTTGACAGATTTCACATTGTGTTTACACTTTACAAACAGGAACGAATTTTTATAGTCATTACTCTTAGTTAGTTGTGATAATTTTTTTTCAGAAAAAAAACTTCCTCATTAAATCTGGATGCAGGGACAAGTTTAGTGTAAGGCAGAGTTGATTGTAAACAGTGGCTCCATCCCCGACCAATTAGTGGGAATGAGTACGAGAGAGTCTTTTGAGATACCCTCATGTGAGTACTCCCCTCCGTTCCTTTCCAGGCACGGGCTTCATGAATGATGGTTAGTTACCTCTTGTACCCACTGAGTCTGAAAGAGAGGAAATGGGGTGAGATGGTAAGACCTTGTGTCATTGCGATGTGTTGGGGAATAATATCTCTTCCAGAAAGAGGATGATTGCACAGTCACGAAGCTGGGGTTCAGCCTCTTAGAAGCAGTAAACACTGAACCCAAGTGCATTAGCCTTCTCCGTGACTTTTCAATCAGTACTGCAAAAATAAACAGTTTATATATTCAAAGTAACCCTAGAAGACCCTCACCAATTATTTTATAAGTATTCTCTGGAAGACAAGCACATTTCCCTTGCTCCTCTCTGTCCATGGCAGCCTTCACTGTCTGCCATGAGTTGTAGAGGGGGAGAGTGACCTGATTTTCTGGAGCCTCAGGCCCACAGCTATTTTGAATATAGGGGGTCTGTATATTTGCCATTCTCTAGCAAGAGTGTTCTATCATCTTAAGTTTCTCTGTCCATGAAGCTCTCCTCCCTCTCCACCTGACCGAGGGTTTTTTATTCCTGGACTCTTTGAGCATTGATGGTTTCCCAGGGAGGTAGCTGTGGTTGGAGTGTAATGAAGCTATCATATAGCTAATACTAGAACTTCTCTGCTCTGATCCCTGGAATAATAAAAATACAAACCTCTACTGAGCACACACTATAGGTCAGAGACTGTTACTTAATATGGATGAATTAATGGATTTAATCCATATCACTGTAACGCCTTATGACTGTTACTAACCCTTCTTTAGAATGAGACAACTAGACCCAAGATTGCACAGCAAGTCAGTGGACTGCATGTCTCTGAAATGCCACTTACCTTATTCCAATGCCATAGTCTTTCTACCATGATGAGCTATTTCCTGTAAGTGCAGGTAGCATGAATTGCATGACTCACACACTGGGTATGGTACAAAGAAGTTAACGAGCACAATTGCCATTCATAAGAAACCATGCACGTAGGCATAGATCAAACAGGGAGGTTAAAGTTCATTTTATTAAGCAAATTACTCATGGTCACATAACTAGAAAGTGACAGATCTGATATCTGAACTCAGGTCTCTTTTCTAAAGCACACACTCTTTCCAATTTGTATTGCTACTTATTAGTTGAGTCAACAATCTATGTATCCCAATCTTTTATCTCATCTTCTCCAATCTAATCACAGTCAATAGCTATAGATCTGAGCACATTACATTTCCCCTAAAAAACTAATTTTGTTAGCTTACTGGGCAGAGTATTAACTATATTAACAGTCCACCCCCCCAATATTTTAGTGTTTTCATTAATCTAGCCACTGCCTTTTTTATTTTTAACTTGCCTCCTTTTATTAAAAAAAAAAAAGATTGCAATCTTCTTTCTTTGAGGAGCTCATTTGAAAACTATTTCTTTCAGGCCATTTTGTCCTTAGTTAAGAAACTCTTCCAAAGTCCTCTGGGATTTCAATTTTTTATGGGCTTTATTATTAAGGACTGGATTTTTACTAAGTCTGGGATATGTTTGAGTTGCAGGATGAAATAACTGAAGCTCCACCAGGCCCTAAAACTGTACAAATATTTTGTTTCTCATTCGAAAACCTTTGTACTCTTTACACTGCTGATCAATTATAGGTTCAACTGAGCTGGATCTGGGAGAAGGGTTGAGATTATTAAAAAGTCAGGTTATATCAACAGTTATATCAGAGTTAGCTGAGAATGTTAAAGGTTGAGGTTAGGATTCCTTATAGAAACCCTTCTTACCAGCTTCTAATTAGAAAGAAAGAGACTTCTCTTACTCCTACCCAAGATCCAGCCAAAGGCTGGATTATGGTTTTAGAAGGTCTCAATAATACTTAGGATTCAGATTTGGAATTAACGCACAATTAGGGTGCTGGCTTCAGAGTTGAGAGTACATGAAATTCTCTTTGTAGTGCATAGGGTTTGTTGTGGAAGTAGTAAATTTATTGGGTAATATTTTAAATGCCAAAATCTCTCTTCTGTCAAAACACAATAAGTTTGAGTGAGAATCAAACCCATCATATCCTAAGACTGATGTGAAACCAAATGAAAAACAAAGGAAGTTGATAACAACGTTGGTTATGGTAGTCAAATCAGGGGTAGCGCTACTTCTTTTTAGCTAATGAGGATCCTTGATTAGACTCTTTTCTAAAAGAGTCCAGGACTAGAATGAAGGCATCGTATCTCTTTCCTCCACCATTGGAAACTACTCCTGACCCCTCGTTTTACCTTCTTGACCCCTCATTTTATACTCATTTGCGTCTCTAGATCATGACTCCAGCATTGCCCATGTGGGGTAATGCATAATAGCTAACATTTATCAAACTCTCTCCACATGCTAGTTAAATGCTCCTTCTTCTAAGCATTTAAAAAAAGTAATGTATTGAAAAATCTTAAGACCCTTATCAGGCATCTAATATCATTATATCCATTTTACATGTGAAGAAATAAAGACCCATATTGGTTTTACAATATGTTAACTTGCAAGGACACACAGCTACTAAGTGGATTTGAACAAGATTTGAACTTGGAACATCTGGTGCCAGAGTCCAAACTTAAACTACCAAGCTCTATAAGTAATTGCTGAATGAATTTCTTAGTCCATTAATGTATTACATGTGGATAATTCAGTATGCTTGTATATATTTATATTATGCATATAATGTCTATATGTCATCTATAATTTATTTTACATTAAGGTTGCTTATATATCATATTCTGTTAATATTTACTGAATAAATGGACATACACATATGCATACATAAATATATCCCATATATGGTACCTGACTATAAAATTGTTCCACAAATATTTGTCAGCATAATACAGTATATACATTGTTATATATAATGTACCCAGTAAACGAATATTATATTCTTTTTAAAACATTTTTTAAGTTTATTTATTTTGGAGAGAGAGAGAGAGCGAGCATGAGTGGGGGAGGGGCAGAGAAAGAGGGAGACACGGAATCTGAAGCAGGCTCCAGGCTCTGAGCTGTCAGCACAGAGCCCAATGGGGGGCTCGAGCTCATGGACCACAAGATCACAACCTGAGCCAAAGTCAGACTCTTAACCGACTGTGCCACCCAGATACCTCATATATTCTTGATATATAATTTATAAAACATGAATATGAAATTAATCCTAATATTTCTTTAGTGAATGAATGAATGAACAAATGAATGAATGAACACAGAATCCCTATGCCTAGCCTCTGCCTGTACCTATGGTGTCAATCAGATGATCCAGGGGCATATGCCTTCAGGTTGTTTACAAAGAAGTGGGGAAATGGAAGTATCTGCATCCTCAATTACTAATGCTGGTTCCCCAAGTTCCTGAAAGAACAAATGCTCTTCGCTATGGTAATTTTCTATCACCAGGGTTTCTGGTTTTATTTTATTTTATTTTATTTAAATTTCATTTCATTTCATTTTTTTAATGTTTATTTTTGAGAGGGAGAGAGAGACAGAGTGTGAGTGGGGGAGGGGCAGAGGGAGAGGGAGGCACAGAATCAGAAGCAGGCTCCGGGCTCTGAGCCGTCAGCACAGAGCCCAATGTGGTGCTTGAACCCACGAACCATTAGATAATGACCTGAGCCAAAGTCAGACACTTAGCCATCTGAGCCACCCAGAAGCCCCAGGTTTCTTGTTTTATGATGACAAAGCAAACCTTCTGTTTCTAGGATCTTCTGGCCTCCAAACCTTTTTAAATTCATTCTTCTTATGACTTGCCAGTGATACATAAGCCATGGGAAAGGCATCATAATGGCCAAACACACTTTTCTCAAGAAGAATCAGAATATTGGCTGATGACATAACATCACCTTTTACAAAAGATCATTTGCTTGCTTTGCCTGAAAGATGTACATGCTACTAGCCTTACCTGTGAAAAGACAAATATATGACTCACCTTGTACCTGGGGAATAAAATGAGATATGATAAATGACAACAAAATACCCTACATTATTTTCTTTGAATGAGAAAAAGACTCCTATTGTTTAATCAGACAATACACTGAAGACTAAAAGAGAAGTCTGGGAACATCTACTCTGTTGATTCAGACTGAAGAATTCAGGCAACATTCCCAGATTGGAAATGGGGCAAGAGACGACCATTAGAACCCAAAATGAAGGAATTAAGAATCTGTGATTATATATTGCTTCATCCAAGAACCAGAGTAGAGATTTCTTGAATGAAATAGCTCCAGCTTGGCTAATGGAAAAAAGTCTCTCTTTCTCCACACACATATGTACATATGTGTGTGTGTGTATGTGTAAATATACAAACACATATACACACATGCATATATATACACACATATTACATATATATACACATATATTGCGTGCATGTATATATATGTGTGTGTGTAAAATAAAGTTGTTTGTGTTCATGCTGTTGCTTTAAGACCCCAGCCTTTAGTGAGAGCTTCCATTTTCCCAGAGCAGTTCAAATGAACATGGAATTGAAAACAGATGTGGGCTCCAGCGTGTTATTGCACAAGGGCAAACGGGGCATAGGGCGGGAAAGGAGGGGGAGGTGGCAGGGACCGCGCGAAGGGACCTTCAGCAGCCCCAGGACTCTCATCACTCGAGGGGGTCTGAACTCCAAATTCCACCAGCCTGCACTCTGAAAATGAACTCCTAACAGAAAACAGATGGGAACGGACCTTGAGGTGGGGGAGGGGAATTAGAAGGAGGCCTGATGGGGAGAAGGTGGTGAAGAAGGTCAGAGTGTATGCAGACTTAGAAAAGGGTAGAACGTGGGTTTATTAACATTCCCTGTGTAGGGGAACACACGTCCTTGAGGGCGTGGTGGGCGCTGGGGGTGAGACATGTCTAGAACACCTATAGTCTCCTGCAGGAGTTCCCACTGCGTTTTCCCTGCTGAGAAGAGCCAATGACGTGAAGTTCCAAGAGCAGGGAGATTCAGGCCAGAATTTTTTTTTTTCTTTTTGCCTGGGAAACATCTCATCCAAACAGACCACTTGCTTTTGCAAATGCCAGTAGTCCTGATAAATCAAACTCACTGGAGTCAACACAGTCCTCATGTTACTTTCCAGAAGGGCTTTGTCTGAGGCATGTCAAGGAGTGTCTGAAAGGGGGAGGAGGAAGTATAATCTGGACAATAATACCTCCTGAGTCTTTCCATCCTGGGAACCAGAGTTAAATCACTTCTGTTTTCTTGGACCAGCTTATCAGAGATTTGACAGTCCTCAGATTTGAATGAACCTTTTCCCCACTTTTTTTTTAAACAGCTGATCCTCCCTTCTCTGTAAGCAAGAGGAAGATGTAGATCGCAATAGGGCTATACTGGGTCTAAGTAGGATGTCATTTTAGGGTTGTTCTGTTGGGTTGTGAGGGTGCTGAGCTAGCACTATATGCTTGAGCGGTTATTTGGCCCTTGGTGCACTCATTCGGTAAGATGGCTTTAGATGTTCTGATGCATCCCATATCATTATAAAGCAGTGGTTTTCAATGGGAGGATCAGGAATGGGACGGAGATTTTGAACCCTAGCAGACGTTGGCAATGTCCAAAATAATTTTTGGCTGCCGTAACTGGAGAGGAGGTTATCTTTTAAATGGATAGAGCCCAAGGATGGTGTGAAATATGCTCCCATCCACAGGACAGCACCCCACAACAATGACTGTCTGGTCTGAAGTGTGAATCATTCCAATGTAGAGAAAACGTGAAAGTTTTTATGATCCTTGTGATAACTGGAGTACAAGGACAGTACAGATGTGTATAATTCAAGGATTGTTCTTAGACCTCATTATCTTTAAAATCTTATGCCCACAAACTAACTTTCTAATGCTGATAATAAAACAGCAATAATGCTTGCTAGTAGTATTGCATTATATGCTAGACACTATTTCAAGCTCTTTATGTATTAATATACTTGGTTTTCACAACAATTTTATGATAGGTATGATTATTTTTGTAATTTACAAAAGGAGAAACTGAGGCACAGAGAGGTTAATAATATGCATGAGGTAACACAGCTTGTATGCTCAGGACTGGCTGCATCGGTATTCAAGTTGTTCAGCTGCATACAGCCCCATGCTCAGAGGGCTCCACACTTGGTTTAAAGCTCTGTTATCACTGTGTTAAAATTCTTAATACTTTTTTTTAGGTTTATTCATTTATTTTGAGAGAGGGAGAGAGCATGTGCTAGTGAGGAGGGGCAAAGAGAACGTGAGAGAGAATCCCAAACAGGCTCCACACTGACAGCACAGGGCTTGAACTCAGCAACCATGAAATCATAACCTGAGCTGAAATCAAGAGTTGGAGGTTTAGTTGACTGGGCCACTCAGGTAACCCAAAATTCTTAATAATTTTATCTTTGAACCTGTGTTTGTAACTGAAGTTCAGTGGAACAATAGAGTATGTGTGAGTGGAGGAGGCATGTGTAATATAGGAGTCTTCTGTTCTTTGCTGCTCAATTCACATATAGTGTTTGTGATGTTCTTTTGAGCACAGGGTTCCAGTGAACCAACCCACGATGCAAGGGAGTTCAGAGAAACTCAATGCCAGTACAAAGTAAGCATGCTATTTTTATGACTGAGTGGGATACTGACAACCCTGAGATGCCACACTTTCTATTGGAACCACAATTTACACTGAACACAGAAAGAAGGCAATGGTGTTCTAAGAAACACGGACGCCCAGGCACCCTGTCATATGCCTTCTCACTCAGGTTACTTCCTTGTATCACCAATAACTTAGGCTTGAAATGATGATACGGAAGGAAAGGGAAAGTCAGGATGACCCATAATTCATTTGCCTTTCAGATTTTCCTTCCCCAGCAGTAAGGCAAAGGTAGAATGTTCATGTATCAAAAACTGCAACTAAAATAGATTTGTGCCATATTTCCACTGTTTTGGTAAGAACAGAATACATATGCTTATATGAGCTATGGGATATGAACTGTGTAATTTCAACAATTCCATATACAATTTAAAAATTTTACTTTTTAAAACAATCCCTATCCCCAGTGTAGGGCTCGAACTCACAACCCCAAGATCAAGAGTTGTATGCTCTTCTGACTGAGCCAGCCAAGCTCCCCCTTCCTTTTTTTATAAAAGATTTTTAGGGGCACCTGGGTGGCTCAGCTGGCTAAGCTTCCGACTTCAGCTCAGGTTATGATCTCATGGTTAGTGAGTTCGAGCCCTGTGTTGGGCTCTGTGCTGACAGCTCAGAGCCTAGAGCCTGGAGCCTGCTTCAGATTCTGTGTCTCCCTCTCTCTGCCTCTCACCCGCTCACGCTCTGTCTCTCTCTTCTCTCTCTCTCTCTCAAGAATAAACATTAAAGATTTTTTAAAAAAGATTTTCAATATAAATGCTCTTATATTTGCATTTAAATGGGCACTGCATAATTTAAAGATGATTGGGAACATTTGTGCTAATCATTTAAAATTTTAATTTTTCTATGCTTAGACTGATATAACTAGCAAATGAAACATCATGGCAAGAGAAAGAAACTGTGGAAGAAAGAAAAAAGCTATATATCTTAGTATCTTTAAAAAATTTTTATTCTAGAGAGAGCAAGTGCAAGTGAAAGAGAGGAGCAGAGGGAGAGAAAGAGAATCTTAAGCAGTCTCCACACTTAGCGAAGAGCCCAGTGTAGGGCTCAATCCCATGACTTTGGGATCATGATCTGAGCTGAAATCAAGAGTTGGACACTCAACCATATGAGTCTCCCAGGCACCTTATTTTAGTATTTTTAATGGCACTTTCTCTATGACATTTGGACAAAGGACCCTGCATTTCCATTTTGAGCTGGGCCCCACAAAATATGTAGCTGGCTCCGAATGGCAGAGTCATGATTTGAATCTTGACAATGTGGATCTAAAATATATACTCTTATCTACTAGAATATCCATTTCCATTGTAGGATCCAATGTGATAGACATGAACTAGACATTAAAAGAAATAGCTCCAGCTGTGAGTAGATGTCTCCCAAGGTAGGAATGTCCCCACTCTGTTGGAGTGGTGAGGGTGGGGCCCACTTCCTCCAAATTACAATTGTTGGTTTCTGTGGGTGGTGAGTCTTCCCCGAAGGGCTGCTTCCTGAGCAGCACACTCAAAACTGTCTAATGGATCAACTAGGTTCTTATGTGGTATACTCTAATTTATATGTTTTGCTATCACATTTTTCAATCATCTATGATGCTAGTTCGTAATACTTGTAGATTTTATCGATCCCTCTATGATTTTACATATATTATCTCATTTTACATATATTACCTCAAATTAATCTTCTTTTTGTCTTTAAAAGCTGATCTCCTGAGTAAAGGATGATCAGCTGCCTCATTCAAGGGAGTTGTGGAGTCATGTTTGGAACACAAATTCACAGCTCATTTAGTTGCCAGGATACTCCTTTAGACCCCCAATGCTACAAAGTTGTCCATGTCTGGCCAGTCTTTGTCATGTTTCAGTTGAATATCTTTTGCAAAGTAAAATATTGTTTAGGATATTCCCTGTGACTTTTAACATATGCAGTAAGGTTGACATCTTTGGAAAGCCACATTTGTATAAGACCTCTTAATTTGTAGCATCTTGGCTTAAAATCAAACTTACTGAAGTAAATTATAGAGCCTAAGAGAATTACTCAGTAGCGCTTTGTTGAAATAAATATGAATGACCCAGAAATGCTTTCCTCTGAAATACATGAGGATAGCAAGCTTCACATGAAATAATTCTCAACTGTTACATCTGACTGAGGCATTTTAATGTGTTGGTGATGCCATTGGTTTTATCCTGGGTGCAATCTTCAATGAATTTTTTTAGCTTCTGCCTTGAACTGTTTTAAAACTCAAAAAAATAAAGGTCAGAGATAGACAATTCTAAGAAAATTTGATCTTAATCTACATGGCTACAGTTCAATATCACAGAGAAGATCACATTCATCTTCAGGACTTATATCTATAGCCTTTGATATAAAGGCATAAAATGATGAATATATTCACATGAGCTTCCTTAGGATCCATGACTTAAGCATGTATCCTAACTCCCTGACTCAGAAGTATGGTTCAACACATGTTCCTCAAAACATAAGATACTGGAACAATGGAAGGAATTTGCAACACCTTATCCTCTTCAAAGAATACCTTTCCCGGGGCACCTGAGTGGCTCAGTGGAATAAGTATCTGCCTCTCAGTTTTGTCTCAGTCATGATCTCACAGCTTCATGAGTTTAAGCCCCTCATCGGGCTCTGTGCTGACAAGCACAGTGCTTGAGATTCTCTCTCTCCCTCTCTCTCTGTCCATCCTGCACTCCAGCTGCCTCTGTATCTCTCAAATATATATATATGAATACCTTGCCTTCAACATTTCAGGAGAAATACAGAGAAGTTTATAGCCCTTTGAAATGTGACTCTTCCTTAAATGTGTGGGCTGTGTATACATCTTATTTACATATTATCTCTTTGGCTTTTTTTTTTTCTTTTTGTCAACTTGTGTAGGTCAAGATAGTGGAGATGCTTAATTCCCAGCACCTCTACTTGTTAGCTTTTTTTTTTAATTCATTTTGAGTACATTTATCTACCTTTCCAAATCTCAATGTCTTCATCTATAAATGAAAATAAAAGTACTCTACCTACTCTATAGGAATGTTCCAAGATTACAAGACAGAGACTTGGTAAATATTCAAATCAATAAATACATGGTACTTATTACAGTGTGGCCTTTTGATGCTGATAAAAGACAAAATAATATAGCTTGTTATTTTGTTCTTAAATATTTGAAAGAGCTGTGCTGAAACCTGTCCAATACCTCTTGACACCAAAATACTATGACTACAAAAATACAATTGCTAAAATACTACAAAAAGTTTTTGCAACACCGTATTTTACTTTAGAATGATAAAATGCTTGGGCAGCCAAGACGCATAATTTTGAGTTACTGGATTTAACTTTTTAGTATAGGATTTCATTATATTGGAAAAATGGAAATTGCTATATTAAGAATAAAATGTGTGGGGCACCTGGGTGGCTCAGTCAGTTGAGCACCCAACTCTTGATTTCAGCTTAGGTCATGGTTGCAGAGTCATGGGATCAAGCCCCATATCGAACTCCATGCTGAGCTTGGAGCCTGCTTGGGATTCTCACTCTCTCCCTCTCGCTATCTCTCTAAAATAAAATAAATAGACACATAAAAATAAAATTTGCATGAACACATTAGCAGCAATTGTAGTACTGTGATTTCTCAATTCGTGAATATATATTTTAAATCTCTGCTTAGGAATTCTTGTAATTGACATCAGAACATAAACACTGACATTCACAATGAGGGGAGTTTTGCATATTGATGTTAACATCTCTTTTGCCTTACATTTGACATTGAGTTAGGAAAGAATATTTATGAATTATTAGAGTGTAATATCTATGATATCATGGATTATCTCTTTGGGTTTTTTTTTTCTTATTTCATCAATTATCATTTTTTTCTAGAAAACAATAAAAAGACAAAGTACAGAAAAGTTTTAATGAGTTCTTTTTCTTGTGAACTAATATTTACATCAGAAAAACCATCCAAGGGACATCTGGGTGGCTCAGTCAGTTAAGCATCTGACTCTTGATTTTGGCTCAGGTCAAATCTCATGGTTCTTGAGATTAAGCCCCACCTGAGGCTCTGTGCTGACAGTACAGAGCCTGCTTGGGATTCTCTCTCCCTCTCTCTCTCTACCCCTCCCCTGCTCTTTCACATTCTCACTTGTTCTCTCTTTCTCTCTCTCTCAAAATAAATAAATAAACATTAAAAAAAAGAAAAAAAATCCCAAATTCCCATCAACTAGTTTAAATTTCTTTATTATAAAATTAAGCATATGTCACTTTCCATTTATTTTCCTGAAAAAAAAATTTACATGACTTGACTGATTTTATAGGACAGATGTTGAATTTAGGCAGACCCAAAAAAGCTGAAGTGAAAAGATCAAGAGTAGTATTTCTTGATGATGCTAAAATGCTAGCAGAGTGAAGATTTTAACATAAGGCGTTTCATTCCCTTTGATGATACTATGAACAGAAAAGCATGTCTACCATTCATTCTTTCGTCTATTCCTTTACCATATGTCAGTTATGGTGCAAAATCCTGATTTCCTATTTTTCTATGACCTTATCTTCTTCAGCACCTGTTTTTAAAATAAGAGCTAACTGAAGCTAACTGCTATCCTGACCCCTGGAAAACTTGTGAATTTTCCAAAGGTCGTCAGAGCTTAGCATCTGCTAAAGGCAGCTTGAGAAGCCCCAGATGAAACTCAATTTAGACACTGTGTTCTCAACTTTGTTTATCATCATTCTAAAGACAGACGGATAGCCTTTTCCAGCTAACGTGAAAACTCAAGCACTGAAGTTTGTACACACACAGAGGGGCACATTCACACTCAAGTGTTTTGCTGAATCAGCTGAACTAAATGATGCATTGGAGGCAGACTAACTGCCCTGTCAGTTACACATCAGATAATTGATGCTATTTATGATACAAAGGAAATTGGAGACTGGGAAACTAAGAACAACAACAAGAAAGCTTCTTTGGAATTGCACTTCTGTTTTCTGTGGAAGAGATGAGGGAGGCAGTGACTCAAGTGTGGCAATACACTGACCTCATCAGAGCGAGCAATGCCAGATCCCGGGGTAAAGCTGAGTATCCCACAAGTGAATGTAATATGGAGACGTATTTCACAACCAACTGTTTCCTGGCAATCAGATTCACTCTTAGGAGAAGACAACAGACAAGTTTGAACAAGAGGGGGAAAAAAAGACTGAATACAGTATGAATCTCTTCTAAAACCTTCTTAAGCCAACCCAAGCAAAAATGATGCCAGTATTAAAGAAAGTAAAGAATTAAAGAAAACTACAAAACTTCTTTCGTCGAAGTCAGACGCTTAACTGACTGAGCCACCCAGGTGCCCCAGATGAGAAAGATTTGACATAGGGATGCCTGGGTGGCTCTGTCAGTGGTTAATCATACAACTCTTGATTTCAGCTCAGGTCATTATCTCACAGTTCGTGAGATCGAGCCCCACATTGGGCTCTATGCTGACAGCACGGAGTCTGCTTGGGGTTCTCGCTCTCCTGTCTTTCTGCCCCTCCCCTGCTCACACATGTGCTTTCTCTCTCTCAAAGTAAATAAATATTTTTTTTAAAGAAAAAGATTTGACATACATTCTCATCCTGGACCCATTTGTTTCCAAATTTTCTTTTCTATAAGGTTTGTGAAGTGAGAGAGACAGGGAGGCCAGCCTTACATTCACTGTTTGCTGTGCCTTTTGTTTGACCTGTAGTTCTCAACCAAGGACTGCATGGGTGGAGGTGCTGTCAATGAGAACCACCTAGAGGAGTGTTTTCAAACTGTACAACCTAGTGTTCCCGGATGAGAAGAGAGACTCCAGTGCTTGGAGAGGAATATAGAACTGAGCATGTTATTATTTCAAAGGAAGTTCAGAAGACCACACAGTAAGGATAGTTCTGTTCTCATTTCATCCTTCGCAAATATAAAGCCTCAAGGCACAAAGTGCTGATTCGCTTCCGAGTGTCCCTTCTCGCAACAGAAAGTGGATTTTCATTGGGCCCAGGGTGAGTCTTTCAAAGTGGAAGTGTTTCCTCAGAGCTTCATTGCTCAAGGCCACCAGGAGCCCTTTCTTAATGTGATAGTGTATGTCATCAGGAATTACATGTCTTGCATAAAATACGTTCATGCAGGATTTCTGGAAATTGTAGTTTATGCTTGTGAGTGTGCATGAGGGGGGGGGGAGAAGGAGAGAGCGAAGGAGAGAGAGATTCTAGGTATATGGCAATTATGTTTATAATTTCCAAGACCTTTTTCTTGTTTTCTGATTGTTCCTTACACATTCCTATTCCTGCTATAATTGCGACACATATACTTGGGTTTTTGAAGACAATGATTTGAATAATATTAAATTCTTGAGTTAATATCCTTTTTGTCCTCTGTGTATATGTGTACCTGCACGTGTATACGTATTTATGTGTTTGTACAGAGTATTTCCTTATTCAAAGAAAGAAAACTGGATCTAATTTAAATACTAAATTGCCGTTATATGAATGCAAGGGACAGTAATGTTGATGGCGGCCATAACTGCTCCTACCTCTCATATCTGCTGTCTTCTTTTTCAAATGATTCATTTGTTTGTTTGTTTTAGTTGATTACAGGGCTCTCTTTAGCCTCCTGTTCCTTGGTGAGCTTTTCTGTGTAACAGCATTGTGTGTGTGTGTGCGTGCGTGTGTGTGTGTGTGTGTGTGTGTGTATTACTGAGATACCTGCCCCCCCAAGCATATAAGGATTCTCCCCACTGGCTATTATTACCAAGAGAATAGTCTGTTTGATACAGGTGTTCCTCAATATTGAGTATTGTTGCTATTCTTTCCTATTAAATATGGATGGCATTTATATACATTAATAATTACTATGTAATTTAATGACCACATCATCCCTAATAACTTCTATCATTTACTGAACTCCTAGTTCGATATGTCAGAAACTTAGGAACACTATCCCATTTCATTTATTAATCTCTAAAATCATGTGATATGGATGATCAAATCCCATTTTATAGATAAATCATGAAGATACTTTCCTGAGATGGCACAGGTAGTGATAGAAATCATAGAACATTGAGTCAACCTCTGATCTGTTCAAAGTCCCTTCCACCCAGCCTTAGAAAATGCGTGTCTTGAACACTGTCAGTCATGGATTCGGCAAGTATTTACGGAGCATCCATCACGGGACAGGCACTGACCTAGGATACGGTGTACAGTAGTGAATAGAAGGAGGTAACAATGAAGACTCCCCCTTGCCTGAGCTGCCTGATCAAACTCCATACCTCATTTCCTCTGCTATCCCTAGGACGCTGCTAAGCAGCATCCAGACCCTATGCTAAGCCCATTGCTAAGGATTAACTGTCATCTGTGATTTAAATTCAGTAGCTTTGATTTCCTTTCAGTCCCTTTAGAGGAGGATAATATCATTCCCACAGGGTCCAGAGAATTTCCCGTTCTTACTTGCCCTGAGATTGCAACTTAACAGTTCCGCACAAGCAGAAAAGTTATGAATGGTTCTTCCCCTACTCTTTCCACTCCTCCCACCTCTGCCTCCTAACAGGAGCAGCTGTTTTCTATTACAAAATAGTCTGACAAGGTGCTGGTCTGGAGCAGTGTCTCTTTGGCAGGTAATTTTGATGAAGCCCAGAGGTAAGGGGGTGGGTGTCTCTGATGGGTTTCCGGTCCTGTTATCAGTCCCATCCGGCACCCCCAGACATGGCTGCCGTCTGCACAGGGGGCTGATTTCTGGCTTGGAGCCCGTGCTTGCTGAGAGCATCAGTCATCTGTCAGGACTAATCCATTAACTTTTTTCTGCTTAAGCAGAGAGCTTGGATGTGAGGGAAATATCCAGCCTCTCTCTGGCAGAGAACTTGGTCCTTGAACACTGAGTAGCCCTACCAGTTCTGATTGGACCCTCATGTTTTGTTTGCTTTGTTTCTTTGTTGTTGTTCTAGATTTAGGAAAGTAAAGTAGCAATTCTAAATATTAAGAAATGGACAGTAAAGGGAAAAAGCAAAAAACAAACAAAAAGTTTCCCTTCCCAGCCAAGCTATCCGCAAAGATGAACCCAGTGCTGTTTTTACCCAGGCAACTTTTACCTGTGACTCCAACTAGACTTCAAAGTTTTTTTTTAATGTTTATTTTTTAGAGAGAGAGGGAGACAGAGTGCAAGTGGGGAAGGGGCAGAGAGAAAGGGGGACACAGATTCCAAAGCAGGCTCCACTCTCTGAGCCATCAACACAGAGCCCAATGCAGGGCTCAAACTCACACAGGAGAGATCATGACCTGAGCTGAAGTCAGACACTTAACCAACTGAGCCACCCAGGCTCCCCCCAGTTAGACTTTATATTGTCCTTGGTTTTTAGGAAAAACAGGTGCTTTAGCAGCAAAGCTCCAAATACCAACTAAGCTTTTAACCTGGGTCCTATTCTACGTATTGGCCTCTGAGGATTATTTCCAGGAACTGGCTTTCCCTTGCACTCAGCTTTACTGTTGAGATGCAGCAAACAGCTGAATAATCTAATAAATTTATCATTAAGAAAGAAATTGTTCTTGCCCCTAATTGGCTTTGCTAGATCTGAATGCTCCCTTTCTGTAAAGAACACCAGATACCAGGAGATTTGGGTGCTTATTTCAACTCGGTGATTAATAATGATGCTAACAATAATAAATATAACAGAAACACTTAGCATTCAGGAGAAATTAACACTAACAATATTTATCAAGCTCTTACTCTGTGTTAATATGGAATAATATGTGCATGTTTCATATGTTATCTGATTTAAACTTCACCACTACTCTGATAAAATTGGTGTTATTATTAACACCCTTCTTTTACAAATGAGGATATTGAAACAGAAAGGTCAAATAACTTGTCCAAAGATACTACTTATTAAAATATTAGAAATAGGGTCACCTGAGTGGCTCAGTCAGTTGGACATCTGACTTCGGCCCAGATCATGATCTCACAGTTTGTGGGTTCGAGCCCCGTGTTGGGCTCTATGCAGACAGCTCAGAGCCTGGAGCCTGCTTTGGATTCTATGTCTCCCTCTCTCTCTCTGCCCCTCCTTGTTCGTGCTCTGTCTCTCTCTCTCTCTCAAAATAATAATAATAATAAACATTAAAAAATAGTAAAAATAAAATTTATTGTCAAGTTTATCTGTTTCCAAAGTTCTTATCCACAGACCCAGTCTGCCTTAACAATTACTCCATAACCTTGGACATGACATGAGCTTGCCTCCTCATATGAAGAGCAGAGATGAGGCCAGGTATTGCAGGGCATAGTTTTAAGTTTCTTTATAACCCCTTGATCCTTAAGAGAAAAAGACAGGATATGGTGGAAGGTTCTAGCAAGTTATATGAAGCCAACATTAGTAGTGATGATAATGATACTATAATGAATTTATACAGTTTTAACTTTTAAAAACTCTTTTGTTTTATTACTGCCATGAAATAAATGTTTGTATCTTCCAAAATTCATGTTTAAGCCCTAATCCTCAATGTGATGTTATTTGAGAGGCGCCCTTAGGGAGTAATTAGGTTTAGATAAAGTCACAAGGGTAGAGCCCCCATGATAGGATTAGTGTCCTTATAACAAGAAGAAGAGACCATAGTGTTCCCTTTCTGTCTCTCTCTTTCTCTCTCCCCCTCTTGCTTTCTCTCTCTCTCTCTCTCTTCCTCCTCCACCTTTCCAACCCTCTTTTCCTCTCCCTCTTCCCCTGCCTCCCTCTGTCTCTGTCTCTGTCTCTGCTATGTGAAGATATAGTAAGAAGACAGCCATCTGCGAGCCAGGAAGACAGTTCTCACCAGGTACCTTGGCCTTGGACTTTCAACCTCTAGAACTGTGAGACATAAATGTCTGTTGTTTAAGCCACTGGCTCTGTGGTATTTTGTTATAGCAGCCTGAGCACACTAAGACAATTACCTTATCTGAATCTCTCAGATTGTGAGATTCTCACAATACTGAGCTGATGGAATAGGTACTACTTTTCCAGTTTTACATGAGAAAAATTGAGTCAGGGTTTTACGCACTAAGAAACATACAGGTGTC
Organism: Crocuta crocuta; assembly: GCF_008692635.1. NCBI lineage: Eukaryota > Metazoa > Chordata > Mammalia > Carnivora > Hyaenidae > Crocuta > Crocuta crocuta. Next base: position 5,184,584 of record NW_027528872.1, read on the forward strand.
CGTAAATGCTGCCCCTGGCCTCAATATTCTCCTTTCCTCATGGTTCAAGTGTACAGTCTGAATATATGATGAGTTCTCTACCAATGGAGCTGTTCTAATGGGATTTTACACTGCTTTTGCTAAATTCTTTCCAGGTAACCACAAGTATGCACTCAGCCTCAGAACTTTCCTTCTGTATGCAAATACCTTGTTGCTGGTTTCAAGTGGAACTTACTGGTGCACTGACTTCAAGAGATGAGTTGTATTAAAGACCTGGGGCCAAAAATTAATTGAACTTTTTACTCATGATCCTCTAGTTTTCATAAATTCGAGAAAAGCCCTTTCCAGGCTCAGAAATATAAGCTCCAGGAATTTTTTCTCAGTGTCTCCTGCTCATGTACGTAACGTTTTCTCTGTCCCTCCACCTTGGTCACTTTCTCTGCTCAGCAGAAATCCCTGCTGACTGGACTTTTCACAACATGAGAGCAGCAGAGCGCGGTTCTGGCACAAATCGGCACAAACGTGCAGATTTCCCTAAGCATTCTTCATGGCAACCTCTCTGGGTTCTGGTCAAGCAGCCTCTTTGGATGGATATCTGGAAACATCTTTGAGACCAAAACTTTGGTAAAAGGTGAAAGATTTATGCAATCTGAAGAGAAACCAGAGAATTGAGACCAAAACTTTGGGATCCAATACCTATCCTGTACACATTTTCCATACTTAGCCCTGACAAAATACGTAGAGTCGTTGGTTAAGGCTTTATTAGAGAAGTCATTTGTTAAAGCATCTTTGACACTCTCAGTATCTTGATCCTGATGGATATGAGAGACAGAAGGAGAGAAGACAAGAAACACAGTGCTAAATGGAACTTCCTGTCTGAAGGAAGGTCAAGCACATCAGGAGAGCTTGAGAGAGTTGCATTTGCTCCCCATCTTGTCCTCCTTCAGACTCTCCCAGAAAACTAATGATGGGCTCCCCCACTTAATGCGGTTGAGACAAGACAGCACGCGCGTCAACATCTTGTCATTCCTCCTTCCCACCGTTTTATCTCTTTCCCCACAAAACACTTTGGATTTAGTTGTGGGTATGACCCTTGACCCCCAACACTGAGCCAGACCCATTTAATCCTCCATGTTTGTTCTCTTTGAGGAATCAGCATAGCCAACAATCCAATGACAGATACTTTCTAGTCTGAGCTTAATTCCCTTGCAATTCATCTCCTCTGCTTTGACACGGTGCCTTTGGGGAAGTGTCCCTCTTAACCAACATAGACATTGAGACTACGTGAACAAATTGCATGTCATCCTCGAAAGGTTCCCCAGTCTGGGGGAGTTAGTAAAACTCAGCTTTGCAAACACCCACACATCTTTCACACCACACATTAAAACTCTGGCATTTTTGACTCATCCGCTTCTCTCTTCTTCAGATATAGATAAAGTGAATGCCTGGCAGTTAGCTGTGTGGGAAGGGTTTGGTTGAGGCTAGAACATATAACAGATTTTGCAAGTGATAAGAGATGAGCATATGACAGGACTAGAATGGGGGACACTTTGAAAATTTGGACCGCTTATGGTCATTGAGTCATTGGTTGGTGGGACAGACACACTCACACACACACTGAGGGTCTTACAAGCAAGGCTTTCCACTTATTTTTTTCTTTTGCAAAAGCCTTCCATCATTTTGTCAGTTTTTCAAGCAACTTCATCTTATGCCATAGTTACTTTCATTAACGGCATGAAAACTAGACTGCAGGAGACCAAATAGTACTATTTGAAATACTTGTAAGTGGTTTACCTTCAAGAACTTTGACTAGCCTGAAACATCTTCAGATCAGCTATTCTGGGGCGCCTGGGTGGGCTCAGTCAGTTAAGCATCTGACTCTGGATTTTGGCTCAGGTCATGATCTCACAGTCCATGGGTTCGAGCCTCACATCAGGCTCTGCACCAACAGCAAGGAGTCTGCTTGGGATTCTCTCTCTCTGCTTCTCCCCAACTTGCATTCTCTCTTTAAAAATAAATAAATAAAACTTAACAAAAAATATCAGCTGGAGTGCCTGGGTGGCTCAGTCAGTTAAGCGTCTGACTTTGGCTCAGGTCAGGATCTCATGGTTCATGAGTTCAAGCCCTGGATCAGGCTCTGTACTGACAGCTCAGAGCCTGGAGGCTGCTTCCGATTCTCTGTCTCTCTCTTTCTCTGTCCCTTCCCCCACCCCCTTGCACTCTGTCTCTGTCTCAAAAATAAATAAAAAATTTAAAAAATCAGCTATCCTTAGCCTGTCTTCAATTCCACAACTAGAAATCCATTTCTTTGATTTCACAAACCTTGATATTCTAATAGCAAGGAACTTGATGAAGTGTTCAGGCCTTAGAGTTAGGACAGTCTAGATTCAAATCCTCACTAATCAAATGATACTAACCTTCATTTGTAAAATGGGGACAATGAAATAATATTCACCTCTAGGGTTATTTTAAGGGTTAAGTGAGGGGGCTCATTATTAAGTCATTGGTATTGTCATTATTGCCATTGCCACCATAAACAAGCTTCATCTATGGTACATACTGGTAAGTTCCCGAATCTGTATTCATAGCAAGTTTTATCCACCCTAGATTTGTTCTTGATAAAGTTTTACTGCCTCCTGAGGCTGCCAAGTAATTTTTCAAAAGTGGTGGTAATCATTAGAAATTTCTGCCTAAATGCAGCTCAATCTGTATCCCTCTAATTTTCATTTGTGCATTTCAGTTAGAATCCGTTATACAAAAGGATACAAACCAGTGACTTTTGGTTTTCAAAGGAATTTATGTTGACTCACTCTCTTCATTCCCTCTTGTTCTCTCACCTGTTGCAAGTAAGACATATCTGGGGTGTTCCGCTTGTATCTATGCTGTCTCTTAAAGCCCCTCTTCAATTTTCTAGGTCAGAAAAATCCGTAACATTCACTAAGCCCCTTGAATTTAAGCATTTTTTCTTTTTCTTTTTCTTTTTTTTAAGTAGCCTTCATGCCCAGCACAGAGCCCAATGCCAGGTTGAATTCATGACCCTGCAATCAAGACCTGAGCTGAGATCAAGAGTTGGATGCTTAATAGCTGAGCCACCCAGGTACCTGGAGGCATTTTTTCTTAGTTGAAACAGAATAGACATTAATTAGTAAATACTCATTTATTCATTACCAAAATGGAATAACTGTTAATATTCTTTTATATTTTATCCAGATTTATCTAGAGGCAAAAGAACCATACAGATAAAGTTGTGGTCTCTATGATCTCCTCCTTAATTACATTCCCTTCCTTTCCAGTGCTAGCCAGTAGGATGAATGTGATATACATTCAATGCTATATATTTAATACATATATAGTAAATATCACATATACACTATATATATGCATGTATGTATATAGTATATATATACTAACAAAGCTATATAATTCCTTTGTGGCACTATTTAAATTAAATACAGTATATGTCGAGTTTTCTAACATGCTTTTTTATTCAGTATTACATGTTAAAGAGAGTCATGAGGGGCACCTGGGTGGCTCAGTTGGTTGAATGTCCTGCTTCGGCTCAGGTCATGATCTCACAGTTCATGAGTTCAAGCCCCGTGTTGGGCTTTGTGCTGACAGCTCGGAGCCTGGACTCTGCTTCAGATTCTATGTCTCCCTCTCTCTCTGCCCCTCCTCATCTCACACTCAGTCCCCCTCAAAAATAAATAAGCATTAAGAAAATTAAAAAAATTTTTAAAGATAGATTCATGATTATATCTATATAGGTTATTACTTTTTAACTGAAGTATATGAATATGCCACTATCAGTCCATCATCCCTTTCTCTTTCTCTCTCCACTGCTGCTTGATATTTGGATTATTTCCATTTCTTTGTTATAGGAATGCTGTATTGGATACCCTCGTATATCATTACACCTTACTCTTTGTGAATAAGTATGTGCAGTTTATCTATGGTAAACACACATGTAGACATACACATATGTGCACACATGTACACATTCTTAGCTTGGATGATGGGTCACAGAATACGGAAGTTTGGAGGTATTGTCATTGCTCTTCATGATGTCTCTCTGTAATCAGTATTAAATGTAAAATCAGTATTAAATGCAATCAGTTATCCCCACATGCTGGGCCAGACATTGCTATTTTTTCCCAGTCTGGTAAGTTTGAAATAGTATCTCACTTTTTTGAGTTTCCCTGATTACTTGCACAGCTGAGTATATTTTCATATGTATTTCGCAAATTCAGCTTTTATTTTCTCTAAGTGGTACATAAAAGTACTTTGCCCATTTTTCCATTGGGTTCTTTGATATTTTTCCTTATCGGTTCATATTTCTCTTTATATCCTGGATATAGGATTCAATATGCTGACCATAGCTCCTCTCAGTGGCATTCTACTTTTGCGTACATACCTTTCTTCATGCAGACGTCTTAAGTGCAAAGTGGTCAGGTTCCCAGGCTATTTAGTTATAATTTTGACTTTGTATGTCTGGGGCTTTTTTAAAGTTTATTTATTTATTTGAGACAGAGAAAGGTGGAGGTTGCGGCAGAGAGAGGGAGAGAGAATCTCAAGCAGGCTCTGTGCTGTCAGCGCAGAGCCCGACGTGAGGATTGATCCCACAAACCATGAGATCATGACCTGAGCCAAAATCAGGAGTCAGATGCTTAACCAACTGAGCCACCCAGGTGCCCCTGTATATCTGTTTTAATAAATTTTTTGCAACTCCGAAATCTTAAGGATATAGGCTTATTTTTCCTCCCAATTGCTCTGCAGTTTATTTTTCCATTGAAGTTTTAATGTGTTCTATTTATAAAATGAACTAAGGATCTCTACCTATCAATGATTTATGTATATTTTATATAAATATGCATAACCAGCTCCTCCAGTGTCACATATCAAATAATCCATTTTTAGTTCACTAATTCTTCATGTGTCCTCTTTAGATTTTATGCCCTCTGTTGTGATTTTATTTTAATGACTACATTTTTCACTTTTAAGATTTTGAATTGGTTGGTTTTCACATCACCTATTTTCATGTTGCTATACAGTACTGTCTCTATTACATGAAAAATTTCCTCCCTGCTCTTAAAAAACGAATCCTAAAGATTTTTCCATTTCCTTATTTTCTAAAGTGAATTTCTGTCTAAAATGGTTCGTTGGTTGTCTTTTCTGAGCAATTCTCTTCACGTGCTCTGGAACTTTTATTTGCAAGCTCATCTTGTTTACGTCTCTCTTTCTGTGTACTTTTCTTCCCTTTTTTACCCATTCAGCTCCTTGCACCCTCCCAGCAGGGTAGAACTGGGTCTCTCCTCTGTCTCCTATTCTGCCTTGTGACAAAAATAGCAGGAGCCGGTCACTGCGCCAGCCCAACAAGGCTCGAGTGATGCAACTTTGTGTCGGTGCTGTGTCCCGGCACAGGTGTACTGAGCCCTGTACTAATGAAATTGGGTTTTGTCTCATTCACTGCATAGGATATTTCGAACACCAAGCTCCCAGAAGAGTTGAGCTGACTCCTATACATTTTAGTTCCTTTCTGGCTCACAGTGAGATTTGTCTCATGTTTTGGAGACAGCTTTATGTGGATTTTTTGTTCATTTAGAATATAGTTTAAAATACTAATTATTCAGAGGGGAAGGTACACTCTGGCCACAAATCTGATATGATGTATATTTTAATTTGTTTAACTATTACTAAACTGCTCTGCATAAAATAGAAACTTAGGCTGATTAGACAATCACAATGAACGAAGAAATGAATAAAGCAAAACTATCAGCTTTCATTTTCTGGTACAGCAATCTGGAATAGACCAGAGCAGTGGTTCCCAACTCCTTGTGCCAGAATAATCTGGAGCCTCAGCTTTTTCTTCCCTGAATTTTCCAGGTAATTGTTACGTTCAGTGAGGTTTGGGAACCACAGATCTAAAGGAATGTGCTCTAGGAAAAGGAGTCAGAAAACATGACATTCAGTTCCATCTCTTTCTCTTAACATCCATCTTTTTTTTTTAATGTTTATTTATTTTTAAGAGATAGAGACAGAGCACGAGTGAGGGAGGGGCAGAAAAAGAGGGAGACACAGAATCTGAAACAGGCTCCAGGCTCTGAGCTGTCAGCAGGGGCTCGAACTCGGGAACAGTGAGATCACAACTTACGCTGAAGTTGGTCGTTTAACCAACTGAGCTACCCAGGCACCCCTCTTAACATCCATATTAATTTGATTGAGCTAAAGCCTCTCAGAGTTTTGATTCTCCCAGATGTAAAAAGAAAAGGTTATTCCTTTCAAGTTCCTGAGAACCTTTTACATTTTGAATATATTTAATTCTAGTATTAGAGAACCAAATTATAGTAATTTCGCACCCACATTACACTCTTGACCTGGATTGAGAATGCGGTCAATTAAAACCCATAGATCTTTTTTACATGTTGTCACCAAGCTGACATCCCTCCAGCCTGCAATTAACTTTTGCACCTAAGTAAAGGAGTTTATTTTTTTCTGGCTTAAATTTATTTAAATATTTGTAAATATTTTTATTAAACTACTATATGCAAAAAGATAAATAAACATTCCAAGTATAAAGCTTGATAATTACTCACCAACCATATTCATGTAATCATCACCTAGGTCAGAGAACAGAATATTTTCTGCAACCCAGAAGCCCCTCTTTACGTTCCTTTTTCTTTAAAAATGTTTTAATGTTTTTTATTTATTTCTGAGAGAGAGAGACAGTGCGAGCAGGGGAGGGTCAGAGAGAGAGGGAGACACAGAATCCGAAGACAAGCTCCAGGCTCTGAGCTGGCTGTCAGCACAGAGCCAGACGCGGGGCTCCAACCCACGAACCGTGAGATCATGACCTGAGCCAAAGCCTGACGTTTAACCAACTGGGCCATCCAGAAGCCCCTACGTTCTTTTCTGGTAAATACCCATAACCATTTTGGATCATTTATGGCTACTACCACGTTAATTTTGCTCTTTGTTTTTGGACCTTATATGTGGAATCACAAATGTGTGTTAAGGTAAGTCATCTTTTGCTCAATATTATGTATATGACATTCAGGCATATTGCATGGAGTTCCAGATCATTATTTTTCATTGCAGCATAGTATTCCATAATAAAAAACATGCCATAGATTATATATCCATTCTATTGTTGGTGGACATATGGATAATTTCTAGCTTTGGCTATTATGAACAATGCTATTATGAAAATTCTAGTACAAGTTTATTGGTGACCATATATTTCCATTTTTTATTGGGAGTATAGCTAATAGTGATATTGTTGAATAATAGGTTATGTATATATTCAGATTCAGCAGATATAGCTGTACAGTTTTCCAATGTGATTGTACTAATCTCCCACCAGGAATATATGAATATTCTTATCACTTTATCCTATTGCCAAATTTGGTATTTTTGTGTTAGTCATTGTAGTTATTGTGGCCTCTGTATTTTGGTATCACATTATGATTTTAAGTAGTATTTAACAAGGATTAATGAGGCTGAATAATTTTTTGACATGGTTATTGGTTATCTTGATATCTTGTAAAATGTCTAACCAAGTCTTATGCTCATTTTTCTATTAAGTAATTTGTCTTTTTTATTGATTTGTTCTAGTTAGTTATATATTCTAAATGGGAATTCTTTCAAAAATATGTTTATTATAAATACTTTCTCCCATTCTGTGTGCTACATTTTCACTTAGTCATGTCTTAATTTCTTAATTTTAAGAATTTAAAATTTTTTAATTAATTTATGAATGTAAAGTGTAATTTTGGAATGTAAAAGGTATACATTTTATTCATAAGCAAGGGTGAGCTATCTTTTGTGGCGCTAAGTTTTACAGAGTCCAAAATTTCCTGTGCAAAAATTTCAGATTTAAATTTGTGAACATAATTTAATCTTTTAATATTTTATAAATTTAGTTATATTTGGTCTATATACAATTATTTCTATGAAGTTTTTTTTTCATTTTTAGCAATAAGGTTAAGCTTTCCATTGGTGTTTGACTTACAGGAAATTTTATTGTATGGAGGTTTGGCACTATTCATTGCGTTTTGTACTAATAACGTCTAGTATTTTTTAAAGATTCTGTTTATTGACCATGATTCTGAAGTAGCACTTATGTATGCTTTTTAAAATTTTTTAATGTTTATTTTTGAGAGTGAGAGACAGACAGAGCATGGGTGGAGAAGGGGCAGAGAGAGAGAGAGAGAGACAGAATCCAAAGCAGGCTCCAGGTTCTCAGCAGTGAGCACATAGCCAGATGTGGGGCTCGAACTCATGAACTGTGAGTTCATGACCAGAGCTGAAGTCAGATGCTCAACCTACTGAGCCACCCAGGTACCCCTATGGTTTTTTTAATGTTTCAATTGTGAAAGTTCTTACTTTGCTATCCAATTATACTCTTGATTCAATTTTTTACTGGTAACATCAGAATCAAAATACCTTGTTGATTAAATTTGACTTTTACTTTTCTAAATCTTCATAAAATTGCCCTATATCTGAAAATTATTTTCTGTTCTTTGGAAATATGGTTTCCTATGATTGAGCAACCCTTGACATCTGAAGTTCAGATAGAAACCAGGCTGGAGTGATAGGAAATCTGAAGGGAGGCCTGGCTCTGAGAATAGCCCTTTCTGGAAGCAAGTTCAAAGACACCTTCTAAGTGGTGATGAGTAATCTCTAGGTGTTCAGAAAAACCTGAACAGGAGCCACAGCTGGTTCTCCGTTGTTCTGAGGAGAATTTAGAAGGAGCAAGCAAGCAGAAACCAGAATTCTTTCAAGCCACAGTGGAGGTGTCAGTAGGTACCACCTGAGAAGGGGAGCGGCCCACAGCAGCCACAGTGACCAGATGCAGAAGGCCGAGTGAAAGAAAGGGAAACCCCTGTTGGACAGTACATGAGGAAATGCTCCGGAAAGAAGCTCAGGGCCAGCTCAGGGAAGACTCACAGTGGGGTGCTGTAGTGGGGTACTGTTGGTAGGCAGATGGGGGGCAGATGTCACAATTAAATTGGGTGTAAGAGCAAAGTGCAGTATTATACTGAGGCCCACTGAAGGGAAAGGAAGAGCATGGCTTTTGCCAGAGCAGAAGCACATTGAAAGAAGGGGAAGGGGAGGGGGTGGGAGGTGCCAGTTGGCTCTGAGCTGGGTGGCTGTGTAGCCCTAGCTGCACAGTAGGATCTTGCCCCTTCCTGTGAGCACATTAGCAGGAAGAAGGGAGTGGAAATGGTGAAAGGGTTTGTGGAAAAAATATGATACGCTCTTGAGGGGAAATATAGGTACTTTAACTGGTAAGTAATCTAAAACATTGTTTATATTTAAAAACACAATAATGAATGATGGTATACACTGCAAAATCAGCATGCATTTTAAATCTAAAATGAGATAGTTCAGGGATGCCTGAGTGGCTCAGTGTGTCCAGCATCTGACTCTTGATTTCAGCTCAGGTCATGATCCCATGGTTGTGAGATGAAGTCCCCTGTCGGACTCCACACTCAGCGCTGTCTGCTTGAGATTCTTTCTCTCCCTTTCTCTCCACCCCTCCCCCAGCCAAAGAAACAAATAGATATTTTTTAAAAAGAGCTTCTCTTTCTTTAATATAAGAGAATTCAGGGGTGCCTGGGTGGCTCAGTTGGTTAAACGTCCAACTTCAGCTCAGGTCATGATCTTGTGGTTCATGGGTTCAAACCCCGCATTGGGCTCTGTGCTGACAGCTCAGAGCCTGGAGCCTGTTTCAGAGTCTGTGTCTCCCTCTCTCTCTGCCCCTACCCCACTCGTACTCTGTCTCTCTCTTTAAAAAAATGAATAAACTTTAAAAAATAAAATACAATGAGGGAATTCAAAGATGTATTGGATGCAACTGAGATAAGAGTTTATTGTACTGCTATTTGAGACATTTGGAAGCAAATGTTTAATAATCACTAATAAGGTTAATGGAGCTCTTGAGACTTCTGAACATAAAGAAGATGAAAGAGATGTTTCAGAAATATCAGTATGAAGATTCTCTGCAGTATGGATCTTAAGGGAAGTGTTATGAGGAAAAACAAAAACTTACTAGGAATGAACTGCAATGTTCTATGTCCAGATAATTGATAGCTTGGTAGCCATGGGAATAGGGAGGTAAGGAAGTGACAAATTCAATAGGCGTTTACAAAGGAAAAGTCATCATGATGATTTGGTGAACAAAAAGACAAAGGAGGTAAAAACAAATGTAAAAATGAAGATTCCAAGATTTGGACAACCAAGAAAGTGATGGCATCTTTGACACCTAAAAGGGAAACAGAATCATTTGATTTGCTACTTTCTGCTGCAGTTTTCCTTGTGAATGTTGAGTACTGGAGTGGATAGAAACTCCTTTCTCCATTCAGATACCCCCATGGCATCATCTTCTAGGGCAAGTCAATCTGGTTTCCTCCTAAATGTGTGCTGAATCCTGAAGTAAAAATACTCTAAATTCCAGTTGCAGCTAAGGGCTTACTTGAGCACAGGGGAGGTTAAGTCTCCTGACTTAGGGTTTCTTTGTGGCAATTTGAAAAAAAAATCAGAAATGAGCATCTCCTTGAGCTCAAGGCGAGGTTTCTCAGGGAAACATCCAGAGTCAGATTCCTGTACTGAACAGCCTTTGCATGGCTTCCCGTGACCTACTGATATCTGAAGAATTTTCAAATATTAAGGGAATGACTCCTTGTTTATAATCAAAGAGAATGCAAGACTTGAGGGTTTCATTAATAAGGCCTGAGGGATAAGCCTTTAAATTCTTCAATTTGCATAGAGGTTGCTCTCTCTCAAACCTCTTAGCACTGTTGATTCTTCTGAGCCACATGCTTCTTCAATAAGCTTCTGGGACAGAGAAAGAAAGAAGATCTCTCTCCGTATCTATGTTTCTGAAAGATGGAGGCCAAATAACAGGTTCTGTATTTATATGAATTGTAGATATAACACTTCATTCATTCATTCATTCATTCATTTTCATTCTTTTTAATTTTTTTTATTAAAAAATTTTTTTTGTTTTATTCATTTCTAGGAGAGAGAAACAGCGTGAGCAGGGGAGGGTCAGAGAGAGAGGGAGGCACAGAATCTGAAACAGGCTCCAGGCNATTTATTCTTTTTTTTAAGAGAGCACTTTTTGGGGTGCCTGGGTGGTGCAGTTGGTTAAGCCTCTGATTCTTGGCAGGAGTGCCTAGGTGGCTTAGTCGGTTGAGTATCCGACTCTTGCCTTCTGCTTGGTCATGATTTTGTGGTTTCGTGAGTTCAAGACCCACTTGGGGCTCCATGATGACAGTGAGAACCCTGCTTGGGATTCTTGGTTTTCTCTCTCTCTCCCCTTCCCCCATTTGTGCTGTCTCTGTCTTTCTCAAAATAAATAAATAAACTTAAAAAAAAAAAAAAAGAACCTCTGACTCTTGGTTTTAGCTCAGATCATGTTTTCATAGTTTATGAGTTCGAGCCCTGCATCAGGCTCTGTGCTGACAGTGCAGAGCCTGCTTGGGATCCTCTCTCTCTCCCTCTCAAAATAAAATAAATAAATCTTTTTGATTTTATTTTTTAAATGTTTTATTTATTTCTGAGAGAGAGAGAGAGGCAGTGTGAGTAGGGGGTGATCAGAGAGAGAGGGAGACACAGAATCTGAAGCTGGCTCCAGGCTTTGAGCTAGTTGTCAGCACAGAACCAGATGCAGGGCTTGAACTCACAAACCATGAGGTTATGTCCTGAGCCAAAGCTGGATGCTTAACTGACTGAGCCACCCAGGTGAGTCTAAATAAATCTTTTTACAAAGGGCTTTCATTGATCATCTAGTCAATGCATGGCATTCTTCTTTATGTTGTGAAAATTTTTTAAAAATTGAACTATAGCTAACTGTAGCACATTGTCTCTTTCTTCAAGGAGACAATATAAAAGAGGGAAAAAAGAATGATATTACATCCCAAGTCAATGGAGCAACATTACCGTGTGAATTATATCACAAGATGGTCAAGAGTATGGAGAAAATATGAGCATGCAGGTGCAAAGGCACACCTTATTCACCATAGGAGTAAAGATACCAGATATGACAGGGTTCAAGTGGAGTCCATGGCGCTCATGTTGAGAAGAGGTAAGAAATGAGAATTAAGATGGGAGAGGGGGATGGAGGCTACATTGCAGAGTGCTTTGAATACTGAATGACTACTTTTTTTTCTCTGATGAGCGTGTATAGTTCCGAGAAACTGGTTTCTTCTGTTAACTGACAAAGTTCTGAGGATCAGATGTTTTCTACTGTCCTGACCAAAGTAACTATTCTTTGACTATATGATGAGAGCAGACTTTATGATTAATCTGAGGAAGTGGACAGGAAACTAGAAGTAGGGCGCCAATAGAAAACAGCAAGTGATGATAATTTTTATACATATAAACTGATCAACCTTCATAACAGCCCTTGATAATATAAATAGGAAATAAAATATGATTTTATAGATGAATACATTGAGGGTCATAGAGGTTAAGTGACTTATTACAAGTTACTCATAAAGTAAAAGAGCAAGCCTTTCCCAAGATCCAAGTTGTGTGCCTTTGTCATAACAAGTCTATCCTGTTCCAAAAAGCCACCAATACTCTAAAATATTCTGTGCAATGTAAAATTTATTTTAATATAGTGTGGCTATATAAAATATATATATTTTTAATATAAATATAATTAAAATATAAATATAAATATAATTAAAAATATATAAAAATATATATTTTTAATATAGTGTGGCTATATATTAAAATTTATTTTAATATAGTGTGGCTCTTATTCTGATTTACAGGGGCAAGGGAAATGGACAGGATTATAGAAGATGCCTCTGTAGAAACTTTTAAAAAGACGAGGAAATATCTATTGAGTAGCAGGTCTTCAATAGTCCTGTACATTTCAGTATGTTAAGATGAGCATTCCTTGAAGACTAGGGAAAATACAGCCAAACTCCCGTAGTGTTCATTTTATTCCTTTCTAGTAAGTAAGGGATTTATAAAGACATTTGATTTCTTTCAGAATTGACAAAACAAGCATTATGAACACTTTTGTGTTCATAGGACCAGGCTGTTTCCTTTCTTGTCTCTAGAAGTGGGATGTTCCGCCATTGTTGCAAGTTGACAACTGATACTTTTGCCAGATTCTATGCAATATAACCTCCTTTCTGGCTTCATGTATGGTTCAAAGGATCCCTGGGACTCTTAATGGAGGAAAAAAAACTTCTAATCTAGAGAGACTTTTAGTTGAAGTCCCTGAGCTCTCTGAAGTTTTAGGAAGGCCATTCAGAGTTGCTCTGAATTGCTTCTTCCAAGGCTTCTTTTTTTAAGGCTTATTTATTTATTTTGACAGAGGAAGAGAAAGAGATGAAAGGAGGGGGAGGGGCATAGAGAGAAGGAGAGAGAGAGAATCCAAAGTAGGCTCCATACTGGCAGTGCAGAGCCTGAGGTGGGGCTCAAACTCATGAACCATGTGATGATGACCTGAGCGAAAGTCAATAGTCAGATGCTTAACTGACTGAGCCACCCAGGTGCTCCCAAAGCTTCTTCATTGTAAAATGAAAAAAAAAATTTCTACTCTTCTTCCCACCCTACACTGCGCCAACCACTAGGAATTTACAGATGTAATCCCAGGGATTACATGCCTTGGTGACAGGGATGTATTTTGATGGTGAGACTGAAGACAATTCTATTTGGTAGCAACGTGGGACCAAATAATAAAGACAAAAATCACTTAGCTCCTGGGAGGTGGGTCTCCACAATGCTGTGTCTAAAATGTGTATGGTTTATTGCAATCTGAATAGAAGGTCTTCATTTCTACAAAAGCCAGATTTGTTCCCTAACCTGCTTCTGGCAGCAAAGTCACTTTGTTAACCTTTCACCACTATGCTCTATTATAATGTGGAAGACTGAATTCTGGGTGTGTTAAGATGGCATTAATCATATCAATGTGATGTCACTAAGTTTAATGCTGCTGTTTAAAATTTTTTTTTTGTTTTGTCTTTTTAAGCCAATCTATGTAATAAATTGCTCTTTGGTAATTTTTGATTTCCTAAAGTGTGTTGAGGTTATCTGGAAGATTGGGTGTGGCTTTTGCCCAGCTGAATTCAACAACAACTGCCACTGTACAGTTCCATAATCATAGCTTAAGGGATTGTGGTTGGTTTTGTTTATCCATTCCTCAGTATAGAACAGAAATGATAGATTTTTTTTGTTGTGTGGACTAACAATGGTGAACAGAAGAAGAACTTAAATATTTGGTCTTGATTCAGAAGGCTGACAGATCACCTAACAAAAGGAAAAAAAGGTGAGGCTTCATTTAATCCATCGGAGGCAGAATCTTTATATATAGCACTAGTGTACATTTGAGACTTTCTTTCAGGAGTGGGAGTTACATGGAAAATGATGGGGTAGGTGTGAAGGGGGAGATGAAAGGTTTAATTTAAAAACAAAAAAGTGTGAGTAAAGGAAATTATTTTGCTGAAATATATTTTGCTTGATCTGGGTATCTGGGGACCACATTATTAAATTATTTGTTAAGCTGCAGTTGAATTGCTTACATGATAAGCCACGTGTGGACTGCCTTCTGCCTCAGTTGCCGGTCACACTTATAAATTGCAACACTGTACCCTATGTTGGAGGTACGTTACCTTCTCCATATTTGTATTTTTACCATATACGTTGCTATTTGAAATGTTATGTACTGGAAAGGCCACAAAACCCCCGACAACACAAAAAAGAAACACCTACGTTGAAAGGCTGGATTGTGAAATCTGTTTTTATTCTGACAAATTTTAGGGTTAACTCCATTTTTTGAAACCCCTAAGGTAGTTTTATGGCAAAGAGAATATTATTTAACTTAACACCCATTTCTTTATACTACTTTTGATGAGGTTAGTCGTATGTATTACCTTGGCTAGACTATATACCTAGCTGTTTAATCAAACACTGATCTAAGGGTTGCTGTTAAGAAATTTTGTAGATATGGTTAACATCTACAATCAGTCAAACTTTATAAAGATTAACCTTGATAATGTGAGTGGGCCTTGTCCAATCAGTGGAAAGCCTTAAGTAAAAAACTGAGGTTTCTCAGAGGAGGAATTCTGCCTCAAGGCCACAGCCTGACCTGTGAATTTCAGTCTTGCCAGCCTCCACAACTGTGTGATGAGCCAGTTCCTGAAAGTAAATAGACAGACAGATAGATAAGTGTGTGTATGCCTCTGCATGTGTGTGTGTGTGTGCGTGTGTGTGTATGTTTTTGGTACTGCTTCTTTGGAGAATGCTGTAGTGGATATAAGAATGCTGACTGAACATAGTTTTCTTATATCCACTACTGAAATGTCTGCCTGTAAGGAGTAGATGCTGCTAATTTCATTGGTGACTTTCCAGAACCAAGTTCAGGTCAAGTTCACTATTGCCTAGGGTACCTGAGTAGTTCAGTCAACTGAGCTGACTTTTTGTGGGGTCGAGCCCCGTATCTGGGCTCCATGCTGACAGTGCAGAGATTCTCTTTATGCCTCTCTCCCCTGTGCACACTTTCTCCCTTTCAAAATAAATAAATAAACTTTTTAAAAAAATTCACTATTGTCTTAAAATGGTGTAGCCCTCTCTTCTGCTTATATTTTTGTCCCAACCTTTTAAAAAAATTTTTTAACCTTTATTCATTTTAGAGAGACAGCATGAGCATGAGTGGGTGAGGGGCAGAGAGAGAGGGAGACACAGAATCTGAAGCAGGCTCCAGGCTCTGGGCTGTCAGCACAGAGCCCAATGTGTGGCTTGCACTCACAGATGGTGATCATGAGCCAAAGTCGGATGCTTAACTGACTGAGCCACCTAGGTGCCCCATGCCAAACTTTTATATATTTAAGTATTTCAGGTTCATTTGTCTTCTCATTAGCCACATGATTGTATTTACTCAAGATGGCCTAATTCAAGAGTTTCATAGATTCATTAAATGTCAGATGTAGACAAGATCTTACAAGTCATCTAATCCAAATTTCTACCTAATAGATAAGGAAGATAAATAGTAAAATGATTGTTAATGTTAAAACTGGGCTAGGCAGTCATATTTTCTCAAGCACTATTATATCATTCCACTCTATCATCAGTTCTTCATGCCAATAGTCTCCTCCCTGACCCAGCCCTTGAAAATTGTCTGATTCATCTATCATGGGGTAAGTCAGAAAGCTCTTGGGATGAAGACAGATTATTATGAATGGGGTGGAAGAAACCATGGAGAAAGGAAGTTGCTACCTTTTGTTCTGAAACTCTACCATGTGCAAAGGCATCCAAACTAACGTGTTCCATTTGAATTCACACATAGTTCAAATATACTACTTCCCTTGTCCAAAAAAAAAAAAAAAAAAAAAAAAAAAA
>NW_027528872.1:5201062-5295364 GCF_008692635.1 Crocuta crocuta
AAAAAAAAGCAATGGAAAAGCATTCAAGAAACAAACGAAATTTGCTTCCAACAAGGACCTGTAGAATTGTTCCCCCTCTAAATGTAGTTTTCCTTTCTTTTTTTTTTTTTTAACATTTATATTTGAGAGATAGAGACAGAGCACAAGAGGAGGAGGGGCAGAGACGGAGACACAGAATTGGAAGTAGGCTCCAGGCTCTGAGCTGTCAGCACAGAGCCCAGTGTGGGGCTTGCACCCAAGAACCGTGAGATCATGACTTGAGGCAAAGTCAGATACTAAAACTGACTGAGCCACCTAGGCACTCCTTTTATTTTCGAAATCAAGCCCATAGAGATTAATGGGCAGATTATTAGACCTGGTACAAGTCAAGTGAAACATGATGTTTTAGACTTGGTGTGGAATTGGGCCGTTGGCTTTCTTCTGGAAAATGTGATCCTTTGTTGTGTGTAGTTGTATTCTTTAAACTGCCACTGGATACCTTTGTGTTGGGGGGCACTTTGTCTTAGGGGAGTGAATTTGGCTTATGAAGTGAATATATATACCTTTTCTTAATGCTTATAAACAGATTGAAATTCAGGACTCCAGATCTTACAAAATTTTCTTACAAAGGTAAAAAATATTTGTATATTCTTGAGTTTTAGTCACACAACGTTTCCTACCTAAGTCTTCTACTCCAAATTTTACACATGCAATTCTAAGAATAAATGTGTAGACTGTTCTGTCTATAAAAGATTTCCAGACCCAGCATCTCAGTGGAACTCACTGTTACATCTGTGAAGCATGTTGGACAGCAACTGAGAGACTGAAGGCAGTAAAGAATTTTGACATTTCCCAATACCAAATAACTAGAATTCAGCAGATGTGGGTCTTAATCTAAATTTTCTGATTCAAAATTTTGTGTCTTTCCACTGTAGATCTTTGGCCACATAAGTATGAAAACAAAATATTAGATTAAACAGCCCCTTTTCCTGTCTATTTATGGTTAAGGAAAGATTGGCTGTCCTGAATTTTAATTTTCAATGTCTAAAGAATTAAAATAATGCTTTATTTTTATATCCTTGAAATGAATGTCTACCACAAATGTGGTCTCTTGCCCCAGTGTTATGAATAGTGACGACAAAATTCAAGTGCTTACATGATTTGTGTTAGCTTGCTGGCACTCACCCATGACTCACAGCTCTCAGTCAGCAGTTCTAAATCTCCCCAGTCCCACCTCTCAGCTGGGGAGTTCCCAGGGTGAATGGGCTTCAGAGCCAAATTGTTCCTTGAGTTAGCTTTGAGGGTGATTCATTGCTCTGGTATGAAGCTTGAGTACCAGCCAGCATGTAGATGGAGTCTATCTGGCACCCAGGGCAACAGAAAACACAAAACTGATTAATTCCCTAGCTCTCCCACCTACATGAATGTAACAGAATCAGCAAACTTTCAATATACAATAGTTTGAATTGTATTTCTAATTTAGTCATTAGTCATCTACCCAGGACTTCTGAAGGACAGTGTTGGGAAGGCACGTCAGCTGTTTATCGCTGTTGGCTTATGTTGGCTGGAAGGTAAATCTTTACTCAGAAAGTATAGCCTATTAGTCAGGATACCCCCTTGCACTTATGCTATAACTGGTCCCAAAGAAATTTGTTTTATATCCCCTACCATGATGAGGGTCCATATTTTTGTTCAAATTTGAACTCTTTATTCTTTTTCAAACTGTAAAAATACATTTCCTTCTCGTAAGAAAAAAAATCACAGCAAAAAAAAAAAAAGCCCAAAGACTTCTTGGAAATTAAGTAGTACTTATGAAAAACTACTTGCTTGTATTGCTCTAACTGTCGATGAATCAACATCGTATGGATTAAATTTCCTTTCAGATAAATAAGGGCTCATGAATGAAGAGCTGAGTTCGCATTTTGCCAAAACTATAGCAACTTAGTAAGGATGTGTAGTCTTTCTTGAACCAGATGGATCTGTACTGTTCCATAGTTGAAAGTAAAATGGATCAGAAAGAAAGAAATTTTTCAGTACATCTTGATTGGGCATTCTGAAATAGATTTTTAAAAAATCTGACCAGCTACTTATTTTGGTTATAGTTAAAAATCAGAGAAGTGATTTTTAAAATTGGTATCCACAAACACAATTTGGGTAATATAGAATTATTGCCAACAGGTACAAGAAAAGGTGCTCAAACTGACTAATTATCAGGGAAATGTGAATCAAATCCAAAATGAGATAGTACCTCATACCTGTTAGAATGGGCATCACCCACAAAAAGAGATAACAAATGCTGCTAAAAGTGTGGAGAAAAGAGAACTCTCTTTTGTGAACTGATACAGCCACTATGGAAAACAGTATGGAGGTTTCTCAAAAAATTACAATGTAACTAGCATGTGGTCCCCCAATTCCACTTCTGGGAATATATCAAAAGGCAACAAAAACAACATGTAGATGAGATACCTGCATCTCTGGGTTCATAGCAGCATTATTTGCAATAGCTAAGACATGAATACACCCTAAATGTCCATCTATGGATAAATGACTAAACAAATTATGGTATACATATATACAATGGAAGTTGATTCAGTCATATTTGGAAAGCCAAAACAATCTTTCCATTTGTGACAACATGGACAGAACTTGATGGCATTATGTTAAGTGAATAAGTCAGACAGAGAAAAACAAACACTGTATGATCTCACTTTCATGTTGAGTCTAAAAAACAACAACAACAGAAATAAACTCATTGATGGATAAAGTGAGCAAATCAGAGGACTCTAGATGCTGGCGAGGATGTGAAGAAACNGGAGAGTAAACCATGAGAGACTCTTGAATGCTGAGAACAAACTGAGGACTGATGGGGGTGGGGGTGGGGGGTAGATGGGCATGGAGGAGGGCACTTGTGGGTATGAGCACTGGATGTTATATGGAAACCAACTTGACAATAAACTATTTGTAAAAAAAATAAAATTAAAATTAAAAAACTAACGAAAAAAGAAATAAACTCATTGAAAAAGAGATCAGATTTGAGGTTACTAGTGGTGGATGGGGGAAGAGGGAATTGGAGGAAGATGGTCAAAAGGAACAATCTTCCAGTTCTAAGATAAATAAGTACTTGGGATGCTACGTATAACATGATGACTATAGTTAACATTGCTGTTTAGTGCATTTGAAAGTTGTTAAGAGACTAGAACCTAAGAGTTCTCATCATAAGGAAAAAATATTTCTTTTTCTTTTTTTTGTACCTATATGAGATGAGGATATTCAACTAAACTTATTGTGGGAATTATTTTACAATATATGTAAGTTTAATCATTATGCTTTACACTTTAAACTTATACAATGCTGGATGTTAATTACATTTCAATAAAACTGGGAGAAAATAAAGCAAGAACATGATATTAATCATGTTTTTTCTTTTTGAGAGAAAGAGAGCAAGAGCAGATAAGTGGGGGAGAGGGACAGAGAAAGAGAGGATCTTAAGAAGGCTCCATGCTCAGCACAGAGCCTGACATGGGGCTTGATCCCACAACCCTGGGATCATGACCTGAGCCAAAATGAAGAGTCAGATGCTCATTGGACTGATCCACGCACGTGCCCCAATCATGTTTTATTTTTATTGTTTTTAAAGTACTTTAATTTTTTTAACGTTTATTTATTTTACGAGAGATAAATAGAGCCCAAGCCAGGGAGAGGCAGAGAGAGATGGAGACACAGAATCAAAGCGGGCTCCAGGCTCCGAGCTGTCAGCACGGAGCCCTACACAGGGCTCACACTCCTGAACCGTGAGATCTTGACCTGAGCCAAAGTCATATTCTTAACCAATTGAGCCACACAGGAGCCCAAATCATGTTTTATTTTTAATGAAAAAAAAATTGTAAAATAATAAACAGAAAAACCTAATGATGGAACTAAGATCACTTTATTTAGCTGAAACTATTTATTTGAATGCATATAATTCCTATAAAAACTTTCAGCCATAATTTATGTGGTTAATCTTTTTTAAAAGTTCATTTCTCAAAGAAAAGAATTACCAACAAAAATAGAAGGATAAATATTCAAGCAAAGAGACAAAAAGTCATTGACAACGTGAAGCAAGAATTGAAAATGTCTCTGAATCCTCAACCTTATTTTGCCTTCCATCTTCATACCAATGGTGATTTTATCAATGACATATAGTATTAGCAATGATATATATGATGGAAATAGTACTAGTATGCATGCTAATGTAACCTTAATGAAAGATGAAAAAGTAACTTTACATCTATATTTAGAAATGGATTACTTGATGAATCAATTCATTCAGCTAAAATATATACAAAAATAATATTCCTAACAGGAGGAATTATGATCTGAAAATGATTAATTAGATCATCATGTCTTTTTCCAGCTATGTTTTTGGTAATATACAAGTAACTGTGGGCTATAGTGAATAATTTGACTTGTTCTGGATAATGCTGGACAAAACTCTTGAGAGGAACTGGATAAAACAAATGTTTTTATTTTTATAATGCATGTTGAGCCATAGCCAAGACTGACAGAATTTTGCTTGGAACTACATTCTGTTATTTTCAGGGGAAGAGTTCCCTTGGCTGTTAGACTGGCAGAGCTAGTAAAATACTGCTCATCTGAGGCTATTTAATCTTAGCATTCTGAAAAGATCCAATCTATGACTACTGCTAAATTTAACCTCATGTGAGCCACACCATTAGGGCAGGAGGTTCACCATTCCTCCCAGTTATAGGAAGTGAAAGTTCCTCTGCCAAATGGTTTGGTTAACACACTCCAGCAAGATCAACATGATGAAGTCTGTTCTGAAGAAGACTGGTCCTCCAGGTTTTTGTTAACTGTTACTTCTTTAGTGCCTACTATGTATTCAGGCTTTTTGTGAGGTCCTTGGGATATTTTTGTCTCTAGAGAACTCAGAGTCAAGAGATGGGGAGAAATGCATTAAAAATCAGGGCAAAAAAATAAATTTTATAATTGAGGATGCACAGAATGCTATTGTATTTCAGAATTTGGAATGTCTAATTATCTGAGGCTGGTATTGAGATAGGATGGGGCTACTCATTTGCTGCTATATAACACACCATTCCAGAATGAAGTGGCTTTAAACAATTGGCATTTATTTGCTCATGATTCTGGTCTGGGGTCTGGACTTAGTATCTTCTGGGATTACTCATGTTGGTTTGGCTAGGGTCAGAGAGTCCAAGAAAGCTTTGTTCCCATACCTGGCTATTAGGTGGGGTTCCTACCTGGGTAATTTGTTTCTCCTCCATGAGGACCTTTCAGCATTAGCCCAGGTGTTTAAAATACTGGTACCAAGTCTCCAAGAGAGTGAGAACAAAAACTGCAAGAGCTCTTAAGCTAAGGCTGGGCAATCATGCAACATCAGAACTACTGCATTTTATTGGAGAAAGTAAGTAACTAGGTCATTCCAGAACCAAAAATAGGAAAAATAGTCCCCTCCCCATGATGGGAGGAGCTGAAAAACAGTTGTAGCCATTTTAAAGTACCACAGGGATTAATTAGTTAGAGAACGTGTCAAAGGAAGTACTTCTGAGCTGGGTCTTAAAATATTTATATGAGTTTTCTATGCAGAAGTGTATGTGTGTGTGTGTTTGGGGGGGTGGGGGGGCAGAAGGAAGTCCAGAAAGGCAAATAAAGCATTCCAAACTCAATGATTAACATAAACATAGGATGGTATATATTTTTGAAGCTACATGTACATGCACATGGATGAATACAGAATGTATCAGCTCTCAGAGATAGTGAGTCACCAGAAGGGGAATCACAGTGAAGGCATAATAGAAATGAGTCTGGAATGATAAGTTAGCAAAGACGGTTAAGGAACTTAAGTGAACTGAGCTTATGAGGAATTTATCATGTAGGTATTGGGTAACCAGGAGTTGGCTTTACATCAAGTTTCAGGTGTTATTTGATTTGAGGAAGTCACTCAGTAAGTATTTGCTAAATAAATAAAAGCAGGATAGTGATGTGATCAGATTTTCCATTCTTTAAAAAAATAAGATGAGATTAAGAATGTTTCCTCCAGGGGCGCCTGGGTGGCTTGGTCGGTTGAGCATCCGACTTTCGCTTGGGTCATGATCTCACGGTTCGTGGGTTCCAGCCCCGCGTCGGGCTCTGTGCTGACTGCCAGCTGAGAGCCTGGAGCCTGTTTCGGTCTGTCACTCCCTCTCTCTCTGACCCTCCCCTGCTTGCGCTGTCTCTCTCTCTCTCTCTCCTAGAAATAAATAAAAACATTAAAAAAAATTAAAAAAAAAAAAAGAATGTTTCCTCCAAATGTCCTCAATACAATGATGTTTCCAGAAGCATTTAGGTTAGGATAGCAAAGTAACTACAAGGAGTGAGGAGCTGGGAAAAGATCTTGAAAAGCATTCTTAGGTTTGCTCAGATGGGTGTATTTATTTGGAGCAGGTTTGGAGATCTATTGAGATTATGGGCGGGGGTACTAGGACACTCCCAAACAACTTTTTGGCATGACCAAGGTGCCCCATTCCCACAGTCATCTAGGTCTGGAGTCAAACATGAATGTTGATGTCTATTATTGAATAATTAATAATACTACAATTATTTTTTTAAATTTTATAATGATTGTAGATTAACAGAATGTTGCAAAAAAGAGTATGTAGGGTCCATACCATCAATCACCCTGCCTTCCAAACGAGTGACATCTTACTATAATTATGGCATAATATAAAAGTGAAGAAGTTGACATTGGTACATCACTGTTGGCTAACCTACAGAGTTTATTTAATTTTCATCGTTTTAAAATGCACTCGTGTGTGTGGATGCGTATGTGTGTGTGTGTGTATGTAGTTGTATGAAATTTTATCCCATACATAGATTCACATAATCACTACCACAATCAAGGTACAGAACTCTACCATCACTACAAAGGGACCTTTCCTGCTGTCCTTTTATATCTGCATATCCTTTCCTTTGAGTTTAAGTCCACAAATAAGATGGTGTTGGGATAATTATACTGAAGAGAATAAGCCTCAAGGCACACTATGCTGCATCTTCTGGGAGCCTTACTCTTACATATTATGAGTTACACGAAGTTTTCTTGCCTTTAAACCCTGACATTAGCTAGCTTCATGTTGTGTGAGTGAGGAATTTAAGACTATAAGTTGCTTTCAAGTTTAAAGATTTCTTTTGCTTGCATGTCTCTCTCTTGTTTTGTGGGAGTTATTTCTAGGGCCCTTTCTGCCCCCACCCCCAAGAAAGAAAACCTATCTTATATATTTACTGTCTCTTCATTGGCGGGAGTCATTACTTCAAATGCCAACACTCTCTCACAAAAGCCCAACAAAACATATATTTAAAATTTTTAGTATATATTATGTATTTTGGACATAAATAGTTGCCAATGTTTTGAGGGCTCTTTCCTTTTTTTTAATGCTTTTTAAAAAATTTATTCTTGAGAGAGAGAGAGACAGAGGGTGAGTTGGGGAGGGGCAGAGAGAGAAGGAAACACAATCTGAAGCAAGCTCTAGGCTCATAGCTGTCAGCACAGAGCCCGATGTGGGACCTGAACCCGTAAACTACGAGCTCATGACCCGAGCCAATGTGAGATGCTTAACTGACTGGGCCACCAGGCATCCCAGAGGGCTCTTTTCTTTTAATTAATAATATTGAAAATAGAGTGGTTAAGGATAGAAGTGACAGTGATAGTAGAGTTAGTAATGATAAAGACAGTGATTAAAGATGGTAGTAATTAAGGATACAGGCAAAAGTCTAAATTAACATCACCTGGAATCAAACTAATGCTGGATATGCCAATATATTTGATATGAACTTTAACTATTATGTGTAATATTTGGTTGTGAATTAATCAAAAGGACTCACTTTTCATTATTTAAGCCACTGTCTCTCTTGGCTTTTTGTTAATTCATGGGTTCAATGATTATTAATGTAAAAGTAGTTCCTAACAATGAAGACAGAAAAGACACCTTTTTCCCCTGAAAGGCTGATGGGTAACTGAGGGTTGGTGATTTCCATTGCATGATACAATTAGAATAGTTTAAGAGTTATAATTTTATAAAGGAAGAAAGAAACCCTTAAATAGTGTAGTACAATGTCTTCATTTTATGATCTAAAAGAGATAATGTGGCTATGTTGGTTACCCTGTACATAAATAAGATTTTCTTTTCAAACTTTATATGTCAGTTATGATCTGATTTTTTAAAAAAATTTTTTAATGTTTTATTTATTTCTAGGGGAGAGAGAGAGAGAGAGCATGAGCAGGGGAGGGTAAGAGAGAGAGGGAGTCACAGACTCTGAAACAGGCTCCAGGCTCTGAGCTGGCAGTCAGCACAGAGCCTGATGTGGGGCTCGAACCCACGAACCGCGAGATCATGACCTGAGCGAAAGTCAGACGCTTAACCGACTAAGCCACCCAGGCGCCCCAGTTATGATCTGATTTATATACTCACTCAGGATACACTACAACTATATTTATTTTATTTATTCCCAATCAATTCTTCCAGAAGCCACTAGTGAATATTCTGTTTGAAAGATTAAGTTGGTTTTGTCTGTGGGACAAGGATAAATGAGATACTTATTGTAATTAGTCCTGTGGCTGGATATCTTTACTGGCTGAAGAGAACTAAGGATAAAGAACTCACACACACTACCATGGTCATGATAAAAATTCTTGCTAGTTTGTGGGATGCTTGGGTGGCTGTCGGTTAAGCGTCCGACTTCGACTCAGGTCATGATCTCATGGTTCATGAGTTCAAGCCCACGTGGGGCTCTGTGCTGTCAGCTTAGAACCTGGAGCCTACTTTGGATCCTGTGTCTCCCTCTCTCTCTGCCCCTCCACTGCTCGAGTTCTCTCTCTCTCTCTCTGTGTGTCTCTCTCTCTCTGTCTGTCTCTCAAAAATAAATAAACATTTAAGAAATTTAAAAAAATTCTTGCTAGCTTGGGAATTATAGTTGCTCACACTCATGGACTGTCTGTCTCTGTCTCACAAAAATAAATAAATGTTAAATTTTTTTAAAATTATTTGCTAGTTTGGGAATGTTGCTTGCTCATGCCTATAAAATCTTCCTGTAAACAACTGATGGAGAAATAACTTATATCATTCAGAGATGAGTAATTAAGAAAAACTAAGGGGCACCTGGATGGCTCAGTCGGTTAAACCTCCAACTTCATCTCAGGTCATGATCTCCTGGTCCATGGGTTCGAGCCCCATGTCTGGCGCTGTGCTGAGAGCACAGAGCCTGGAGCCTGGTTTGGATTCTGTTTCCCTCTCTCTCTCTGCCCCTCCCCTACTCATACTCTGTTGCTCTTGCACTCATAAATAAATAAATATTTTTTAAAAAGAAAAACTAATATCTTCTCTATTGAATTACACTACAAAATAAAGGAAATTGGGGAACTGAACAAATCTGTAGCATTCAATGGGAATAATTGCTGTAAATTAAAAAATAAAAGTAATGAAACATGATTCTATAAAACAAAAACACAAAGTAAAGATACAAGACTTCAGGGAAGAAATGGCAATACACTAGAAGGAAATAAAATGTGAATATCGAAACTCAGGAAAAAATGAAAAGGATTTAAAAAAAATCACTGAATTAGGGGTGAAAGAAGAAGGAGCTCAAGGTAGAAAAGGTACTTCTAAGGAAACAGAAGGCAAGAATGGTAGATGTAAGCAAAGTAAAATGAAGATAATATATTGTTAAAATGATTGATTTAAAAATGAGATCTGGGGTGCCTGGGTGGCTCAGTTGGTTGAGCGTCCGACTTCAGCTCAGGTCATGATCTCACGGTTTGTGGGTTTGAATCCCACATCGGGCTCTGTGCTGACAGCTCGGAGCTTGGAGCATGTATTTGGAATTTGTGTCTCCCTCTTTCTCTGACCCTCTCCTGCTCATGCTGTCTCTCTCTCCCTCAAAAATAAAATAAAACATAAATAAATAAATAAATAAATAATTTAAAAACGAGATTTATAGTAACTTTCCAGAAAAAGAGATTTAACATATGCATAATTGGGAGTCTTCAGAAAAGAAACTCAAAATAAATTCTAAACACTTTTTAGAAATAAGAGTTTTAAAAAACACCCCCCCCAGAATTGTGAACATTGATTTATATATATATCATTAAACTTGACTTGAAAGAAAAATAGTTGTTTGACCGCTAGATAAAATATTGTTCATCTAGGAAAAAATAAATTTGGATTATTATCTCATTCTTTACATCAAAATAAATTTCAAATTAATATTAATTACTGGATTAAATATTTAAATGTAAGATACTAAAAGAACTAGAAAACTGATGAAACTATCATCTTATGGCTGCAAAGGCTACACTGATATTAAAATACTGATACATTTAAATACATTAAGAAATCCACTGTGTGACAAAAACCACACACACACACAAAAAGTTGCAGCTCAACTGAAAAAAAAAATAGGAATAAGTATTTGGTGCTCCTAACATGGAGAAAGAAAACTTCTATAATCAATGAACAACCCAAGAGGAAAATGGAAGGTGACTTGAATACAGTCATAGACAAAAATAAATCAATTTTAAATCTAACAAAAAGTGTTAAATCCTATTTTCAGTAAGTAAATTAAAAATCAAACAAAGAGATTAAGTATTTCTTCACTCATCAGCCCAGCGGAGTGATAAGTCATGTGGAAACAGACCCACTATCGCACTACTGGTGAGAGTTTGACCTGAACAGTAAAAACAAAAAAGGTAGCTAACTATGGAATAGTGTGTAGAATGTGCTATTATATGTGTAAAAGCAGGGTAGGATGGATATATGAATACACAAAATGAATATATATATGTATATATAAATATGTATTAGTTATACATATAATTAATAATAACGTATAGCATGTCTCTTGAACACAATCAAAGATCTCAAAATTGATAATATGGTTATCTCTGAGTGGTTTGGGGTAAGAGTGGAAGTGAGACCTCTTATAATTCTTTTAAAGTATTTGAAATTTTTCCCTGCAAATGTATTTCTTTTTCTTAACTTCGTTAAGTGTTTATTTATTTTTGAAGGAGAGACAAAGCATGAGTAGTGGGGAGGCAGAGAGAGAGGGAGACACAGAATCTGAAGCAGACTCCAGGCTCTGAGCTGTCAGCACAGAGCCTGATCCGGGGCTCGAACTCATGAGCTGTGAGATCATGACCTGAGTCTAAGTCGGCCACTTAACCAACTGAGCCACTCAGGCGCCCCTTTGTGAATGTATTTCTTATTAAAAAATTTTTATACAAAAATTTGTTTCATTAAAAACCTGTCACTACCTCACTGTTAAGATTTCCCCTCTTCAGAGCATCTTAGTGGCTTGAGGCCAGTGTATGTGTGTGAGTATCTGTACATGCTGTTGGGTGGGGGCAGGTAGGAGTTTTGTCTGCTTCCTGTGGTAAAAGTAGAAGGAAGAGTCAAATCTGCTTAGCCTCTACTGTTGGAGCTTTCTACAGTTGCCTGGGTCTGCCATGAAGGTATGGGACTCAGGTACTCACTGACCTACATTTGTGACAGGGCATGAGCGGTGTTCAAACTTGTGCTCAGGGGTCACAGCACTGCTTAGCTCACACTGCTTCTAGTATTGGCCACATACTAAAGAAACTTCTACTCCCTTCAAACACAGGTACTGACACTGCACACTGGTAATAAATTTCAAATTTTGATCAATGTAAATTTAACCCTCAAGCTTCAATGTCCTGCCCTTCCCCATGGGGGTTCGGTCAGAACCATTTATTATGACAGGTGTCCCTAAACTCTAACTGTGAGAAGTGCTGTTGGAAATGGTATACTTTGCTTTCCAGAAAACCTGGCCTCTTTTTTATTAAAATTCGCTCATTTTTTCATTGGCCGGACACAAGCCCATGGTTCCCTGCCCACCAGAGTTAGCCTGCTACCACCTGTATAGGGGGTTCCTGCTTGTCCCCTTCCTGCCTTCTTTATCCTGACAGTTGTAACCCAGCTCTGGCCTGGGGCACTCAGTAAACTTTTCTACCATCCAGCTCTGACAACAACGTGGATGGAGCTAGAGTGTATTCCGCTAAGTGAAATAAGTCAGTCAGAGAAAGACAAATATCACATGAGTGCACTCGTATATGGAATTTAAGATGCAAAACAGATGAACATAAAGGAAGGGAAGCATAAATAATATAAAAACTGGGAGGGAGACAAACCATAAGAGACTCTTAAATACAGAGAACAAACTGAGGGTTGTTGGAGGGGTTTGGGTGGTGGGAGAATGGGCTAAATGGGCAAGGGACATTAAGGAGGACACTTGGGGTGAGCACTGATATTATATGTAAGAGATTAATCACCAAATTATATCCTTAAATCATTATTATAATATACATTAAGTAACTTGGACGTTAAAAATAAAATGAGCTTTGAATCCCCACCTTCATGAGGGGACCCTTCCCCTAATTTATTCCTTCCTTGGATACTCTGCTTCAACCCCAGAGCACTTCTTACAATTCTCCTCATCCTTTTTAAATAGCAAATCCCCAATAAGTAGTTAATAATGTTTGTATTAACCCTTCACTGTTCAAATTACGGTCTTCTGACTTCGCCCAAAATGATAGACACTAAATGAAAGGCTTTTTTTCAGTGTTCTTAGAGGACAGCGAGAAATAATTTGCCTTACATTTGCTAAATTTACTGGAACCCTCAAGTTTTATTCCCAATATTTCTAACTATATCGTACAAAGAATGGTGGTCAGCTCCTTGAGCTAAGGAAGGACGAAAGAAATCACATTCTAGGGAATTTAACTACAATGAATGCTTGAGCTTTGGACTCAAGGGAATGGGTGTGTGGCAGGGTGAGAAGAGCTTAATACTGTCCCTTATCAATCGCAGTGTGCTTTTTTTTTTTTTTTACAGGTGACCATTCATCTTAATAGATTTATTATGAATATTATAGGTAACTTTATCTCCACAACTTTTCACAAGAATTGAATCTAGGAAAGTATTTTGGAAACCTCACGATAGTGGTGGAGGGCTCTGGAGAGGTTTAAGCCAATTCATCTTGCCAGATAAAACACCACCAGGCATGGAGAGGTGATTTCATGGTGCTGGTAAGTGGTACTGTGCAATGAACTGTAATGTTAAAAATGGCTGAAAGACAGTCTTTTATATCCTGTGCTTCTATGGCTGGTTTCAAACATATTTGGAAGGAATACAAATACTTTTAGTTCATTTCTTCATTGGATTTTCAAAATGGGCACTGAATAGTGATTTTAACAAGAGAGAGAAATGTTGACAGAGTTTGAGTGACCAAATGTCACAGTGAAAGCTGAGCATTCAGTTCATAAATCCTGGAAACCTAACAAAATCTTTGCACAAACTTGTTAAATTAGCCTGCGTCAGGCAGAGCTGTACTCTCACAGAAAGCTTTGCCATTTAGGACCTTAGTTTGAAATCTTTCCCAGATTTGATATCTATTTTTTTTTTTTTCTTGACTCCTTGTCAATGGATCCACTGATCCTGGGCTAGGGTGGAGGCTGTGAGATGTGTTTTGCACGTCCCATAATTGGTATTGCTCATCTATCTACAGAATGAACTGTGACTCTCCTGGCCAAATATATGCTGGCCACATGTAACACAGTGCCTCCCTGCCAAACACCAACCAAAGAAGGTTGTCGTTAATAACTTCATGAGTAGACAACATGGTGACGGGAGTCCCAGCTTTCGTGTACTGGGTTTCAGAGCAGCTCTAGCCAATGGGAGATGTATTAGAAAGCCCTACCTTGTCCATAAATGTTAACTGAATGCAATCGATCAACAGCATCTGTGAGGAAGATGGAACCCTTCTTAGCTGTTGGCAGATAGAGAAATATCTGGTTGCTTTTCAATATGAAGAGCATTGTCTGAAGGCTAAAGGTAGGTTTTCATCTCAGTGACTCTGCCCAGTAAAGGAGGTGCTGTAGAAACAAGAGTAGCTCTGGCAGAACTCCTGGGCTTTCCCAAGTACATTGAACCNCCACGAACCGCGAGATCATGACCTAAGCGAAAGTCGGACGCTTAACCGACTAAGCCACCCAGGCGCCCCATGAACCGCCTCTCCCATCTATTACTAATGAAAGGCTGTTGCTGACTTTGGCTGATTCTGTTGTGGTGGACCCGCCACACACTGTATGCATTCAAGGCTGCAAGCAACGTTGCCTGGATTTTAATGCTTAATTTAAGAGATTCATGTAGGAATAGATAGTAAGCAAGACAGCAAAAAATTACCCTGCAAAATATATCTTCAATTCCACTTCCCTCAAATCACTTTTAAGGGGGCAGAAAGTTTAGAAGCCCTCAGTGAGAATTTCCCGAGTGTTCATCATGAGTTTCTCTTCAGTAGAGTCATCTGGAACCACGGGGGAGAGATGAGATTCTCCACATAGATTGGCCTATTTCACTTAGAAACCCGTTCATGACCTTATTGAGTCATCCAGTTCCATCTGCAATTAGCCCATTCTAGCAAGGCTTCCTTAGCAACTTGCCTTTCTGTCTATTTTCTATTATATCGATAACTGCATAATACATGTTTGTCTTTCACATTATGTTCTGAACACCTGATTTACTCATGTCGGTATCCTCAGCTTCCAAAAGAACAATTAACACTTAGAAAATGCTTAAGGCCATTTGTTGGCTTATTAAATGTTGATATTAATACTGGTCAATGGAAGGACCCCAGTATTCTGTTATGTTAATTTTCTTATTGTTTCCAGTGTCTCTTGGACATATCCCAATTAAATGTTGGGATCAAATGAGTTAAATACCTTAAAGTGGCTAAGAGGAATTAGTTCTGGTGTGATTCTTAAATAGAGCATGGACTATGCAACCTTAGGCAGTTTGGTTAAAATTTCTGTGTTCCCAGTTTCCTTGTCTGTAAAATGAGCTTAATAATATCACCAAAATCATAGAATTTGGTGAGAATGAGACAATGCACATAAGGTGACTGATATATAATAAACCCTGAGTAAATATTAGCTATTGTTAATATTACTATTACCTTTATAGTACTCTTCAAATATAGGACACATATCTGTATCACGTTAAGATTGAGGTTGTAGAGGGCTACCCTTGTAGCCATTTTACCAACTATCACTTGTAACCATTGCTGAGCATGAGGAAAGACGTGCGATGAGTTTTCTCCAATTGCTCTTTTATTTGTAAAGACCTTTGAACCCCTTAGAGAGGATATATTATACAGCTAGGATATTCAAATTATTTGTGGCACCAACAATAGTACCAATGGTTAAAATATCTGGGATTCCACCAAGGATTTTTAACAGCCTTCAGAAGGCAGTATTTCCAGACATTTATCACGTCACCAGGAAATTTAGTTTTCTGCATTAGAATATGGTAACGTACTTAGCTGTAAGCCTCTTATTTTCAAACAATTTGCATCAGATTCATCTGTGTTAGGAAAATGGAAATAAAAAAAATTTGAGTCAGCTAAAACTGATTGTCTCCTTTCATTGGCTTATGGAATTCTACTCCACACAAACAACGACAATGCCAGCTGGTATTTCAGCTGGAAACATCTGCAGGACTCTGGATCCTTTCTTGCATGATTTTTTTATGTTAAATTAAGTTTTTTCCCTTCTTCTGTTGGTGATTGCACTTATTGAAGACAAGTGGGCTTGGGAGTGAGATGGATGGTTATGGACACAGATGGAACAGAATAATAAGATACAGAAAAAAATATAGAAATGAGGTGACTATTGGATTATTCGGACAAAAACTAAATTTACTTAAAATGTTCAGTTAATCAGAGCTAAAATGGCATAATACAGTCGAATCTGTTTTTAACATGTAGACATCACACAATATTTTTGCTGTAGTTTCCAATAAAATTTCTCAATTTCACAAATCATTGACAGTGAAATATTTGATAAGTGATAGAAGATACATAACTTGTCGTTTTTATCCGATAGTTATTGATGCAACCGTACAGGAATACCATATTAGTATAAGAATATAACATATGAGCCCCTCATCGGGCTCTGCACTGACAGCATGGAGCCTGCTTGGGATTCTGTCTTTCCTTCTCTCTCTACCCCTCCTCTGCTTTCTCTCTCTCTCAAATTAAATTTTTAAAAAAGGAACACAAAATTTGATATATTCATATTATATCACACTATTGTCATATAATAATGTAAATATATTATTGAATTTGCTTCAGTAATGACCTTATTGTACAAGGTTATCTATTTCTTTGATAATTCTCCTTTCCCATCTGATTTACATATTAGAACAAAATGAATGTTACTCATCTGAGCTATCCGTGGCATAGAGTAATTGTTTAGGTGTAGTTTGAGTTTCACTGGAGG
This sequence comes from Crocuta crocuta, assembly GCF_008692635.1. Taxonomy (NCBI): domain Eukaryota; kingdom Metazoa; phylum Chordata; class Mammalia; order Carnivora; family Hyaenidae; genus Crocuta; species Crocuta crocuta. The sequence goes on from NW_027528872.1 coordinate 5,217,384, forward strand.
ACAATTCATTCTTGAAGGACCCTAAATAAGAGGATGCCACAAAAAGCAGGATAGCAATGACTCCCTGTTCAGTAATCAAGACTGAATGTACTTCCTAAAGCCCCTCCCCGCCAAAAGTTGTTTGCATTGAGCAAAAAAGAGAAGATAAAATAGAGAAGTATCTCTACAATAGTGTTTATAAAAGTGAGTTACATAGATTTTCTACATCTGAATTAATTATCTTAGGGTTTTTGTTAAAAATCCAGTAGTTCTATACTAGATCTGGACCCAGTCTTTGAGTGTGGCTTGGGTCTATACATTTAACAACCACTTAAGCATTTGGCATGTTAATGTTTGAGAATTCTTGACCTGTAAAGTCAGAATGTCAGGGAAACTAGGGAGAATATGAAAATACAAGGTTTGCAAAAATACAGGTTTTCTTAAATTAACCCTGAGAAATTTTTTTTTGTGGGAACAATCAGCATTGACCAATAAGTACAAACACCACAAGGCTACCAATAGTTAAATAAATATTTAGTAGAAAGGTAAGAATTGTATTATTTCTGGGGTACCTGGGTAGCTTAGTCAGTTAGGCATCCAACTTTGACACAGGTCATGGTCTCATGGTTTGTGGGTTCGAGCCCTGTGTCGGGCTCTGTGCTGACAGCTCGGAGCCTGGAGCCTGCTTCAAGTTCTGTGTCTCCCTCTCTCTTTACCCCTCCCCTGCTCATGCTCAGTCTCTCTCTCTCTCTCTCAAAAATAAAATAAACATTAATAAATTAAGAGAAAAAGAATTCTGCCATTTTTATTCGTACTATACTCCCACTTGGTAAATACTGCCTGCAAAACACATATCCTGGGAAAAAGTGGTCATATTACATTTTATCTTATTTCTTGAAATCAGTAGGCAATGTAATTTGTGATTAGCTACTTCTCTGGACTGTAGAGCTCTGTTTGGTTCTTAAATATTTCAAGTCCAATATTCAAATAGAATTCTTTTTTTTTTCCACTCTCTTCTTATAAAGATTTCAAATTCTAAAAAAATGTGGAACAAATTCCTTCCCAGACTAATGAAAAACAGTCTTCTACAAACAGTGGATCCACATGTGGGAACTTAGGAGTTTACATACAGATGTATGTGAATGTATAGTTGGGCAAAGAAGTGCAAACCATTGCCAACACCATTTAATTGGCGCTGGTCACCAAGGTCCCAAAGGCTTTCACATTGCATTTTTTATTTACATTGCCATTAAAGTCATGTGCTGTGTTGTTCAATCCAAGAAGGTCTCTGCATCTACCGGTTTCCATTAGATTGACACTTGCTTTGAAATCCACTTTGTGGAAGTGTCCTTCGTGACATTTTCTACTGCTTTTTGTTTGTATTATCTGCAGAATCTTTCTGGAGTCTGTAATACATTAGTATTTCAAAAAGGAAAGGTGATTGCAAATGTGCTTTGCAGTTTGACCAGATGTGCAGCCAGTGTCATGAAGTACATTCAATTATACTATAAATAGAGGGCATAGGCACACTATTTACCACTTCCTAATTAATAAAATGTGCACAATGCTAAGGCATATCTCATTCCCCATTACTGAATACTGCAACCACTCTTCTTCCAGGAAAAGCAAGTCTTGCAGATGTCAGAGAATGGATTTCAGAATGGGAGTCATTATAAATGAGAAAATGAGCTTAGACTGCAAACCAGAAGTGGCTGGATTTCTTTTTTTCCCAACATAATAAAAATGAAGACAATCAAGAGATTTAGATGAAAAAAAATCTCAAATCTAATTAAATACTCTTCTTATATGAAAGTAAAAAGCCAAACATATATTCCGAATAGCTTGCTCTTCCAATTGGACTACTATAGTTTCAATAAAATTTACAAAAGGGAAAAATATATGAATCCGTTATTGTTAATCAAACTTCTTGTCTTATGTGAAAGGTCTTATATCTTTTTTTCTCCCTGTGATTTCTGGTTAAGACAGTGAGCCTTGTCTGTGTCAATTTCTTGCAAGGTCCTATTCAATGAAATGTGAATCATGTCCAGTATCATGGGGTATCCTTCTAACCTAGTGAAAAAAGTCAAGAATTAGGAAATGGCAATAAAAAATACATACATATATAAAATGTATAATATAATACATAAACATAATATTTATAACATTATATACAAATATATAAAAATATGTAACATGTATGTATAAGGTACAGGTTGAAGGTATACACTTTGTTGATGAAATATTTTCCAATGTAAACTTTAAACTAGCCACCAAACATTTGTCTGTTTCCACACTGTGAGAGCCAGGGCAGGCATGTAAACACACACGCAAACATTCCTTTCCAGAATAGCATTCCTGCTGAGGATGCAGGGATTATTCATCTAAGTTCGAAATAAACCTGGTGTATATGTTTCTCTAACAGCAGGGGCAGGCACTCACCCATTTTCCATCTCTCTCTCTCTCTCTCTCTGTCTCTCTGTCTCTGTCTCTCTCTCCTTCCTCCTGTCTCCTCTCTCTCCCTCCCTTCCCATCCCCTTAAACACTGTCATTTTCTGAACATGATTGATGCCTGGGTATATCTTTCCTGTGGCTGGTATTAGCTAAACCACGCTCTCATTTCCCTCAGCTGTTTCCGATGTAACTGTTGCATAAGATCACACTTGCCTTGCTTACTTCTTAACTGGGGGAACCATTGTGGTTCAGTTGTTCCCAAATGTATTTCAGTGTAAAGAAGTATAATAGAAGCAGGAAGACATGGCTTTGTGAATTGATGTACAGCAAAGCCAAGTGGAAAATTAAGAAAATACATAATAAATTTGAAATATGTTGAGAGCTACTTTGGACAATTCTAGACTAAGAAAGACTATTCACTCATATAACAGACTCTGATCTCACTCCTATTGAATTCAAGGGTTTTTTATACACTTCTTATATTTCAAAATTATTATCTGATAGTAAAGACCATCAAATCAACTCATTAGATTTATGTCCTATTTCTATTAGCTATTTGGCAATATCTTCCTACTTTTTTGGTGTATTCTCTTATTCTCTAATCACTTAAGATTTAGCCTCTAAGACCTGACTCCTTCTTTAAAATATAATGATATAAGGGGAAAAGATGTTTGTTCAAGCTGTCATGCACTTCTGGAAAACAAAAAAAATGGAGAGGAAATTTTTTTAAAAAGAAGGAAAAGAGAGAAATGAAGAGTGAAAAGAATGAAGGAAGAAGGATGAGGAAAAACCGGAAGGGAGGAAGGATGGAAGGAAGGAAAGAAGGAAGGAAAAAACATCAATATCACTGTTTGTTGACCACAATTACTTATAGAGAAAGCTTCTCAAAATAATTACCATATGTGACTCCCTGAACCACCCTTGGGGTATTGTCAATTGTTCCAAAATGAATATGTTATCTAAGTAAGAAACGCAGTCTCAAGTTCTGATTCAGTGAATTGGTGTTAGGGTGGAAAGACCCATTAACTCATGTGTTTGTCTTCTCATAAAAAAGAAGAAGAAAAGGAAGGGGGAAAAAACCTACAAATGATCCCATAGTACTTGCCTCAGGGGCTCAGTCCAGTCAAATTTCAAAATATTTCAAGCTTGAAGGCTCCCATCATTTTCCTTAGAGACTATTTCATCATCCAGATGATCTTCAACATAAGGAAGATTTTCCCAGTTATTATTCCCCAAGTTCCTCTTTTCCTAAATGTCGTCCCATTATTTACACTATTTCACTATGCCTCATTTTTATACCTTGGATTTTATAGCCTTCAAGTACCAGATGATGGTTGTCAGTTAACCCTCTTTACCTATCCTGTGACCAAGAGAACACAAAAGAGTTATTAAGTTGTGCATTACTGGATGATTCTAAGTTCTACCCATAAATCAAGAATCCTAGTCCTGGGCAACAGAGATATGCTAAAAGGAAATTAATCTTTTATATTTACATTTATGTTTTAGTCTCAAATGTTTCTATCAGTTGAGATGTCTACCAATGTTCTGATCAATTAAAAGCCTAGTTGGTGAATGAAAGAGCCATAGAACTCTAAGGATAAGAAGGAACCTTCTTTAAACATGAATTGGATCAGTTCTCCTTATATCGCTAGAAGCTTCTCAAATATTCCTCTCAAATCATGATTCAAGTTTCACCAGCACGAGATAGAGCCAAGTGAACTCCACAAAATACATTAAGCAAAGTTTTCAGATGCAGAACCATAATTCACCTCTTCCAAGAGACTGAGCTACAATTCAGTTCCTTCTCATCCTGGCAGAGCAATGTCCATCACAAAACTCAGATTTACTAAACAACAATAACAGGTCAGGAATTCTGGAAATTAAATCTACCTCATTTAATTCAACTATTCCCCAAAGATAGATTGATCATCATTTCAAAATGAGAAAATAGGATAGAGGGTTAATGAACTTGCCACAATTCTCACAGATTTAAATAAAAAAATTTAGAAATGTATACTTCATCAGACCATTTTATGTGCTAAGGAGAAAAATAAGCAAGGTAGGAGGTTAGAGGAGACTAGAAGGATGAGGGAAATCCTCTCTGGAGGAGACATTTAGACCAAGACTTAAAGAAGGTAAGAGAGGGATGCAGGCAGATATGCGTGGGATGGACACCATAGGCAATCCATTGCAAAGGCTCTGAGGCTGGGTATGTCTATCCAGTGTGTTCAGAGAAACTCAAGAGAGTCAGTCCAACAAGATCAAAGTGAATACACGATGCTGACAGAAACTGATCAGGAAAGATCTTACTGTTCTTGCAGACCATTGGAAAAACTCTAATTTTTGTTTTGAGTGAGATGAAAAGCTATTAGAGAGTTCTGAGTATCATAATAACATTATCTAATTTACATTTTTAAAGGATCACTCTGGCTACTGTTCTTAAATGTGCTGTCCGTAGCAGAGCAGAGGTCAAAAAATGGTTAATTAATACTTAATGGCTAATAATGACTCTTAATCATAAGAATAGACGTTTATTGGAATGCTTTGATATTTATACCCGTTATCTCATTAATGTTCACAATCTGTGTGGCAGCTAACATCATTATGTCCTTTTTAAAATTTTTACTTAAGAATTAATGGGATTTGGGGGGCACCTGGGTGACTCAGTCAAACATCTGATTCTTGATTTCAGTTCAGGTCATGATCTCATGGTTCGTGAGTTTGAGCCCTGAGTCAGGCTGTATGCTGACAGTGTTGAGTCTGCTTGGGATTCTGTCTCTCTCCCTCTCTTTGTGCCCTCCCCCTGCTCATGCAGATGTATGTTCTCTCTCTCTCTCTCTCAAAAATAAATAAATAAATACTAAAAAAATTAATTCATGGGATTTTTATGACAGTTGATCTAATATACATGTGGGGGACCATATTTGACTTGAACATATTTAGTTGTTTTGAAATAATTTTTAATTAATATAATATCAATACATTTGAGTTTGTTGTTTTTGGTTTTTTGGGGGGTTTTTTGGCAATTGGTATAGTAATTGGAGACGCCTAGGAAAACAGTGATTCTCAAACACAAATACACTTAAAAACCACCAACAACTTTTAAATTAAACTGCTTATCCTTAGGGATTCGGATTTAAGGATTTGATTAGGGCTTAGTCACAGGCACTTTAAAAACCTTTTTAATATCCATTCAGGATGTAGAAACATATTTAAAGGGGACTCCAATACCTGCAAAACCATAATATCAAAAGTATCCAGGAACATTTTGATTTTGAATCCAATTATTTTTAAAAAATTTAATGTTTTATTTATTTCTAAGAGAGAGATAGCATGAGCAGGGGAGGGTCAGAGAGAGAAGGAGACACAGAATCCGAAACAGGCTCCAGGCTCTAAGCTAGCTGTCAGCACAGAGCCTGACGTGGGGGCTCGAACCCACGAACCGTGAGATCATGACGTGAGCTGAAGTCGGACGCTTAACTGACTGATTCACCCAGGAGCCCCTTGAATTAAATTATTTTTAAGAAACAAATGTATTATAGTCCAATCTGCCACTTACCTCCCACAAGCTCATCAGGTCATACCATGTATACGTTTGTGAACAAACCTTCTCCCACTTTTTTTGCCCAGATTTCCTCACTTTTCTCAAGAAAAGAAAAGTTTCTGCATGTGTGTCTTAAGTGTATAATTTTTAAAAATTATATTAAAAACATAGCACCCGAACAAGATATAAAGACATAGTATACTGTAAAACTGTAGTGCCTGAATTGCAGATAATGAGTCCTTAATGTAGTTAATGCAGTTGACTGACTCCGTGGATCAACTCAAATTTTCATGAAGGAAAAGGACTACTGCAAAATAATTAAACAAATGACCAAGTTTCCGTGTCGAGAGACCTAGAGCATTCCGTGTGTTCAGACCTAGAGAATGTGTGTGTTTGAAGAGGGTGTAATAGAAGGGAAAGGATTGTTATGAAAAGAGGATTTCCCATTTTTCCATAGCCTTTCCTTTAGCCCAGACTATAAAGACATTGAGGATAATTACTTGTCAAAACTCAGGCTCAGGCAATAGTTGAGTGAGGCTGGGGAAGGTCAGGACCACAAAGTGAGAAACTGCCTTAGGGACAGACAAAACTGTGCAGTCTGCGCAGAGGATGGGCTTTGGGGAGGGAATATTCTACAAAGAGGCGGGGATTATTAAACTGAGGCCAACTGCTGTAACAAACAATGCCAATTTTCAAAGCTTATTGGAGTAAAGATCTACTTCTTGCTCATATTAATGGACAAAGGGGTTCATGGTGGTGGAAAGGGCTGCTTTGCCCATTGTCCTACACTTAGGACCCAAGATCCCTCTACCTGATGGCCCTTTAGACTCCAGGGTCTTGAAATTCTATACCAGATCCATTCTAAACTCTTAACTGAAGGGCAAAAAGAGAGAGTAGACTCATGCTGACAATTTTAGAGGCCAGGCTAGAAATCGATATATATAAATTTCACCTTTGTTCCATTCTAGAACTCTGTCATTTGGCCCACCTGAGAGCACAGAGGAGAAAACAGGGAGAGTTAGCTGCCACAGGAGCTCAGGGATGTCTGCGTTGAAGAAAAGCTGCTTAGGAATTATTTGCAAACATTTCAAACTGAAATATGTTGAGTCTTGCTAAGAGAGCACCGATAACTAAACTTTCAACATAATTTGATGATCACATTTGAACTAAGAAATACTGACCACAGTTTTTCTATACTTTGTAAAAGACCAAGGTAAAACAAATTTACTGCATTCAAAATTAGGTGGGGGGGCGCCTGGGTGGCTTAGTCGGTTAAGCGTCCGACTTTCGCTTGGGTCATGATCTCGCGGTTCGTGGGTTCGAGCCCCGCGTCGGGCTCTGTGCTGACTGCCAGCTCGGAGCCTGGAGCCTGTTTCAGTCTGTGTCTCCCTCTCTCTCTGACCCTCCCCTGCTCACGCTGTCTGTCCCTCTCTCTCTCTCCTAGAAATAAATAAAAATATTTAAAAAAAAACACAAAATTAGGTGGGAAGTATGGCCTACCAGAGAGGTAAGGCACTGGCCTCTGAGAGAACAAACATCTGCTACCTGTGGGTGGTGGGGGTCAGGACAAGGGGCTGACCTGTGGGGAAAGTCCTAATGACACCTAAGGCCACTGGTTCAAAGCCAAGTGATGAACACAGGCTTAGAGTTCTTTCCACTGTTACTCTTTGAGGTGCAGGACTGAGGGGAGATTGAATCAGAATACGGAGGTTTTCATTCATTCCAGCTGCAGGGGTTGGAACGTGTTTGAGATGAGAAAGAGTCAAGAGGGTTTTTGTAGTTCTTTCACATCTTCAGATGGCCTGGATTTTGTCACTCTGTAGTCTACCAGTTATGTGGAGTGGCTGGAACCACCTTGCCTAGGACTCGGCTAAGCACTGTGCTTGCCCTTTGACTGTGGTGGGTGGTGGGAGGGAGTGTGGTTCAGAGCCTGTGTCCTCACCTGCTTTATGCTAGTGAGAAAACCACAGCTTGCCTTTTCTCAGAAGCGTCTATGGACAGACCCCATTGTAATGTGCTTTAATATGGTCATGATCTCTTCTTATTGTAAGATGGGAAAATGCTTTCATAGTGTGATTTCCTGAGTTTTCCCATAACAAAGAGTGTAATAGGTATGTGTGTGCCTCTGTGTGTGTGTGTGTGTGTGTGTGTGTGCGTGTGTAGGTGTGTGCATAAGACAATTGAAGGAAACAAACGTTAAGACAAAAAGAATTGTTGAACCATTACATTCTATACCCGAAATTAATATAACACTGTATGTTAATTATACTTGAAAAAATAAAAGAACTCTCCAGTAAAAACAGTGACAACAGCAACAACAAAAACACTTTGACAGACAACTTGTGTACCTCCGAATATGGGTTATGAGGTTCCGCTCTAATTACCCCAATGCAGTCCTAAAACATTATCCCAACTCTTGGACCCCCCTTGACTCACTTCTCATTACTGCACAGCCCACTTTTCAAGTTGAAGTAAAAGCCCCTATTAACACCCATTATGTCAGAAAGGCAGGGGTTCAAATACTAGATTAGTCTTTGTGCCTATTTCCCCAATATGCCCTGATATGTTTTATGATTCCCCACCAGTCATACGGCCAAGTTCCAATCTACAGGCTTATAGCCAAACAAATAAATAAGGAAATGTCAAAAAAAGAATAAAAAAAAACTTAGACCCTTAAAGATATTGTGTTCTTTCTTTTGCCTTAATATTTAGTTCTAGATTCTGTTTGTTTCTTTAAAAAAGAACTTTGGGGGAATTTGCTTCAAATTCAAATTATTTTCTTATATACTTTTGACTTTGAGATAGGAACATCTATTGCTTCTTTTTGCCCAGCGGTCAGACAGTTAGCTAGCCAACCAGCAAATGTTTATTAAGATTGTACTATGTGCAAAGGCAGTCTGCTATACACAGGAGAGTTTGAAGAAGAGGAAGATCAATTCAGCTTTTATGTATGTAGTCATATGTCACATAGAATTATAACATATACTGTATTGATACGTATACATTTACACATAACTAAATATACATGTACATATTTAGTATCTACCATACACATGCATTCTGCAGGATATCAGTTGAGATGGGTTTGTCACTTAGAAACTTGGGCATGAACACTGGAAGTCGTGAAAGTCAAGTGAAATAGCTCAGCCAAATATTTTTCAACACTTGCTTGCAAGTCTGTTCCCTGGCCCTCATTTTCTATACAAACCAGAGTGGCCTTGCTGGGAAAATGGACCATGCAGACAACCAGAATGACTTTCCCAGCAGGACCTGGGCTTTACGCCTGTCCCTAATAATATATAAAGGAGACAAGGCCGGGTTCAAAGATAGGGAACATCAATCCTTGATAACACACGTTTTTGGATGGTGCAAGGAGTCAGGAATGTGTGACATGACATTTAGGGCAAGAAAATGACAGATGTGGCTGCTGAACGACAGGGCTCATATTACACCGCACACTCTCGTTTTCTCCAGAGCTGGAAGTTTAATCCACAGCTAGAGCTGTTCTGAAGAAAGGGTGAAGTTTCGTAACATGTTGGGACGTCCTGGCTAGTGGGGTTCAGGGATTTGTGGAAGTCTCAAATCACAGAGCACAGTCAACAGTGCAGCTGAGTTTTGAAGTGAGAAAATTCTAAGTCAGATTGGCTTCATTCACAGTCCTAGTAACGTGGCACAATCTTCCTTCTGTCTGGAACAGCTGCCCTCCTCCAGCCATCCTGCCTGGCTTGCCTCCTTGACCTTGAAGCCTCAAAGATCACCTATGTTAGAAAGTGCTTTCTCATGACTCAAAGCTTAGTCGGGTGCTATCCTATGAACTCAGGCGGCACTGCACGTTTACTGTGCAACAGCATCTCACACTGGGTATTTCTTGCTTGTCTGTCTCAGCCTCTGAATTTTTCCCTCTGCGGGTCTCCTTGGGTTGTTTCTAAAACCTAGCCTAGGGTCTGGCAATCATACACCTTTAGTAATGCATGTTCACTATCAGACGAATCAACACCCAGCAGGTCTTCCAAAGCTCTGGTCTATGTTAGAATGTCGGGTCTTCTGGGAGCCCTTGTCTCCAGTTCCTATGGAAACAGGGTGCCGCATTTCACTTAATGTAGAACATCTGAAAACAGGCCTGTGTGGGAGGAACCCGGGAATGCAGGACAATGAATGCCTCATTAGCGGCAGCGAAACTTCCCTCCATGTGCAAATGCACACACCATTAGCATCTGGCCCCGAGTAATTGGGAGACTCCAGCAGATGTTGTAAAGGCTCCACGGCCAGCTTCTCATTCACAAAAATGTGTTTCTTGCTACTCTCTTATAAGCCCTGAGAAAATGGAAGCAATCTTAATAACCCTAACTGCATCCCTTAAACTGAACCAAATCCTTCTCATTGTGCCTTCTGGAAGGAAAGAAAGGGTGAAAGAAGGGCAGATGGGCATCGCTAATAACACTGTATGTGTTGAGCACAGAGTGTGAGTGTGGGGAGTGTGTGTGTGTGTATGACGCTGTATCAGTTTGTTAGGACTGCTCTAACGAAGTACCGCAACTGAGTGGCTTAAAAGAAATTTATTATCTGACTGTTGTAGAGCCTGGAAGTGTGAGATGAAGGTGTTCCCAGGGTGATTCCTTCTGAGGACTGTGGGGAGAGAATATGTTCCAGGCTTCTCTCCCAGTTTCTGATAGCTTCCCGTGCTTCTTTGTGGATGCCGTGTCGTCTCTTCATCTTTATATCATTTTCCCTGGCTATGTGTCTGTGTCTGTGTCAATTTTCTCTTTTTATACGGACATAGTCATAAGGCAGTCAGGCTAATCCACAGATTTCATCTCAACTTGATCATCTGTAAAGACTGCTTTCAAATAAGGTTACCTTCACCGACACTAGGGGTTAGGACTTCAACATGGTTTTGAAGGGCGCAATTCAATCTATGACATATGGTAAATGATTTAGAGCCGTTTTAAGGTAAAAAGAAACTGAGGCACAGAGAAGATCACAAATGTTATGATATTATATTGCTCTGAAACCACATTTGCATGATTCTGATCGTCTGCCTTAATCAGCCTTTTTCATGGTTTCATATTCTAGGTAGAGACTGAGAGGGAACAGTATTCTGCAAAGAAGTTTGTTCACTCACAAAAATAACCAAGCCAAACTAAAGTCATGTCAAGTGGGGAAAATGATTACCCATTATTCATTTTTTTTCTTTTACAGATTTATTCCTAACTAACATTGTATTTCAAACCAAGATGGACACTGCTGACTCTAGCCAAAATTTACATCCGACTTTCATTCTACAAGCATTTATTATCTGCCGTGCACCTAGCAGCATTCCAAGCGGTAAAGTGATATCATGAACAAGATGTAACCTTGCCCTCATCGAGCTTACATTTTATTCTGCAGAGACAGGCAATACCCAGATAAGCAAAACAGATTTCATTTATTTATATTTATATTATTGAGATTTATATTTATTCCCTGTTAACAAAATGTCAGGCAACTAAAGCCAGGGGAGGGCAGAGAGAGTTAGTGCGATGATAAGACAGACTGGTCAGGAAAAGGATATTCAATGAGAGAGTCTCAAAAAAGTAAGAGTAAGAATCATACCGGTATCTGAGGAAAGAAGATTTTAATGTAGAGCAAAAAGAAAGTGCAAATGTCCTGAGGGAAACGTGTGCTTCATGGGTTTGAGGATTCCAGAAACAAGGTCAAAATGAACCTGTGAACATTGATTTAATTCAGTTGTAATGGCCATTAAGAAAGAAGGAATTGGCTCAGCTACAGAACAGAGTCAGAAAAACATAAGGCAGGTTTAAAAAACAAGAATCAGGGGGCACCTGGGTGCCTCATTTGGTTCAGGTCATGATCTCATGGTTTGTGAGTTCAAGCTCCACATCAGGCTCTCTGCTGTCAGCACAGATCCTGCTTCAGATCCTCTGTTTCCCTCACTCTCTGCCCCTCTCCCACTTGCACCCTCTCTCTCTAAAATAAATAAACATTTAAAAAATCTTTAAACAATAAGAATCATATTTCATTTTTTAAAAGAATCATATTTCAATGTAGCATCGAGCAAGAGTTGTAAAAGGAAGGAAATATACTGATAACAATGACAATTTTTAGTTATCATGACCAGAATATCAAAGAATATTAAACAAATATCTGTTTTGTTTTCTCTGCCTTTGATTTCATGAATTATATTGGCTACCATAGCTTGTCAGTTAAAAAAAATATATATGTTTATTTGTTTTTGAGAGACAGAGCACAAGTGGGGGAGGGGTAGAGAGAGACAGACACACACAGAAATCGAAGCAGGTTCCAGGCTCTGAGCCACCAGCACAAAGCCTGACATGGCGCTCAAAGTCATGAACTGTGACATCATGATCTGAGCTGAAGTCGGATGCTTAGCCGAGTGAGCCACCCAGGTGCCCCAGCTTACAAGTTCTGCTCCAAACTTTCTTTCTTAGCCATCCTTTCTTTCTGGTTACCAACTTCTCACCCAAACCATTGGTCATTCATCCAACTGAGCCTCCATGGTCACCAGTTATTTTCTCATACATAACTCCATTCCTGAAATGTCGTTCTCTGACTCCAAAATATAACTTACACCTCCTTTCCCACAGTTCTCAACCTGTACCCATTACTCTAATCAGCACACCTAAAGACCCAAGAGGAGAACACGTAATTACAGAGTGGGGGGTGGATGAGAATACTTATCCTTTTATATGTCTCTATGTTTTGCCTGCCACACTGGGAAACGCTCTAGTGTACTTGCACTTCCCATCCATATTTGACACAGCACTGGGCTCCTGGGATCCGTGTAAGTGCACGGCGACCACGCTCCTCTGGCCACTGTTATCTGGTCCAGGCGGTGGCAGTTGTGGCCACACCGAGCCAGGCTATAACTTTTATCTTGGCAGTTGAAGTTAAGAAGTGGAGAGACTCCATTGTTGGTGGTGGTGGTACTGTTGTTTCAGTATCACACACCTTTAACACGTATTTTAGGGAGAGGTCATGTGTTCAGTACTTAGATTGAGGAACCAGAGGAATACAGGGTGGGGAGGAGAGGGAGAGAGAAAGATTCAGAAGGAGATAGAGGTGATAATTAGATAGATAGATGATAGATGAGAGAGACAGAGAGAGAGAGAGATGGACTGGGAGAGAGATAAGAGAAAGAGAGACAGGGAGGGAGAGAAAGAGAAGAAGGGAAAAGGAAGGAGGGGGAGAGAACAGAAAAAGGAGAAAAAAAAAACCAAGTAAAAGAAATCAAATCCTGACAGCATTTAAGCTAATAATTTCATTCCCAAACTTAGTTGCTGCACTACCCCTGGTTTTTGTGAGACACCCCCTCCTCCCTCCTCTTTTCATTGAATTTGAATGTGTTTCTGTTGATATGTAATCAAGGGTTCGAGTAATTCAGTCCTTCTTTCAATTGTACCTCCATTTTAATGTCTGTCTGGGCATTTTCATGTGATCGGTAGGTTAAGTCGCTGGCATCATGTCAGTACTTGACAGTCATGTGTACAATATACATTATTTTTTCTGCCTGAAGCACAATCTAACTCATTCAAGTACCTACCACTTGCTGCCCTGAGAGAAAACAATAAACGTATTCTATCTTTAAGTTAAGTCCTTGTGTCTGTTTTAAGAAAATCTGCATTATCAACTACAAAAGGATTCTTTCAGAGCTGTGTAGGAGGGCATTTAACACTTGACCAAAAAGATATAGAAAGGTTATAAAGGTGGACAACCTCATGATTCACTGCCAACTGAAGAATACACAAAATGAAAGGGAGACACATCCGCAAAGCGGAATGTGTCAGCGGAAGGGTAGGATTCTATCTGTAACTGTGCATGCAAATCCCCCCAAACATACACATGACGTGATGCAATATGGGGCTAGCAGATTTGGTCAGGGTTATAAAGATGAGAAGTAAGGAAGCCAGCGTGTGTCTAAGGCATACAGTGCACCGAGCGCTCAGTATGTACGTGTTCGGCACATGTAATAGAATTTAATTTCTGTAACAACTCTACGACACAGATACAGATAAAAGAAGTTAGACTGAGATCACCGAAACCACCTATTCAAGATCTCAGACTGACACAGAGATATCTCTAATTCCAAATTCACGCTTCTGCCCTCCAAGTTCAAGTTGTGCTGCCTTGGTCCTCATTTGGAGTAGGAGTTTACAAAGCATGGTTGGCAGGTTTCCAGAACTGCATGGTGGTGAGGGCAGGGGTGCAGCTACAAGTGCCTTAACTTCTATCTCAGCCAGAGATCCTCCCCTTTCAATATGCTTGGTTTCAGCGTATGGAGAGGTTTGTGTAAGATCTCTTGGAAAAAAAAAATATTCTGTGTCTTTTAAGAAATGTCAAAGCCACAATCACACAATCACACACCAATGTTAGGTCACGTTTGCCCAGAAATGCTTGTTTCATATCATTGAGTATAGGCATTATAAAAGATACAAATCATGGCTTTTGTAAGGAAATAAAAGAAAGCTTAGTTCTTTTTAACATAAAAGTTTGGGCTAAGTGTGTAAGTATATATCACACAGTCCTGCCTGAAACAGAGACAGTGACTCATTCATCTACAGTGGTGAGGAGATGGAAAGGATACACTTTGTATGACAATTAACAAGTAATAACTTTTAAAATGCATTCAGTTCCCTGTGCTAAGTAAGTGTGCAAAATTTCAGTGACTCGGCTTCATTCAAACTTGCTAAGACTGTGTCTAAGAATAAACAGTTTCCGTTTCAAAGATATGTATAAATGTGGAGGAAAAGCTTCATGACATTGTATTCGGCAGTGATTTCTTAGAGATGACACCAAAAGCACAAGCAACAAAAGCAAAAATAGACAAATGGGACTATGCTGAGCTTAAAACTTCAGCACCGCAAATGAAACAATAAACAGACTGAAAAGCCAATCTATAGAACAGGAGAAAACACTTGCAAGCCCTATATCTGATAAGGGACCAATATTCAGAATATATAAAGAAATCGTATATCTCAACAACAAATAAACAAACAAACAAGGCAATTAAAAGTGGACAAGTGGGTGGGGCACCTGGGTGGCTCAGTTGGTTGAGCAGCCGACTCTTGATTTTTGGCCTAGGTCATGATCTCAGGGTTCATGGGATTGAGCCGTGCATTGGGCTCTGCTTGGGATTCTCTCTCTCCCTCTCTCTCTGCCCCCTCCTGCTCTCTCTTAGTCTCTCTCAAATTAAATAATAAACATTAAAAAAATGGTCAAGGCAATTCGATATACATTTCCCCAAAGGAGATCTATAAATGGCCAACAAACATATGAAAAGATGCTCAATGTCACTCATCATTAGGAAAACCACAATGAGATATCACCTCCCGCTCATTAGGGTGGCCACCATCAGAAAATAAATAAGTAAGTAACAATTGTTGGCGAAGATGTGGAGAAATTGGAACTGTCATGCACTGTTGGAAGGAACATTAAATAGGGTAACCACTAATAGAAAACAGTATGAAGGGTTCTCAAAAAGTTAAAGATACTATTATTTTTTTAATGTTCATTTATTTAGAAAGAGAGAGTGAGTGAGAGAAAATACAAGGAGAGGGGGGAGAGGGGCAGAGAGAGAATCCCAAGCAGGCTCCGTGCTGGCAGTGTGGAGCCCGACACAGGGCTTGATCTCACAAACCATAAGATCATGACCTGAGCTGAAATCAAGAATCAGACATTTAACCTACAGAGCCACCCAGGTGCCCTGAAAAATAGAATTATTAGTTTATCTACCAATCCCAGTTCTGGGCATATGTACAAAATAAGTGCAAGCCTGATGTCAAAGGGATATTTACACACCCATGCAACATTAATGCGATATTATTCACAACAGCCAAGAGGCAGAAGCTAACTCAACGTCCACTGATGCGTGAATGGATAAAAAGCTGTGGTACATCCATACATAGGAATATGGCTCAGCCTTACAGACGACAAAAGCCCTGTCATAGGCTACCACATGAATGAACCTTGAGGACATTGTGCTAAGTGGCATAAACCAGCCACAAAAGGCCGAATACTGCATGATTCCATTTATAGGAGGTATCTAACACAGTCAAACTCTTAGAAACAGAAAGTAGAATGGTGGTGGCCAGGGGCCAGTGGAGAGAAAAAAGGGCGATTGTCTGATGGGTATACAGTTTCAGTTTTGCGAGATGAGAAGTAGTACAAATGCCATCGAACAATACACGCATGGTTCACACCGTGGTACTATACACTTGGAACGGTTTTGACGGTAAATTTTATAGTGTGTATTTTGTCATAGTAAAAAAAAAAAAAGGTTAAAAATGCCTGGGGGGAAAAAAAAGACGCGCGTATCCCAGAGGGAGTTAGATGTCAGTAAGCAAACAAGTTTGGGGTTTCGGTGAACCACATGGTGTAAAGATGGTTTGGACCTGACCCACTTTCATGGTTCTGGTTTTCTCTGTGGGTAGTTGTTTTCGTGACACAAATTGCAGCTGTTGATTGGGTTTGGGTCACCTTAGGTGTTGGACGTGAAAGCCAAGGGCCACTCTGCTGCAGAGTGCATTGCTCGCTCCAGGCCAGAAGGCTGAAGCACAGCTGAACAGCGAGTTGTCTGACGGAAGCCGGCTTGGGCCCCAGGCCAGAGGCGTGGGAGCAGCTAGGCTGATGGGGTTCTGAAGTCATGACTACGGAGTTAAAGGGCACAAAGAACTCAAGAATACACGCATTAAAGTCCTGGCTCCATCCTTTAACTGTTGTGTGACCACCTAATCCCTCTGATCTTCAACATAAAGTGGAGTTAATAATAAAGTTTACAATGAGCTTAATAATAAAAAAAGATATATTTAAAAATAAGTAAGATAAGGGCTCCTGGGTGGCTCAGTCAGTTAAACATCCGACTTAGGCTCAGGTCATGATCTTGGGGTTTGTGAATTTGAGCCCCGTGTCTCGCTCTGTGCTGACAGCTCAGAGCCTGGAGCCTGCTTCTGATCCTGTGTCTCCCTCTCTCTCTCTCTGCCCCTCCCCCACTTCCACTCTGTCTCTCTCTCTCTCCTTCAAAAATAAATAAATATTTTTAAAAATATCAAAAATACCTGAGATAATACTGACATCGTAACATAATAATTGACATGCTAAGAACATGTTCTTGTACGTTCTTCCTCACACAATATTCCTCACAATCTACTTTTTGTTCAATGTCTATGTTCCTCACGAGACTGTGAGCTCAGGGGGCTGGGGATGTTGGTCTCCTGGGGGATGCTCTGTCTGCAACGACAAGCCCACGGCCTGGCCCCAAGATGCAGCAGGGCAGCCCTCTGTGACCAAGGGAGTGATGGATGAACGTGGGTCATAGTGCTTTGTCAAGGATCATCGAAGTACAAGGAATCGTCACTTGCGTGTCCCCCATTTCACAAGCGTGAAGTGGCTCATTTGTTGTCCGGGGAGCACCCCTACCCCAACTAAAGTTGTTTACAGTTATGATGCCTGCGAGGCACATCACTCAAGATAAAAGACTTACTTGCCTCTCTCCCCTGCCCCCCACCGTAAGGCAGCCTTCTCCTGTCTCCACCTCACTGATAGGATTGTGACGGCTAGGAAACAGCTCATTTCTTTAGAGAATAGAAAGCTCCCTCTGTTTCTCATTGTTCCGCAGCATAGCCTTCCTCTCCCTGCCCCTGGCCCTCACCCCCACCCTCTTCTATTCTCTGCTCCCTGATTCCATCATGTCCCTGGGCCACTGCTTGAAGTGTGAGCCACCTTATGTGATTTATGGACCGAGTGACGCCAAGGTCAGAACACAGATTGTTTTCAGGCGTCCCTGAAGCCCCTGTGTGGTGCTGGAGATTCCAGCCCGGAGGGACAGTTCACAGGATATGGGACTCGATTTGCAACAAGCCACACAAAGTGGTACAGGATATCTATCACCAGACAAGCAAAACAGTCATTGTTTTCTTCCCACCCTGTGACCCAGGCCTGGGTCTATAGAGGCAGCAGCTGCAGCCCGGACACCCTAGATAAACACGAAATAAAGGACAATATATTCGAAGGAAGTAAAGTGCATGTGTCGTGAGTGTGGCCGGTGACTAAGATTTCTGGGGTTCCATCTCCGCCTGGAGTTATATTTACCTAAGCAAGTGAGTGACACAGGATCCCACGTTCATTCCCTCAATTATTTCATCGGCAACCTGGTAACTTCTGAGGGTCTTCCCTACGCCGAGCACCAGGCTGGGGCTGAGGAAGACAGGACACCGTGCTTTGCACGTGGGCCTTCAGGCCAGAATTAGCCTGCCCCAGGTTTAACTTCCACCCCGAGCAACCTCAACCAGCTGTCCAACCTTGTGGAGGAGACAAATCGTCAAAAATAAACTGAGATAATATATATTAACCCCCAGGGGTTCAACACCATCATAGGTATTTAAACGAAAGACACAGTTCCTGCCTTTCAAGGCTTTGCTATAGATCTCAGCCTTTAACTCTGCTGCATAATAGAATTACCTGGGGAACTTTTTAAAAAATGCCAATGCCTGGGCTCTATTTCCAGAGGTCCTGGGAACATTGTTAAGTTTTAAAAGCTTTCTGTGTCATTCTAAGGCATAGATAGGATTGAGGGCAATTATTTGACCAAACAAAACTAATACAAGGATAATTAGAGAAAATTTATCACAATTTCTTTCTTTTTAAAGTGTTTGTGTATTTATTTTGGAAGAGAAAGAGTGTGTGAGCAGGTGAGGGGCAGAGAGAGAGGGAGAGAGAGAGCAGGGGAAGGGCAGTGGGAGAGGGAGAGAGTCCTAAGCAGGCTCTGCACTGTCAGCGCAGAGCCTCACGCAGGGCTTCATCCCACGAACTGTGAGATCATGACCTGAGCTGAAATCAAGAGTTGGATGCTTAAGTAACTGAGCCTTCAGGTGCCCCATCACTAAATTTCTGAGACAACTTTCAGAAAAAACCACCTCAATCCTGGTGGCAATATCCTCATCTAAACTATTCATGCGAGCTTCACAAATTCCTACTAACTCATTGATCATTTAACAATTATATCTAGAAGCTTCTTCTGAAATCCATATTCATCTACTTTAAAAACGCTCCCTTCTCCCTAATGAAAGTCCAGGCCTCTTTCCCTTGCCCACCCCCTCCTCTGTGGGCTAGAAAAAACTCAAGACCTTCATCTCCAGAAGCAGAGATAGTTTCATTATAAGCATAATTTCCGTGAAAACCAAAATAAGGAGAGAAGGAAGAACGGGAAAATATGAAGTTCCTGGCACAACTTTCCCCACTTGTCTCTTCCTCTTGATCCCCCATCCCAGGCTCCAATGGTTCCTATCACGCCCACATTAGTGTCTCTCTCACCTTGGATACTTGGTGACATTGTCAATTCCCCAGACACCTGTCACTTAACTTCCCCTTGCTCCTGCCATCCTGGGCCAAAGCGACAATGAGCTCTGGCCTGAATATTGACAAAGGCATGAACATAAAACACCTACAGGTTTGTTTTATGTCTGTAAGACTTTTTAACCACCAGCCACCTCTAGCAATAGCCCACCTTCCAACCCAGGAAATTAAAACCCCTGACATGAATATCAGGAAAGTAATCTTCCTGGAAACCCGCATGGGTGGTGACACAAAAGGTAAAGATGTCAGTAATTACCCAAGGCCACCGCAAGGAGAATCAGGTGTTCCTATCTCCCAGCTCCCAGCACAAGGCCCACTTCCCTATTTACAGAGCGCAGTGTTGCTGTAATAGCCTAATTGATTTATAATGTTTTTCTCCATATTGTACCATGTGTGCAATTAGTTACTGAAAAGGAAACGCAGTTCAGCTCACTGGCCGCATCTGCTGCAAGTCAGGGGCGTACAGTTCCGTGCCCTATTTTCCAGATGGCTTGGTTAACATTCAGGGAAACCTAGTGACTCGGCCAGAGCTGCGAAAGAAACTGGGGGAGCTCAGGTATAATCGGACCTAGGAGAAACTACCCCAGATGGAAAGAAAACACAGCACAATCTCAAAATGCAAGCCAAACATACAATACTGCGAGGAAGCGTAAAAAAAAAAAAAAAAAAAAATGTGGAGTGTTCTTTTCTCCTGCATTCAATCACACATTAGTTCACCCATATAACAAATATTCATTGAGTAATTAGGAGATGTCTGTTTTCTTCCATTATGCAGTGGTAAGCTCATAGATACCTTGGGTGCTTTTCTGGAGCCCACAGTCAGGTGGCAGAAGAGGCACATATGAAATAAATAATCACATGAATGTGAATGTGAATGTGGAAGAGACATGTGTTAAGAGGGAAGTACAGTGTTCTGAGTCACGGGAGTCTTCTCTGAGTAAGAGGTGCTAAATCTGAGACTGAAGTATGAGTAAAGATTAGCTCCAGAGGGAGGAAAGGAGTTCTGGGCAGAGGGAACAGCAGATTAAGTATCTTGGTGAATTCCAGGAAGTGTGGGAAGGCTGATGTGACTACAGCATAGGGAGATGTGGAAAGTAGTATAGGTAAGGCTAGAAATGTTAAGAAGGAGCCAGACAAATTAAGGCTTTGAGGTTTAAGAATTTTGTCTATCTATCTACCTGTCTCTCTATCTATCATCTATTTATTTTTAGAGCAAGGGAGAGGGGGAGAGGGAGATTGACGGGGGCGGGGGGGAGAGAAAATCTTAAGCAGGCTTCATGCTCAGTCCACATGGGTTTTGATCCCACAACCCTGGGATTATGACCTGAGCCAAAATCAAGAGTTGAACTCTCAACCGACTCAGCCACCCAGGCACCCATTTTTTAGGAATTTTATATGTGGAGGGGTACCTGGGTGGCTCAGTTGTTTAAGTGTCTGACTTCAGCTCATGTCATGATCTCACAGTTTGTGGGTTTGAGCCCCACATTAGGCTTTGGGCTGACAATGCAGAGCCTGCTTTGGATTCTCTGTTTCCCTTTCTCTCTGCTTTCCCCTGCTTGTGCTTTCTCTCTCTCAAAAATAAAAAGAAAATTTTTAAAAATTTGAAGAATTAAATATGCAGAATCTAAAACAAACAAAAAAACAAAACAAAACAAACTCGGAAACAGTAGAAAAGTGCTTGCCAGAGGGAATAGGGAGAGGTTGACAGAATGATAGAAGCTGTCAGCTATAAGATGAATAAAGTCTGAGGATCCAATGTATATATAACATGGTGACTGTAGTTGATAACACTATATTGCATAACCGAAATTTGCTAAGAGAACAGAACTGAAATGTTCTCCTATATGTGAATATGTGAGGTGACAAATGTATTCATTAACTGGCTAGAAAGAATCTTTTCATGCAATATCGAATCATTCCTATGTATGCCTTAAATATCTTACAATTTTATTGATCAATTAAGCATTAATAAAGCTGGGAAAAGATTTATATTTTTAAGTATCAGAAAAACATTAAACTAAACCTTTTAAATAGAAGGGATAATATGATTTAAAATTTTAAACATTTCTTCTCTCTGCTCCATGGAGAGTGGAGACAAGTTTGGGAGTATAAGGTAAGGAAGCAAAGAATGAGGTTGGAAACCAGGTTGACTGAGGTCTCTAGCTTGGGCTTGGGCGAAGGTGGCGGCAATGGAGGGAGCTGCATGGCTTAGAGAGATAACCAAGAGGCAAAATCAGTAAGAGGTGATGGGAGACTGAACGTGGAAAGGGAGAGAGAATCGAAGAAGGCTGCCCTGCTTTCTCTCTTGAGCAACAGTGTGTGGATGACATTTACTGAGCTGGGAAAGGGCAGAGTGGGAGATATTAATTCTGAATCCTTATCATAGAGATGGAATTTAAAACAAGAGGGTGGAATAAATCATTCTGAGGGGAAGAGTAAACCAGGAGTAAAAGAGAGCTCAAGACTGAGGGTTGCAAAATTCCAACTTTAGAGGTCAAATTGGAGGAAGAACTCAGAAGGAAGAAGGAGGAGAGTCTCTGGAGAGATGAGAGATAAACCACAAGAACATGATACTCCAGGAGTCTCAGAAGAAGAAACGTATGGGTTATTGGCTTTGCTGAAGGCAGCTGAACTAGTAGAAACCATGAGGACTGAAAAATGCCTTGGGGTTCAGAAGCATGAGCGCCATTAATGACATGTAAAAGACCAGTTTTGTGGATACATGGCATGTTTTCAAAGACCCAAACTCAATGTCAGATTTGACAGCTGAGATGTTGTGTGAGGGGCACCAGCATGCTAAGTACTGAAGGGTACACAGGAAGATTAAATGGGTGGGAGAAAGGAGACTTTGCCTGAAGCTCAAACTTTTTTCAAAATTTTTTCATTTTCCTAAATCCTCTGGCTGGTCGGAATACAACATGGTAGGAACGAAGGCACTAAACAGTGATGGAGCTGGCGATTGTGGCTTTTCCTTGCTAGGAGAGGAAGGTATGCAGAAGATGATGAAGGAATAATCTCAGCATGCCCCTACCAGTGGAGAATTCAACATCTACCGGGAGGGTCCATATTTGTCCTCCATCTACACCAGCCATTCTCAAGCCTGGGTAATCATTAGAATGATATGTTTACTGAGGGCTGATGGGGGTGGGGGAGAGGGGAAGGAGGGTGATGGGCATGGGGGAGGGCACTTGTTGGGATGAGCACTGGGTGTTATATGGAAACCAACTTGACAATAAACTATTTAAAAAAAGAATGATCTCTATACCCATAACTATTCTAATTCAGCAAGCACATGGCTGGTGTGTTCTATAAAGTCTGGAATTAGTGTTCTATAAAGTTCACAGATGATTCTGCTGATCACTCAGTCAGGGGACCACTCTTTCAGTTACTCTTGGTTTTTGGTTTCTACCATAATAATCCCTGATAATTTGAACAAAGAGCTACATAATGCTGTTTGCTTTTTCCCTTGTTGTCTTGTAGAAAATGGGACACAAAAAGATCATATTTTTGGCTCTCTAACAGTACCAGGAAGTGTCAAAGAGTTAGTATTTTTTTCTCTGATCAGAGAAAACCAGGCCTGAACAATAAATGTAGCATAATTGTTTACATACATAGAACACTTGATTTGCAAAATGCTTCATATTATCCTAGGATGAATGTTGGGAGACACTTATCACCTCCATTAACTCCATTTTTCAGATCAAGAAACTGAGTCAGAGAGCTTAAACGCACAGCCATTATATGATAAAGTGGAGACTTCAATCCAGGTTTTTTTCTCTCCAAGTACATATTTTTATGAGAAGCTGACCATCATACTGACTTTTGAGATGAAGATATACGTAAAAGGGGGCATTTGGCCTTTATACCTTAATATATAAATGTGTACATGTTTGGTACATTTATTATTATATGCATATATCATATACAGTAAAACCCTGGATTGCAAGCATAATTCATTCCAGAAAACATGCTTGTAATCCAAAGCACTGGTATATCAAATCGAATTTTGAGTACCACTGGCTCAGTTGCGATCATGTGACATTCGGCATCATGAACTACTCATATTGCAAGATGTTTATCAAGTTAAAATTTATTAGAAATGTTTGCTCGTCTTGCAGAACACTCACAGAACAAGTTACCCCCAATCCAAGTTTTACTGTACATACATATCTATATGCATTTAAAAAATGATTGACTCTACACCAAAGTACAGAAAGAAAAATAAAGTAGAAGTTATCATGATTTTTGCCCACAAAAGAGCCCACAATTTCCATGCAAAGATGTAGCATATATTTTTATAGTGGTCAGAGGAGTAATAGCACAAGGCTGCTCAGCTAAGTGCAAGGTGAGTGCTATGGATCATATTAGCTGCTGAAGATCAGATGGAAGTGGATTCGATGTGTCTCATGAAACTCAATGCCAGGGCCCTTCACTTGTATGTATTAGGTTCCGGGACGAATCCTATGAACATGATCATGATGTTATATGTATTTGTAAAATGGGCAAAAGACATTAAAATTTTTTAAGTGTTTATTTATTTTTGAGAGAGGGAGAGATGGAGTGAGAGTAGGGAAGGGGCAGAGAGAGAGCAGGAGACACAGAATCCGAAGCAGGCTCCAAGCTCTGAGCTCTCAGCATATGGATCATGACCTGAGCCGAAGTCTGACACTCAAACCACTGAGCCATCCAGGCGCCCCAAAAGTAAGACATTTTAATTGTAAGGTATTTTACCGGTCTCTTTCTGCTTTGACTTCAACTGCATTACATTTCTTCTCCTGCCCATTGGTGCAGGAGTGGTCCTGGACATTCTGCTGGACATTCTGGAGTTCCTGCTATGGGGTATTTGAATCAGGTTTAGTGGGATATGTTTAGATGTCTCACAATGATTCCTGTGTTCGTTAAAATACAGGGAGCAGTGCTGGTCTGTGAATGACTTTTAGGATGACTTTTATTGCCTCCTCTCCAAGCTCGCTGGCATCAGGTCACTCACAGCAGTTCTGGGCTAGAGATCTTCTCCCATGGGACCAGGCCCTACAGTACCTGCCGTGAGAAGCACGCATATACGTAGTTGTTAATGAGCATCTCAATTGAAAGATTATGGGGGTGCCTGGGTGGCTCAGTTGGTTAAGCGTCAGACTCTTGATTTTGACTTGGGTCATGATCTCATGGTTGGCTGGTAAGAACCCTGCACTGGACTCTGCGTTGACAGTAAGGAGCCTGATTGGGATTCTCTCTCTCTCTCTCTCTCTCTCTCTCTCTCTCTCTCTCCCCCTCTTCTCTCTCTCCCTCTCTGTCTGCTTCGACCCAGCTCATGTGCATGCTCTCTCTCTCTCTCAAAATAAATAAATAAAGCTAAAAGTATGTATAACGTGTCACCACATAAGAAATCTTAAAATTCCTTGGAATCATAGAGGTCGTATATGANTCTAAAGTTGAAAATTCTGAAGGAAAATCAATTTTACTTTTGGCTTCTGATTTCAGACCAGGGGTCTTCCAAACACTCTCCACTTCACCGGCCACTAAGTTATGTCCAAAGCACACACCTTTTGGGTTTATGGAACGTCCTTGGTCACACAGAGCAGAACAAGTTAACAGTGAGACAGCACTGATGAAAGATAAACTACCCACTTAAAGTTAGTGGCAAAGCTTTCTTCTAGGAAACAAATATTAGAGACTGAAGTAAAGGCAATCACCAGTGTCACCAGTGAGAATGCTATTGTCACTATCTGAATGGAATCCAGGAGCACGTCACTCAGAGAGATCCGAGGGTTGGAAACCTAAATCGATGTAAATCCAGGGGCGATTTAGCTTGGTTAATTACTGAGGCATCCTTTGCTTTATAAAAAACTTTTAAAAGATGTTTGGAATATAGTTTGATTTCCTTGACTGAAAAGTAGTTTAACACAGCTTTTTAGTTTCAAAACTCACTTTGATGCAATCTTGTGCTCATTTATACCCTAACAAATATACGTTTGCTGTTGTGTAGATTAAGGTCCCTAGGTTTAGGAAATAAAAATATAGAATAATGAGTTAAATTTGAATTGCTGATAAGTAGCACATAATCCTTCTGTATAAAGATGGGATAGCCTTTGTTATCTATCAACAATTCAAATTTAAACGGTCATCCTGTGGGGCTCCCAGGTGGCTCAGTCAGTTTAGCATCCGACTTCAGCTCAGGTCATGACCTCATAGACCATGATGATCTCCAGCCCCACGATGGGCTCTGTGCTGACAGCTCAGAGCCCGGAGCCTGCTTCAGATTCTGTGTCTCCTCCTCTTCTCTGTTTCCTCCCCCACTCATGCTCTTTCTCTCTGTCTCTCTTCTCTCTCTCTCTCAAAAATAAATAAAACATTAATAATTTATTAAAAATGAAAAAAATGGTCATACTGTGGTGTGTTTGGCAACCCTATATGGGACACAATCTGATATCCCTGATTTTGAAGACACACAAAGATGAAAGAAATGAAGAGGGGAGAAAAGAAGAGAATGTTGTGAGTATACAATATACTGCATTTTATCATAGCTACCTGGCAATGGGAAGATCTGAAGTCTCCCTAGGAGATTGGTAGAATTATATTCCTACCTAGTCTTGAGCCACTTTTGGTTTTGTGACCCAGTCGCCCCCTGTAAAAAGCCAGGTATTTACAAAGCAACTGAGAGACACCTACTTTTTACATAGTCTATTGCATATTATTCTTCCAACTCAGTCCACACCCCAAGGATTACCCCTCTGCAGGACTTCTAGCAGAAGGTCAGAGAGTTCAGAAAAGAAGATCTTCCAAACTGCTATCTGTTGCAACTTCAAAGGTTCATGGATCACCTGGAGGAGCTAATGCATCCAAATGAATGTGGGTGGAAGACTGTGGGAGTTGTAACTCTTGATGTTTCTTGACTCTACTTCAAGATTTTACCTTTCTTGGAAAATTTGACTATTTGAGTTTTATAATAGTGGAAACTATTCACAGATGAAATAAATTGCCCCAGTGGGGAGTTGAGTCCCTTGTGTTTGGAAGACTGGGTGAGCATTTGGTGGGCATGTCAGAGAGGTGGTGAGTATTTGGTAGAGCATGTTGATTCAGGGTTTGGATTTGCTCTCATGATCGTTTTTCCGGTCTTGAAAGGGGGTGTAGCATAGCACACGTTCTAGAATCATTTAGGTATGGAATAAAACTTACAACTTTACCTTTTATTAACTTTGAGTAAATTACTGAATTTTTTAAGCCTCAATTTCTCTATTTATTAAATGAGGGCAATCCTAATGAGTTGTTACAAAAATTAAATAGATAATGCATATAAAGCACAGAGCACTTAATACACACTCGCACACGTGCGCGCACACACACACACACTATATATACATATATATGTATATATATATCAGTGAAATGTTAGCTGTTTCTTAAGTTCCTTCAAGTTCTGAGATTATATACTTCCATAAACTTCACCCAGTAAAACTAACTATGGGGATTTAAAGAGACCAGGATATAGTTCAAATTCTACCATGATAATAATTAAAAAGATGTCAGAGTCCTTTGGTGTACTCTTTTGGAACTGACTCAAGAAAATCAATTTGGGTTCTATTTTTCTTGTCCCTCTTTCTTACGGGCACAACATTAAGTACATATCTGATGTTCAGGAAATCACATTTCATGGGAACTTGGATCTTCTTTGCCATACATGAGAATAGGGACTTTGATATTTATTCCATAAAACCCCTGACTAGAAATAAGAAAATAAATTCAACATACATGGACAATTGATTTATGATAAAGAAGCCAAGAGCATACAATGAA
The DNA here is from genome assembly GCF_008692635.1 of Crocuta crocuta. Lineage (NCBI taxonomy): Eukaryota > Metazoa > Chordata > Mammalia > Carnivora > Hyaenidae > Crocuta > Crocuta crocuta. Next base: position 5,244,520 of record NW_027528872.1, read on the forward strand.
GAAAGGAAGGCTTCTTCAATAAATGGTGTTAGAGGGATGCCTGGGTCACTCAGTCAGTTGAGTGTCTGACTTTGGCTCAGGTCATGGTCTCACAGATTGTGAGTTTGAGGCCTGCATTGGGCTCTTTGCTGTCAGTGCAGAGCCTGCTTCAGATCCTCTCTCCCCTTCTCTCTCTGCCATCCCCCACTCTCTCTCTCAAAATAAATAAATAAACTTCAAAAAAAATGGTGTTGGAAAAACTGAACAGCCATGCAAAAGAATGAAGCTAGACCACTATGTACATCACACATAAAAATTAACTCAAAATGGATTAAAAATTTGAATATAAGACCTGAAACTATAAAATTCATAGAAGAAAACATAGGCAATATGCTCATGGGTATCAGCCTTAGCAATGTGTTTGTGGATCTGACTCCAAAGCCAAGAGGAACAGATATATAAACAAATGGGACTACATCAAAATAAAAAGCTTCTGCACAGTGAAGGAAATCATCAAAATGAAAAGGCAACCTATTCATTGGGAGAAGATATTTGGAAATCATACATCTCATAAGAGTTTAATACCCAATATATATCAAGAACTTATACAACTAAACAATAAACAAAACCTCACACAACCTTATTAAAAAATGGGCAGACGATCTGAATAGACATTTTTCCAAAGAAGACCTACAGATGGCCAACAGGTTCATGAAAAGATGTTCAACACCACTACCACTAATTATTAGGGAAATGCAAATGAAAACCACAAAGGGCTACCACTTCACGCCCGATGTAACAGCTATTATCAAAAAGACAAGAAATAATAAGTGTTGGAGAGGATGTGGATAAAGGAAACCCTGTACACAGCTGGTAGGAATCTAAGTTGGTGTAGCAATATGGAAACCATATAGAGGTTCCTCAAAAAATTAAAAATAGACCTACCATGTGATGCAGCTATACTTTTGGGTATTTATCCAAAGAATACAAAAACACTTACTCTAAAGATATATTCATTCTTATGTTCATTGTAGCATTATTTGCAACAGCCAAGATATGGAAGCAAACTAAGTGTCCTTCAAAGGATGAATTGTTAAAGAGGATGTGGCATATATATGCAATAGAATATTACTCAATCATTAAAAAAGGATGAGATCTTGCCTTTTGCGACAACATAGATGGACCTAGAAGGTATAATACTAAGCGAAGGAAGTAAGACAGAGAAGTCTTGATACCATATGATTCCATGCATGGGTGGAATTTTAAAAAATGAACAAACTAAACAATACAGAAACAAACAGATTCATCAATCTGTTGAGGGGAAAGGGGTTGGCCTGTGGGCAAACTGGATGAAGGAGTTCAGCTGGATGGTAACTAGATTTTGGTGGTGATCATTTTGTATATATAGATGTGGAAGGAAAGGAAGGAAGGAAGGAAGGAAGGAAGGAAGGAAGGAAGGAAGGAAGGAAAGAAGGTTTTTAATCAAGAGGAAACAATGGTTTTCAGTTTTGTTTTTCAGTTCTCTGCAAACGTTCTAAAATGTGTTTGTGAGCTTAGCTGTAGACATAGAATGCCTACTTGCATTTAAGCAACTCTTAGCAATGAGATCTCACTGTTTAAAAAAAAAGATACAGTCTCGAACATTCCAGGTGGAAGTTATATAACTCCTTCAGTTTTGTGTCCGTGTTACCCAGATTAATATTTCTAAATGCCTGCTAAACTGTTTCTCAGTACTGTGTAGAAAACGTACCTTTTTAAAAGGATAAGTCATCTTGATTTAATCCTTCTTTTTTCAAAAATAGCACTGTCACACAGGTCAGCATATCCAAATAACAAATATATATTGGACACAGAGGTTTTATAAAAATTAGTTTGTTTCCTGCCCACACCAGGAATGTGTTGTGTATGCATAACAACCGGGAAGATTAGTTTGTGAGAATTCTAGGTCCACCCTGAGTGCACAGAGATAAGTTCTAAAAATAAAACTGACTTCTACTCTCTTATTTTTTCCCCCATAGGATAAAGGCTGAGCACAATTCTGACAAACACTTGAGAAGAGAGCGCGCCGATCTCTCATCATTCCACAGTCTCCCAGTGCCCCCTGTTGGTACATGGTCTCGTTTCCTAATGGTGAATTCCAGACAGCTGCTTCCCTTGGTGAATTTTACAATCCAACTTCCTTGGTTATGGCTTGACATAATTTCCCTGGAGAGTTCAAGCTTAGGGTATGATAATATACCTTGGATCTGCAAAGCATTAGAAGGGAGGATATTGTCAGATATATGATCTAGCCATGGACACAGGCCAGATGCATTTGTAACTGAAAGAGAAGGCCCTCTTGTCCTTGTCTACCCCTAACTGGTTTGGCGTTGCTGTTATCTATCAGCACCTTCTTTACTTTTGCAGAAAGGCTCAGGTAATTTCTTTCTTTAGCCTTCCCGTTATGTTGTTGGGAGCCTGCTTACGGCTATATATAACAGGTGACAACAATGTCTTTCAGAGACATAAAACCAAGAGAGCAATGGCAAGCATGGTATGTTCTTTTCAAGATTGCTTCCCTGGAATAATGACCTATGGTATACAGTAGGCTAAAATGAATTATTTATAGATGGGGGCAGACTTTAATTAATTAATTTATTTATTCACTCATTCATTCATCCATTGATTCATTCTTACATTTTGGGTTGTACCTGTGGCATTAACTGGAACTAGACTTCAGTTAAAAATGTAGTAAATCTATCTAGGCCAGTCTGTGGGAAGGAACTTCAAAACAGCCAGAGACCATGAGATTGTGCTTTATGCGATGGCTTCTAATTGGAAATCTTGAGGGGAAAAAACTGGCTAAATTCTCTTTAATTAGGGTTAGTCCATGCCAAGGCCTTGGGATTCCAAGTCCACCATTTGGCTGGCAGTATACACTGCCCCAACAGCTGGTCAATTCAATGAAAACATGACTTGTGTCGCTATCATGTACCCAACAAAAACAGCTGAATTTTTCCTTCTTTAGTTTTCAACAAAAGATGTTGGCTTGTTAGAGACTTAGTGTGGATTTTTAACATTGTAGAGCACTTGCTTATTCTGAGTTCCAAGAAGGAAATGGTGCACAGATGTTAGAATCTCTGGTCTCTGCACTGAGTCTGCATTTTAGTTGACAAAACAGGGAGAACATTTGGTCCTCCACTTATAAAAGCCCTACCTATCCAGCACATTCCAGGCCAAATCTTATTCCCTCCAAAAAGCCATTCTAATTCCTCTCTTTATCTCGTAACAATGTGCTGTGCAATAAATACGGAAAATTGCTAAGAAGTCCCAGACCATCTCTTTACCGACTTGGTGCTTTGTTACTAGTAAGCCCTCAGTAAGCGGTTTTGAATGAAACCGTGAAGGTACACGTGGCAGAAGCACAAAGACACTTCCAAAAGGCTATAACATCAAAGGATACAAATCTCTCTGTGAATGTATAGCTACCGCCCATCCAAAGTTTTCTTCTATGCAAATTCTGCTGCCAGAAAAAAACTAAGAAGAAAAAGAAAAAAATCTGAGCGTGCTATTCTCCTACTTTAGAGCACTGTGCCTCTTGGTTTGTTTGTTTTTAAGTTTATTTTATTTTGAGAGAGAGAGAGAGAGAGAGAGAGAATGTACATGTGAGTGTGGGAGGGGCAGAAAGAGAGGTAGAGAATCCCAACAAGCCTCTAGCTGCACTGTCAGCATAGAGCCCTATGTAGATCTCTCCAACTCACAGACTGTGAGATCATGCCCTACGTCAAAATCAAGACTTGGACCCTTAGCCAACTGAGCCACCCAGGCCACCCCAAAGCTCCATGCCTCTTTCTGTCCTCCTGGATAGACTCCAAACTTCTTGGGTGAGTCTACTCTGCTCATAGTGTCTGTCCCAAATTCACCTCCATAACCTCACTCCTCATCATTGCACTGCCTTCACACTTTGGTCCACTTACTCTGGATTTCTCACTGTTACCCGTTTCTGAAGTATCTTTCCCTCACTTTCTTGCCTAGACAAATTTTCTTCATTATTCAAGACTATACATAAAATTTTCAAACTCTGTTTAGGATTTTGCAAATCTCCAGGGCAAAGTAAGTCTCAGTTTCCTCTGGGATTTTACATAATTTTGTTTATGATTTCATAACATCTGTGTCTTGTATCAAAAGTTTCCTACTTACTATTAAATTACTAGGTTTAAGTGACTCAAGGATAGTGACAATATTGATTTCTTTAGATCTTCAAGCAGCTAGCTAACTGTATAATATGTAGTGAGTTTCCATAAATATATATGATAAATGAAAAATCAATAATCTTGAAGGGTAATGATCATAACACTGGACTAGGAATTGGTAGACCCGGGTTCTAGATTCAGCTATTACTTTCTATTTTGAGATCTCAGGCAATTTAACCTTACTGGTCAGATTACTAGCATGCATAATAAGTGTTTCAGATTAGGTGACCTCAAAGGTCCCTTCCAATACAGGACTCATGAAGTTGAGCTCCTGAGTAAAATTCATCCAGAAATCCTAAATTCTAAATTCAGTAGGTTTCCACTGATTAGTTCTGAAAAACTCTTCCAAATTTTTTAGTTCAAGATGTTTTGAGGGTAAATACCAAGTTGGTAATAAAAAGACTGGAGTTTCTGGAAAGGAATGGATTCCAATCTTAAGCTACTGGCCAGTCTAGAGAGACTAAAATATTGGACATACTGTCTGTTTCTATTTAATTAAGATTAATTAGTGGACATTGGAGAATAAAGAGACATATGCTAACATATGAACAAGTGACTTAATTCTTTTATAAACCGTTCACATTCAGTACCAGATTGAATCCACAAAAAGCAAAATGCACACATACTTTTCATGGAATTTAATCCAGAGCATTTTCTTAGGCATTTTAACCAGGGTGGGGTGGGGGTGGGGGTACAGTCCATAAGGCAGTTAGCTAAGGTGCAAGCCTCCAGTTATATCATACTATATGCTTGTTTTTACATTATGCTTCCATTTAAAACAGACCAAAAATCTGAGAAACAGAAGACCGTGGTCCTCTGCATATTCAACCTTCTATTCAATATCTAATGAATGATGTCAAATAGGTGTATGAAATTTAGCATGGCATAAACTGGACTCCTGATTGACCCACATGCCCAGCACTCACTTCTCCACATGTTACTTATTTAAGCAAATGGCATCGTGTTCACTTAGTTGCTTAGGACAAAAACTTAGAAGTCACTCTAGATTCTTTCCTTTCCCTCAAGTCCATCATCCAATCCATCAATCAGCTACAGCTCTGTTTTTTTAAATGTTTTTTATTTATTTATGAGAGAGAGAGAGAGAGAGAGGCAGCATGAGCAGGAGAGGGCCAGAGAGAGACTAAACTATTGGACATACTGTCTATTTCTGTTTAATTAAGATTAATTAGTGGACATTGGGGAATAAAGAGACATATGCTAACATATGAACAAGTGACTTAATTCTTTTATAAACCATTCACATTCAGTATCAGATTGAATTCTACAAAAAGAGGAATCAGAAGCAGGCTCCAGGCTCTGAGCTAGCTGTCAGCACAAAGCCCGATGCGGGGCTTGAACCCAGGAACTGTGAGATAATGACCTGAACTGAAGTCAGACGCTTAACCGACTGAGCCACCCAGGTGCCCCAATCAGCTACAGCTTTAAAATATATTCTGAATCCAACTCATTCCCACCATTTCCGCCATAATTACTTTTTCACAAGACACCGTGATCTTACTTGGATTACTACAAATAACCTCTGAAGTAGTTTTACAGCCTCCACATTTGCTTTCTTACCTAGAGTCCCTTCTAAATTTAGCCGCCAGAGCAATATTTCTAAAGCATGAATCGAATCATCATATTCCTCTACATAAGAGGCACTGGTTGCTTCCAAACACACTTTAAATAAATCCAAACATTTTCCCATAGCCTACTCACTCCAACATTATCTGGCTTTACAATGTCCCCGCCTAACCTTCTTCCCTTCCTCCTCTGGTTTTACTTTGCTTCCCCCATGGCCTTTTTTGGTGTTTTAAACATACCCATTTGTATTTAGGGTTAGTTTTACATTGAAAGCTTTCCCTGTCAGTTGGGTCTCTATTCATGTCTTCTCATGGAGAACTTCCCTCATGTCCCTGCATACAACAACCTCTTCTTCTCTAGTTACCCTCTGTCAAAATGATCCTCTTTCAGCTTCTTCATGACACTGATCACCACTTTAACTGTCTTATTTGTTGGCTTATTTATGTACATGTTACTTGATTGTCTTTGCTCTAATGCAATCTCCTTGCAGGTGGAGATTCCTCTTGTCTTATTACTGTGTCTCACACTCTTAGTACATGGTTCACATGTCTAAAACTTCAATAAATATCTGTTAATTGGCTAGCCAATGACACCTTCCTATTATTAAATATGAACATTAGGGAAACAGAAAACACATAGCTACTAAGGGTCTGGACATTCCCCCTAACAATGTACAAAACCCTTAAGCTTATAAAGGAAACTTGCAATATATGGATATAAACTAAATATACCTAAGGCTTTTTCACATTTTCCACATTCTCTTTTTTTCACTCTTTTTATCAGAGTAAGACCATCATACATGTGTATGTGTACATGCATATATTTAATATATAGATAGACAAATAGATAAATAGAAACTAATAATTGCTCAAGATTGAGAGTGAAGGTCCAAAAAGGAAATAGCACACTAAAATTGAATTGAGGAAAGTTGAATAAAGAGACAATTTACAAGGATGTGGGCTGTATTTAGGAAAAGCAATAAGGAGGGATCCTGGTGCTGGTAAGAGTGGGGGGCCATTATTACCCCTACTCTTGAGGGTGAAGGAAGAAGCAATTACTTGAACCCAGAAGAAGTGGATAGAGAAAGCCTCCTGACAGCAGCTGCAGCTTTTCTGGAAAGATGGAGCTAATCGAATATAACCTGCCAGAAATTAAATTAGGGAAATAACTGTCCTAACTGTACTCTCCTTCTGCCTGGGTGGAGCTTCACCAGCAGCCTCAAGACTCTGGATGCTGCACACTTGGTTCAGCTTTGCGGAGCATGGAGAAGGTTAGTCGGTGTGCAAGACTGGCTCCGTGGAAGTGAATAGAAGATACCCAGCGTGTGTCAAATTGAAAGAAAAACATAAAATATTGTCTCATGAAAACGTCAACAGGTCAAGTGGGATGGAGCAACAATCTAATACTAAAGTGGGGGTTGATAACCTTCTAAAAATGTTTTGCCAAAGCTGGGATCTATTTTCTTATCTTTTGCAAGGGAAGGAAAGAAGACGCTTGATGTTTGGCTCAGAAGGAAGTCCTTCCTTCCTTCGTTTCTTCCTTCCTTTGTCCCTTCCTTCCTTCCTTCCTTCCTTCCTTCCTTCCTTCCTTCCTTCCTTCCTTCCTTCCCTCTCTCTCTCTCTCTTTTTTTTTGTTAATTTACCTTTTATAAGCCTAAGGTGCTAATGCTAGCTCATCCAGGAGTACAAGGAATACCTAATAGGAACAGTGCTGTCCAAGAACCACAGCGGTCATGAATAGTAGGAGTACACATGGCCAAGTTTTTTCGTGCTCAGAAGTCTACGTTTTTAACAGAACCTCATGTGAAAGAAACAAACAACTTCTAATAATTTCTGAAGCTGGGGTGCCTGGGTGACTCAGTTGGTGGAGTGTCTGGCTTTGACTCAGGTCATGATCTCCCAGACTGTGGGTTCGAGCTCTGCATCAGGCACTGTGCTAACATCTCAGAGCCTGAAGCCTGTTTCAGACTCTATCTTTCTCTATGTCTGTCCCTCCTCTGCTTGCTCTCTCTCTCTCTCTCAAAAATAAATAAAAATTAAAAATTTTAAATAATTTCTGAAGCTAAATTTAGGAAAATAAAAAAGTCAAATGACCTCATATAACTGTTAAGAAATTACTAATCTGTGAAGTTCCAAACATTATAATTAAAAGTCAGTATCAAGTTGCCCACAATTTCATACTGTTCCTCCAATAACATAGACCTGATTTTCAACATCTTTTCAGGTAATTTTTAAAGAGACATCACAACTGCTCAGAATTACTGGTATGGTCCTCCAGTATGATAGAAGAAAGCAGCAAAAAGTTTACTTGGTGATTCTTTTCTTTTTTTAACCTTAGCCCCCAAGAAGTTGGCAAGATAAAAAATCATGAAAGTATGAAAAATATCTGCTTTTTTCCCTTTACTCTTTTTTGTTCTATTTATTTGACCCAAAGACATTTGAGAATGACAACTCCAAAGTATTTTTACACAACTTTTATGGACGTGGGCATCAAAGAGAAAGAGTTGAGGAGAAAAACAGGATATACAAAAAGGCATGGAAGGGAATCACAGGACCTGGAAGACTAGGAATTGGGTGGTGGAAAAAGTACTCACCAAGTCCTGTTCGGACTCTGAACTTGAACTGGGGTTCCTAACCATGGATTTGGCTATAGAGCCTAAAAGAGAGTCACAGAGATAAAGGAGAGGGAAGGCAAAGAGAAAGGAAATGGAGAGAAGCTTCACAAAAAAAGAAGGGGGAAAGCCTAGGCTAAGACAAAGAAAGGCAAGAAAGGGAGCGAAGACAAATGCAGTGAAGAATATAGAAGCCTTGTGGGAAACCAGCCTGCTCAGAAGGCAGAAAAGCTATACTGGCTTTACCTCTTCAGGCCTGAAGAAGCCAGTTGTAGGGACACCTGGGTGGCTCTGTCAGCTAAGCATCCAACTTCGGCTCAGGTCATGATCTCACCACTGGTGAGTTTGAGCACCACATCAGGCTCTGTGCTGACAGCTCAGAGCCTGGAGCCTGCTTCAGATTCTGTGTCTCCCTCTCTCTTTGCCCCTCCCCCGATTGCACTCTGTCTCTCTAAAAAAAAAAAAAAAAAGAAAATGAAAAGAAACATAAAAAAAGAAGTCAGTTTTAAACAATTTTCAGTAGTGGAATTTTTTAAGTTTCTTTTTTCTTTTGGCTTCTTGGAAATTTAGTTCAGCTAGGGAAATGCAAATTTATTTTGATGAATGTATCATTAAAAGTAAAATAAAAGCTATTCAAAAACACATCAAACATCTGAATTATTAAGAAATATAATGGATTAGTTCCCAATCCCAATTTATGAAAAGATCAATTTAATAATTTGCAATTGTAAAGAATCCCATTTTCAGGAAAATCCATGTATGAAAAGCTAGTGGCATGAGTAAAAGTCAGGCCATAGTAAATCAGGGTGAAGGGAAACACATTTTCCTTTGCTTTATTTCCTCCTTCAAATCCTTTACCTTTCTGTCTATTAGTAATGGTATTATTGCTAAGAACTGCACACACATGCACAGCTGCTTCTAAAGGAAGGCAATTTTTTAGGAACTTACGAAAGTCACTGGGTCAGTTAGTATGTGGGAGTGTTTGTCACATTTGCCTGGCCATGTGACTGATGAAGGTGTGTGTGTGTGTGTGTGTGTGTGTGTGTGTGTGTGTATGTACGCATGCAGAATCTTACAACAGCACTCTTAATGCACCCAAATGCAACTTTAGAGTTCAAAATGGGAAGCAGATTCCTTAGACTAGTTTCTTTCGGGAGCTTTATTTTGCGAAAGAGGGAGAAATCCAGTACTCACCCCCTAAGTCTCAGCCTCTGAGACAATCTAGCTTCAATTGTCCTAAGCCATAAGCCTCTAGGACAATCTAGCTTCAATTGTCCTAAGCCATAAGATTTCCTTTGCTCTGTTTGGGGAGCTAGTTTTATAAGTAACTCTTTGTGCATGCAAGGAAATATTTTCTGACATTGAAGTCTAAAGTCTTTTCCTTTGTTTTGTTTACCTATTCCCAATTATTCCCTCAGAACTCTCCAAAAAATTATTTTATCTATCTGGCTAGGTATGATAACAGTAAGTGGGCAAAGACTTCTATTTTAGTATGTGTTTCCTGGGGGAACACAAAGGGATTGTGAATGGTAACCAGCTTGATTGAGTGGAAATGCAGTGCAAATACGAAGCACGTTCTTTTTCAGGCTTCACACATAAGAGCCCTGTACAAACATTAGCTGTATCCACTATAGGAAGACCTTTGGGTTGGCCCAGAGGTGACATCCTAGATAGCACTTTCATAGGATCTGCATTTGAGTAAATGTATTCAGGGATAGTGAATTTCTGGTTATAATTAGAAATCACAATGGTTTGCTCTTTTAAAATTATTAGAGCTAAGATACATTGATAATTTGGGTCTGTTGAATTCAGTGCACATACAGATATCTTTCCAGTTATTTAATCTAAATCATCTTTCAAACTAATAAATATAGATGAGAATGAAGATGTGAACTCTTATACTTTTCTGGAAACAAAATTAACACTATTCTTCAAGAACTTTTAAAGATGTCCTTAACCTTTCACCAAAAATTCCTCTTCTAGGAAGTTACTGTAAAAACTGACAATCATGAGCTGACCCCAAAATTTGGTATATTTTGTATATATATTTATAACTGAATAACAAATATTGACATTAAAACAACCAACATAAAAAGACCAATTAAATAAGGTCCATCACTTAATGGAATAATATGCAATTATCCAAAGAATCATATTTCAAAATTTTAATGATGTGACAATGCTCATAATACAGTTCTAAGTTTTAAAAAGCTGGATGGGAAGGTATTTTTACTATAATTCTAATTTTAGAACAAGTATGACACATATCTTAGTTATGCTAATAACAGCTGAAAGCCTAACTGCAGACCCAGTCTGTGACCAGACAAAACAAATTTACACTTACCCATGTACACAGATACCCAGATCCCTTAAGATGATGCAAGCCACTTATTTTCTTTAATATAAAGTTCACCTTTCAAATTTTACGGAGTCTACTTCCGAGGGCATCTGATATTTTCTTCACTTCGGACTATCCATTTGTCTTTAAATCTCTCTCTTCTCTCACCAAAGTCCTGCTTCACCATAGAGGAAAGACATGTGGTTCTTGATTTTCTGGATGTGATAACAGGCTCATCCTAAAGAGGTAGCATTGCATTGCTTGTGACCATCTTGGGTTTTATAGGCTTTTTTTGTTTTTGTTTTTGTTTTTAAGAATAAATTATCCACAGGTAAAGAAGCACTTCTTTTTGACGAATTATTGACCACCTCTATCTATCATAGTCAAAACATCTTCACACTGCGTAGGAGGTGCAGGTGAAAAGAGAGAAGGAGTTAGAAAAATTCTAGACACACACACACACACAGATACACATACATATGCACACACATGATTGATTGAAGGAATAGAACTCAAAATAATATCAGTGGTTATTCTTAGGTTTGGGGATTCCGGGAAACTAATTTTCTTAGTTTTACTGTTCTTTATCTTCAGGATTTTCTAAAAAGAATATATTTCTTCACACCATAAAGGATTTTTTTCTGAACAAACAACCCAGTGAAGAAATGGGCAGAAGATATGAACAGACACTTCTCCAAAGAGGACATCCAGATGGCCAACAGACACATGAAACGATGCTCAGCATCCCTCCTCATCAGGGAAATACAAATCAAAACCACACTGAGATACCACCTCACGCCAGTCAGAGTGGCTAAAATGAGCAAATCAGAGAACTCTAGATGCTGGCGAGGATGTGGAGAAACGGGCACCCTCCTACACTGTTGGTGGGAATGTAAACTGGTACAGCCCCTCTGGAAAACAGTGTGGAGGTTCCTCAGGAAACTAACAATAGAACTCCCCTATGACCCAGCAATAGCACTGCTAGGAATTTACCCAAGGGATACAGAAATGCTGATGCATAGGAGCACATGTACCCCAATGTTCATAGCAGCACTCTCCACAATAGCTAAAACATGGAAAGAGCCTAAGTGTCCATCAACAGATGAATGGATCAAGAAGATGTGGTTTATCTATACCATGGAATACTACATGGCAATGAGAAACAATGAAATCCGGCCATGTGTAGCAACATGGATGGACCTTGAGGGTGTTATGCTGAGCGAAATAAGTCAGGCAGAGAAGGACAAATATCATATGTTTGCACGTATAGGAGGATTAGGAGGAACTTGACGGAGGAACAAGGGGGAGAAGAAGGGCGGAAATGGTGGGGGAAAGGGAGAGAGGCAAACCATGAGAGACTCTTGAATGCTGACAAAAACTGAGGACTGATGGATGTGGGGGGGAGGGGGGGATGGGCATGGAGGAGGACACTTGTGGGGATGAGCACTGAGTGTTATGTGAAAACTAATTTGACAATAAACTATTTGTAAAAAAGAAAAAAAGATTTTTTCTGTAAAAGTATATGTTTGAAAAATAATATACAAATCTTCAAACTGCAAAGTATTGATAAAGCTAACCTTCAACTGACCTCAGTGTTCTTATACCAAACTGTATTAGTTCTGTTATAGATACAAAAAGATCACATAACGAGCAACCAAAATAAACAAGAACATGAACAAAAAAATATTCAGCCCAGAGAGAAAATGGCTAATAGAGTGTTCAATATTAGTCTCTAAATTAAATATGTAGGAGATATTTTCTCGTGATTAACTCCATTTATAATTACTACTGAGTAATAGCACACTATATTTATCGAGAAATTTGATTGGGAGGAATGTTACTTGAGGATCAAAGTCAACCCTTTGGCAACAGTTCAATTTCCACGCATGTGAGACAATTGGATTTTGGAGAGGCAATCATGTTATTATGCTACTAGTTGACATTGGTCTTTGTTGGAGGTGGTAGAAGAGTGGTTTCTCAGAGCCAACAACCCTCTGATCCAAACTCCAGCAACACCATGGACAACCTTGGCCTGCAGTTCTAAAGTGATCATTCTATCATCATTTATACACATACTTTATAAAGATGCAACAGATTGTATTCCAATAATCAATCCTCTTGAGAAGATATTTTAAAGTTTAGGTAACAACGCGAGCTTTTGGGTGCAGACCTTTTAAGCTGTCTCATCACAGCTGAGCTTGAAGCTGAGACAGAAATGTCAGTTTTGCTAATTAGTTGTTGGCGTTTTGTCCACTTTTCAACTGACCTGGGAAATGCAAATTCCAGAAGGTGGTAAACTATGACCAACACTTGGGATTTACTCATTTTTGTTGCTGTTGTTGTGCTTTGAGCAAATTCGGGCACGGTGAATTCAACCTTGTGATGAATGTATCTTTCCCCTTCCAAAGTATCATCCGTACCAAACTGTACAACTTGGCATCTGCCTTGACCACTTTAACAAGCAATCATTTTGACAGGAGACCATCTGTGTCAAACAATATACGCAGTGTCTACATGAAATTCAAAGGGAAGGAACAGTGCCTAGGAAGAAATTATTGTCTGAAATGCCTCTGGAGGTTTGTATTTAGAATCTCAGGGGAGACTATATGCCAAAAATTGAACATTTGAGACAAATTCCCATCTTGAGTGGTTTCAGTGACTAAGCCTCTCCCTTGAGGATTAAATGACGAGAAAGAAACATTTAATAAACAACCACTGGCACTGGATTAAGACGCTGACTCTGATCCTTTCGCTTCTAAGAACTGACTCTATTTCCTGGGGTAAGACACTTGACTCCTGGGTATTCTGTCCTCTTTTCTATCTTAACTGGTTGTGTGTTTCCTTGCATAAGGCACCTAGCATTTGTTTTTCTATCTAATAAGCCTCACCCTCTCCCTCTGTTCCATGACTTTCCCCAGCTCCACTCAAACAATGAGCCTGCCCCCTCCCACCTTGGCCGAATTCATTATCCCAATCAAATTCTTTCCCTTATGTTTGGAATAGAGACTAGATGATTCCAAGTCAAAATAATCTGTCTATTCTCTTGAATTCAGACATGAGATCTCTTGGCAGCAGCTATTTCCCATCATGTGCACAAGAAGTTGAGAAAACTATTTTGAACAAAACAAAAGAATAAAGTAGATAAATAGACAAAGACAAAAAAAAAACCCTCTGATGATTAAAAAAATTTCTAATGCCTATTTAATTTTGAGAGAGAGAGAGAAAGCAACTAGGAGAAGGTCAGGGAGAGAGAGAGGACTCCAGGCTCTGAGCTGTCAGCCTAGAGCCAGATGCGGGGCTTGAATTCACAAACTGCGAGAGATCATGACCAGAGCTGAAGTCAGATACTTAACCAAATAAGCCACCCAGGTGCTCCAAATCTTAGATGGTTCTTGAAGCCTAACTACACTCCTCTCCCTGAATTTTAGGTGAAATTGTAGTGTCCTTGTTATTCATTCCTTTTTTCTGAAGCTAGTTTGTCACTTAGAACTAAGAGAAGGCTAAATAATTTAGTATTTTATAGGAGTTTTGTCTCCAATTTGTTCCCATCTTTATATATGTGTATCACTTATAAATCTTTGGTTCTCAATAAGGAAAGTAAATGTCCTCTACAAAATCAGTGTGCTGGATTATACAAGCTGTGTTATCCCATCCTGTTCTAACTTTCTATTTATAATTCTATTTCTCTTAAGGCCAATGTTTTCATTGTGGTTAGAGGAGAATACAAAAACAACAATATATCATCTCTGTCCTCATGGAATAGTGGTAAGACATCCACACGTAAAGTTCATCAGCTTTTTTTTAATGTTAATTTATTTTTGAGGGGGGAGGGGCAGAAAGAGAAGGGGACAGAGGATCCAAAGCTGTTTCTGCACTGACAGCAACAAACCTGATGCAGGGACCATGCATGACCTGAGCCAAAGTCGGACGCTCAACCGTCTGAACCACCCAGGCACCCCAGCCCATCTGCTCTTGATGCCAGTTCTAAGGAAAGCTAAAGCTGAAAGTGCCCACTCCATCCCAGCTCTACTCAATGGTTCTGAATTCTCATACATAGGTCTGGTTATGACTTCAATAATATGGGAAATTGCAAATGAAAAATATAATTTAAGCAAGTCCTTCGCATACTATGCAGCTGGCAAGACCGGATACTTTCGGATCCAAATCAGGCTTTTCCGGGAAAATGAAGTGTCTAATTATTGTAATAAGAGACCTACCTGATGTGGATCTCATTGCCTACAGCTCAAAATACAATGAAGACAGAAGACAGTAACAAGCCTAAGAGCTGAATGGGTAGTCAAATGCTTAGTAATGGACTTTGGAGTCAGAATGGGCTTAGTATTCTGGAATAGCTATCTGATCACTGTGTTTTCTGTAGGTGTTCTGTCTCCTGTCTGGCCTCTTTGCGTGTGCAGATCCTCCCACATGGGATGGGTATGGTCTGTCCTCCATAAGGCTCAATTCCAACTTTATCTCTTCAAGGAAGCCTTTTAGTATACTTAATCCCACTGTGATTGTTTCCTCCTCTAAATCCAAAGTATTGGTATGAAACCTTTTCATCTAAAAATCATACAGTGCCTTGTGAGGATAATGCTAAGTTTTTAACAATTAAGTGCCAAGCTGTCAGCAGCCTAACCCAATAGATGCTTATTTCTTGTTTATGACCTAGTGCAGATTTCTAGCCATTTAAGGTCTTTCCTCTAAATGGTGATCCAGGAGCCTTCCATCGTGCCCTCCTCCAATGTGCCCCAAGCCCTTAGAGTCTTCTGTATCCAACCAGCAGACCAGAGACCCCATACCACCTCAGTCCGGAAGTGACAAACTTGTATTTTTCTTTTATCCTGTTGGAAAAGAGCTAGTCACTTTCCTTCACCTGCATTATGATGAGAGAAAATACGTAATTCGTGGCTAGATGACCTCTTCTGAATACAGCTCTAAACTGCAGAAATGAGGATTCGAATTTTGGGTTATGGTTAAGCTGTCCTTTTCATACATTTCTTGTACTAAAATCTCTTTCTCTGCAATGTGTCTCTTTTGAAATTCTTGATGATGACCCAATAATATAATATACCACCTGGAAGGTATTTTATTCTCATTTAATGTGTCTTTTTAAAAGTTTATTCATTTATTTTGAGAGAAGACAGAGAGAATGCAAGCAGGGGAGGGATAGAGAGAGATGGAGACCAAGAAGCCTCCATTCTCAGCGCGGCCTGAGGTGGGGCTTGTCCCACAACCATGAGATCATGACCTGAGCTGAAACCAAGAGTAAGACACTTAACTGACTGAGCCAGCCAGGATCCCCAATGTGTTTTGATTGGTTTGCACTAAATTAGGAAAGTAGCTAAGAATTGCAGTGCGGACAGGTCACCTCAAAGTGCCTGGATGTTACCTTGTTATCAGGTTTGATGACTCCTAGGAGGAATAAATGGGTACATGGAATGAAAACATTCCCTTAAAAAACGTGGTATTGTGTTTTACTCAATAATATTTATTTCACAAACATTTATGCAGCAACTACGGTACACTAAACATTATGCCATATGTTTTGGAAAACCAGAAGAGTATCTCAGAGTTCCTGACCATGACAGTTCAGTTACAACTGGTAAGAAAAATCAGTTATGAATGTACAGACTGAAAGAACCACATAGATATAGGTAGAGAATGAAATGTAGTTTACAAGCAGAGAGCAAAGGGAGGCCCCTCACTTTATAGTTTGATACACTGAGACGAGCCGTAGACAGAAGACAGGAGGCCATTTCTCATCATGATAAAATCAGTATTGCTAAGGAAAAAAAAAATAAGATTGCTATATAGCACAATATCAAACATTGCCATGTATGTCATATTGTTTCCCCACACTACAGTCTTTTGAAACAGGTGTAATTATCATTTCACTTTGAGATGATTAAAAACCTGAAGCTCAGGGAAGCAAAATGAATCTCCTAAGATTATAAAATTCATAAATGGTGGAGCTTGGAGCTAACCCACTGACTGTAGCAAATTTTGTCTTTCTGCATTAGACACTTTTCTTGGATTCCTTCAAGCTTTATGCTTTTTAGTATGTGGAAGTGAAGAGTCACAATGGCAGTCACAGTGGCATTTCAGCTTGTAGGTATGAAGGTAAGAGTCGTAATGAATGAGTGGGTGACATTTTACGAAGCTGCATGTACCAGTTTAAATCAGTAGGGAGCCACCACCAAAGTGCCCTTCCTAGGAGTTGCACTAACTAGAAACTTGATTATAATTTTCCCTGGAGGTCCCAAAATATGAGAAATTGAAGTTTAAAGCTCCAACGTACTAGCTTTTTTTTTTCCTTTTTTTTTTTTTTTAAGTTAGGAACAGATCTGAAAGAGACAGTCTTTCACTCAGAGGTCAGAGAACAGTTCACAAAGCAGCCTGGAGTCTACCTTGGCTCCAGACTATCTTGCTGATAAGAGAGCTATGCTGGATTGAGTGGTGTTACAGCTACCCCTACTGGACCTTCCTTAAACCACAACTGGGGTTTCATAGAAATAGAGGATGACAATCTAAGAAAATTTAAAATTTTAGGGCCAATCCATCTTTCCCTTCAAAAGATGTGCACTTACGCACGTGGGAAGTAAGATAAGTTCCCATGGAAAATATCGTCACAAAAGGTTATCTCACTTCCTATGCGTTTAAGGTTAGCTTTTTATGTAGTAGAGAGATGACATTAAATGTTTAATCTTAGACTAAAATACAGTAAGTCATGTCTGTCTCTATTTTACCACCCAAAGTAAAAGTAGAATCACTGATAATATAGAAATGCAACAATACCAACATCTGTAAATCTGAGTATTTTTTTAATAAACTGTGCTGATCTGCAAGATAATCTATATTTCTTTTGTTCTGGCTCAAAAATAAAGGTCAAGTGTAGTCTTTAACGAGATTGCCAGGGAGGGCTCTCGTCTTAAAACCCTCATGCCATCCCCAGCCAAGACTCGGTTTTGCTTCTTTTGTCTTTTTCCCCCCTTCTTTTCCCTTCCAGATCTTTCCACCCCCATCGTTCTCCCTGTCCTTCCATAAACCTGGGGCAAACTGTAGTCCATAAGCCGCAATACCAGCTACAGCATCTTGGATTCGTTAAGAGCTTTGCAGATGAGCTCAAACTCATATTTCATCTCATTCCTGAAGTCATCAGATTCAAGCTTGTCACATTCTCTGGACACAAAGCTCCAGGCATGTTTTATTCATTATCTGTTCTCATCTTTGAGACAAACACCTGCAACCCATTTCAGGGTCTGGAGACATCCATGAAGTTTCAACCCATCCCAGCAGCCTATGGTTCACTGAAGCCATTTGGTGGCCCATCTAAGTACTAGGGACAGATGTCCATGAGGGTGTTTGTGCTGCTGGCTGCTGAGGACAAAGTTGAAACTAACATAGGAATAATTCGTCTGTATGTTATATCACATGACTTAAGGACTAAACCATCTTCTTGAAATGCTTGAGAACCATGAAAAGACACAAAGGTAAGTAATACTGAATTGAGGGCTCCTGGCCTGATTACTGTTTTAGAGGCCTGCATACAACCTTATGACTCACTGATAGTGACCATTAGTGAACAAAACACGATGATACAAAGGATTAAAGTATGGAGCCTGGCTTTGTCCATACTTTTATGTAACCATGGACAGTTGTTCCATTTCTCTGCTTTGGTGTATCTACATTTGAGGGAGAATTACTGTAACTTGATCAATCACTTGTAAAAAAAAATGCTTTCTTTATCAAATGCTCAAAAGCAAGTATGTGATATAGATTGCGTATCCTTTTTAGATCTCTGAGAGTAGGAACATGAGCAAAAACATCCTAAAATTAGGTGACGTGACAAATTAGAGGGAAAGATAAATGTACTTCAAGTATTCTGATTCTTAATCTACTGACCTTAGGGGGAAACTCTGTCCTATAACAGTCTTTTTTGATAATAAAGAATTCAACATTTTGAAGTAATTGAAAATGTTAGAAGAAAATCAAAATCAGTTTAAAGTTTAGAGAGAAAAATGAAAGTCTGCTAACTAATTCTACCCCAGCTTTCTATGGATGCTTATCTTTGTGTGGTGTGATCAAGCTTTGTCTAACTAACTAGCTATCTAACTAACAAACTAAACATAAAAATGAAAAAGGGAAGGTCCAGAAGGTTAAATGAAAAGTTACTTGCACACAGAATTCTTTGGGGAGGCAATATAGGGAGACACCATTCATTTTTCCTCAATTTGTAGAAAAACAAATTGCAGTGCTAGGTCAGAAATCAATTGGTCAGTCGGAAATAACCTGGATACCAAGGCCCAAGAAGTTTGAGAAGGTCATACCACTTCAGAAAGGGATATAACGTCGAATATTCTATCCCTTTGACACAAGAATGGGACTTGAGCCAGCTGAGCTCAATGGATTATTTCACTCTCTCCCAGTCTCACATTCTAGTGATCTCATGCTGGACATTAATTTCCTCCCCTTCACCTGCTGAAGGAGACAGACATCATGCCCTAACACAGACTATACCTTCACAGCAATAGCTACTCCAGAGGGAAATATGCACAGAAGGTCAACAACCTCAGAGATATTTATTAAGAGCACATATTGATACTGTAAGACATAAATATGCATGAGATACAGTCTCTACTGTATAGGCATTTACAATCTGCTTGCATTGTACTATTCACCCCTAGCCTAAGCCAGTAAGATCAGTCAGGTTGCTGGTTGGCTGCAGAAATCTGCACTCATTCCTTGCTGCCTCTTTTTTATTTATTGTTCTAATCACTGGGCATAATAGCAGCCAAGTCATCGAAGGATGGTGCTGTGACAGGATAATGGTCTCCGGCTTTGAAAATAACGTCTCAGTTTCTCTGAGGCCTCTTCTTTGGCAGAAGGAGACCATTAGCTTGTCACATTGTCCAGCTCTATTGACATTATCTTTTAATTACCCCCAAAGACCCATCTCCTAGGCAGTATGTCTGAGATTTTCAGAGCACTGGGCTTTTTGGACTGACATCCCAATCCATTTTATTATTTAACTTCAGAACGTCTAAGGGGGGAAGAAGATTAAAGGCTTTTAAAAATGGAGAAGAGCATTATGGGAAGACCGAGGAAAGGCTATATTCATGACAATAATTAAAGGGAAAGCAAAGTGGCAAGGAAAGCAAGTTACTCTGCGAGAATTCTAGGAACAGATGTGTGTGTGGCTCTATGTGTGGACAAGTACACCACGTTAAATAGAATCTTCAAGACAAAATTCAAGTCTCTGAATTTAGTGTTTTTATAGATTTGTATAGGGCATAATTAGAGAAGCAGAATGCTGCCAAGTCCTGGAATATTTGCTCTGCCCTCAACTTTTCTTGTGCGACAGATCCATATGTCTGGGTGGTCTTTTCTGTTGCCTCCATTGTTTCTGTCAAGTATCTAAAGTGTTATTATGCCCACGAGGTTGGCCAGCTGTTCTGTATCTCCACTGAGGGCAAATAAAGTAAATGAGCTTAATCTGTAGGAGGAGGCGAGGTGAGACATGAGAAAGCACTCTTGGGCCATGAAAGGTTTGAGATCTGATGGTCGAAAAAAGCAAGAATTCCTCTTTGTCAGCAGGGGGTTCTGGTATGGGAAGGGCTAGGTGAGGCGTGGTGGGGAAGCTCCAGGCTCGTGTGAGAGTTAGAAGAAGAGAGGGACAGGGTAGAGCCTCTTACACGTGAGTCAGTCAGCAGTGGGATGGCTGTCTCTGGGGTTGTGACAGAAAGGGACGGGTGCTACAGGAGATTCAAGCACAGGACGGGAGGGGAACTCCATGTCCTAGGAGGTCACTCCTGTCTTGCTTCAGGACTTGCTTGATTCTGCCTTCATCATTTTAACGGCTATGTGGTTCCCCTAGAGGTCATTCGTAAGGAAAATGAGCTCTGCACAAATGTCTTTGCCTTGGTACAGTCTTACAACCCCGTTAACAGTGACAGCAAGGCAACTCTTTGGGGATGTGCATTCATCCTTGCCCCAGCTCTGGGAAAGATGGATCCCTGCCCATGTTTCCAGCACACAATAATATCATGGCTGCCAGTCCCTGATTAAAGGCCTCCCTGGGGCCTTCACTTGTAGCCTGTCTTCTTTCCCTACAGCCCCACCCTCTTCAACATTCCAGAATCCCCTCCCTCTTCCTGTTATTGTCCTGCTCCTTTCTGATAAGATTACATTTGTCCCTATGAAGAGGAATTTTTCTTTCCTGTACATTAATGTTTTTCAAAGGCACACTAATGAAAAGATCTCTATCCTAATGCCAGATAATTTATACTAAGTGTTCAGGGATCTGAGAGAGGAACAGGGGGGCCCAGAGGGTACGGGTGGGGGGGCCATGATTTCTCCTTTAATCACTTATGAAACATTTGACAAACTATCACCAAGCTCCTGATTCTGGTTTCCAAATGTAATTTTGTTTTGGCTACAGGGAAAGGAATTGCATTTTACAACCTAGAGTTAATAGTTCAGGTGTAAAGGAGAAAAGGGTCAGAAGACGCAAGTTCCAATGTGAACTTTGCTACTGTGCTTAGCTGCTACCATCTGGTTTCCCAGCAAGTCGGTTCAAATCTACCTCAGCTTCCTCATTTGTGAAATGGGGCCATTAATCTACCTCGGGCTCCTTATGAGGGTTAGTGAAATATCATGTTAACCATACTTTGTAAATCGGAAATAGAAATATCAGCTACTTTGATTACCAAGTCAATTGTGATTCGAGGTGTGTCGTATGAAACGGGCTCTGTTAACTGTCTTAGAACATTCGGGCATCATCTTCATCCTCAAATTCAGCTCCTAGTCAGGACTCACTGAAACTTTGTTTAAAAATATTGTAGAGCTCTGGTCAAGCTTTACCACGTGAAAAATGTACCTTAGCAATTATTTTATAGATGACAAATTTGAAGCCTAGAACAGACAAGAAAATTATTCAAGTTGGTGCATCTCTTAACAGCAAAGCCAGCACTCAGATTTAGCCCAGACTGGAGATACCTGGCCTGGGTCCTTTTCAGTCAAACACATAGTTTCTTCCACTGGGAACATGATGATTGCGATTGTCCTTTAAACTCATGTGGGATCTAAACCAAAGAGACCTTGGACCTAATGTGGGCCCCCTCGCATGAAAGAAAGAGGCTTAGGTTTAAATTTACAGCCTTTTGTACTTCAAGGCTGTTGCTGATCTGCCGAGCTGACTATCTTCTGGCCTATCTTCCTGTTTCTGTTGGCTCTGCTGATTTATACCTCTCTTGGCCCTAAGTGAGCCACTTGGCATGCTAGCTTACCAGAAGTTGTGGCTGTGCAACAGTTGGCTTTGGTCCATTTATCAGTGGTTCAGAGAATTTGACATCCGTTAGCGCAATGGCAAACCTTGCCACCCCACCTGGAAATAATAGAAACCTGTTTCCACCAAAGCCGTAAGTATGTAGGGAAAAGCCATTGAATTTATATGAAAGTAAGGTTGGAAACTCAAACACCCAGGAACCTTTGGGGAGAGAAAAGACCAGTCATTCTCAAACCTGGATGAATCTTAGACTCATCTGAGGAGCTCGTGAAAAATTTGGATGCTCAAGCCCCAGCCTAGACCATCCAATGGTTCTCCATCTAGAACATTCATCAGAAACATTTGGAGGGCTTGTTGAAATGGATCGCTGGGTCCATCTCACAGAGTTTCTGATTCAGTAGGTCTATGGTGGGGTCGGGGATTTTCAATTCTAACATGTTCCTGGGTGAAGTTGATGCTGCTGGTCTGGGGATCTCATTTTGAGAAACACTTCTCTAGATCAAGTATTGCAAAATTTCTGAGGACAGGATCCAGACATCATTACTTTTCTTTTTCAAGTTCCCTAGGTGATTCCAATGTGTAACCAAACTTGAGAACTACTGACGATAGAGGGGAACACAGATACCAGAGCAAGTAGCTATGGTGGCTCATTCATACCTCTAATCTTCTCAAGACACTGAGTCCTGCATCCGAGTACATCCTTCTGGAGTACTGAGATGGCAAGGCCTCTGCTTCTGTGGATCATACAACTTAATTGGAAGGATGCTAAGAATCCACTGCACCAAAATATTCCTTCCTTTGCTCCTTCTGTCCTTTCTCCTTTCTTAACAAGGCACATAGGCTTCATGGGGCACATGTTTACTCCCTGTGCTTT
The DNA here is from genome assembly GCF_008692635.1 of Crocuta crocuta. Taxonomy (NCBI): domain Eukaryota; kingdom Metazoa; phylum Chordata; class Mammalia; order Carnivora; family Hyaenidae; genus Crocuta; species Crocuta crocuta. Next base: position 5,267,422 of record NW_027528872.1, read on the forward strand.
AAAGACAGCAGGCAGGCCAGTCTGCATTTCCCGATGGATGCTGGAAGGAATGAAGTCAGAGACTGACTGCAGGTGCCCATCTCATCCCTGTAGTCTGAAGACATTTCTAGCTAAAAGAACAGCATAGCAGGACACTGTAACTGTGAAGTGCCAGAGGTCCCTGGGTTGGCCTTGTCATTCATGGGTATCAGTAGGTCCATGTTGTCAGAGAAGGTGGGGCATGAGGAAACTTTGCAGGAACGTCTCACCAAATGCAGTCCGTAGGATGATACTTGCTAAAATGGAAGGAGTGGATATTAACCTGAGAGTCGTTAATTAAGGATAGCTAATAATATTGATCTGTCATATGATCAAGTTCATTGTATACATTTCTTATTTAATTTAATCACAGCAATTGTATGATACAGACATTGGGTTTCTATTTTATAGAGGAGGGGCAGTAAGATGCAGAGAGAGAAAATGTTTTGGCAAAGGTCATAAAGCTGTATTCCTACCTAAGTCTGACCCAGTACATCATCGACTGCTGGAGATTTCTGTCAAAGGACAGATCAGAGGGGAGACTGGGCGGTGGCAGGGAGGTAAGAGATGGCACATACTGAGACTGCAACTATTTTTGAACAAAGGAAGTGCTTAAAAAGGCTTCCTTTTTAAAAGAGTGAGGCTAAGATGGTTCAGAAGACAATGATACCAAGTTCATTAGGCTTCCTTCCTGGACTATGAGAGTACTTGGGTCAATGAAAAAACAAACACAACGAAAGCTTGAAAACATGATTTTCATTAGCCAAAGATTATTAACATGATGTAGTAATTTATGCATACACATACCCTTGAGTTATTCAAGGGTCAACTTGGGCCGGGGTTATTGACCTCCATGCAGCTGAAAATTCATGTATAACTTTTGATCCCCCCAGAAGAACTTAGCTACTATTAACCTACTATTACTGACTGGGAGCCTTACCAATGCCATAAACAGTAAATTAACACATATTTTGTGTATGTCTTATATACTGTATTCATATAATAAAATAAGCTACAGAAAATGTTAAGAAAATCACAAGAAAGAGAAAATGCATTTTCAGTACTATACTGTATTTATCTAAAAAAATATCTGTGTATAAGTGTATTTGTGCGGTCCAAACCTGTGTTGTCTAAGGGTCAATCAACCCTATGTGCAAAATGTTATTTGCAAAATCTGGAGACATGCAGCAAGTACTTATCTGCAGCTTTTTGTTTTCTATCAGTCCAACCTGAACATTTTTTATCCATTGATGCATTTTTTTCTAAAATATGATTCTTAACAAGTGCATTTTATTATGCTATATGTGTGTGCCAATAAACCTATTGTAGGCCTTTAGCTTTTATCCAGTTGTCCTCTTTATAAAATAAAGTTATAAAATAAAGTTAAAAAAATTTTTTTAATGTTTACTTATGTATTTTTGAGAGAGAGAGAGAATGAGAGAGTGAGCAGGGGAGGGACACAGATAGAGGGAGACACAGAATCTGAAGCAGGCTCCACGCTCCAAGCTTTCAGCACAGAGCCTGATGTGGGGCCTGAACCCATGAACTGTGAGATCATGACCTGAGCTAAAGTCGATGCTTAGCTGACTAAGCCACACAGGTGCCCCTAAAATAAAGTTATAATAAAGATTATATCAAATCCTACATCATTACTTATTTTTAATGTAAAATTCCTGCAAATTGAATTGCTGGGTCTTATGCATCCGTATTTTCAAGGTCTTTGACCCCGCTTACTAAATTGCTGGTTCACAGCACACCACATCAGTGGGCCGCCCCATTGACTGTTCTGTTCCAGGCCATGGGTATTCCCAGAGTGGCATGTGCTCAGACTGGCTTGCTTCTGCAGGGGGGCGCTGCTCCCAGATTTAGTTTTCTTTGGCTTGAGAAATTACTAAAAAAAGACTTCATTCCTGGTGCATCTGGGTGGCTCAGTTGGTTAAACATCTGACTCTTGGTTTCTGCTCAGGTCATAATCTCAGAGTCCGTGAGTTTGAGCTCCTCGTTGGGCTCTGCACTGGCATTGTAGAGCCTGCTTGGGATTATGTCTCCCTCTCTCTCTCTGCCCCTCTCAAAAATGAATCAGCAAACATTAAAAAAGACTTCATTCTCATTAAACATCCAACAACAACTCTCCATAAATTTGTTGATTCTCTGATTTCTTTTTAAGGTTAAGGAATTTTCTTTATTTTTTTTACAAATTAAGACTATGTAGATTTCATACATTTCAGAGTCCAAATGTGAAGACACCTTTTGTCTTCACAGTCTGCGTTGGAGAACACACGGGAACTGAGAAAGAAAGTCATACTTACAGTAATTACTGCCTATTGGGCATTTTCCTTAAGTAGTTTTTATGTCCTGTCATTCCCGTCCCCATTTCTAAAGAAAAACTCCTTTATCCCAGCAAAAAGGCACAAGAGGTGAAGTTTGGCTTCAAGAGATATAACTCATGTTCTTAGGCCTTGCGAACTCACAAAATTGTCTACAAAAAGGTTCTATTTTGTTAAACTAGTGTTTGCCCTGCATTGCCAAAGGGTGCCCATTTCTGTGTTTCTCAAAAACACACCGGATATTAATGCTTTTAAATGCCAATTTGATAGGTAAAAAGTAGTGCCTATTAAAAATTTGTTTTTAATTTTAGAGAGAAAGAATGACAGTGGGAGAGAGGGGCAGAGAGAGAGAGAGAGAGAGAGAGAGAGAAAAGATCCTAAGCTGGCTCCACACTCAGCACAGAGCCCAGTTCAGAGCTCGATCCCATGACCATGGGATCATGACCTGAGCTGAAATCAAGAGTCGGACACTCAACTGACTCAACTGCCCAGGCTCCTGCCCACTGAAATTTTTTTATTGGCATCACATGTTACTAGAAAATTTAAAAAAAATTGGGGCACCTGGGTGGCTTAGTCGGTTAAGCGTCCGACTTTCGCTTAGGTCATGATCTCGTGGTTCGTGGGTTCGAGCCCCGTGTCGGGCTCTGTGCTNAAAAAAAAGAAAATTTTAAAAAATTATGTGTTTATTTAACCAAGTACAATTCTACAATACTCACAGGTTTATCAATTTTCCATTACCATTGTAATGGAAAATGTTGGCTTAAATCATAATTCAGACTTATTAACACACTTAGCCACATTTTCTCTGCATGCTTCTAATAGCCTCCTTCTTTATGAATCCTGGACTTTCTGACTTAGAACTCCCAGACACAGAGTGTCTGTGTGTATCTCTCTCTCTCTCAATCTGTGTGTGTGTGTGTGTGTGTGTAAGTGTGTGTGTGTACTGGTGGGGAGTGGTTCTTTGCCCAAACCCTTTGTGTTTTGAAACTAATGAAAGGAATATTTTCACTTTAGGAAAATCAGCATTTCTATTTGTGTCTTCATTTTCTTACCATACTCCACCCCCTTGTTAACCACCTCATTTCCCAATTAACCTAGGCATCCCTGATTCTGGGGGTGAAAGGCGAAACAAAGAGCTGCGCAGACAATATATAATACCCCCACGAGGGCGTCAGAATTTGACAGCCTTCAATAGGTTAATTTTTCAAAGTGGTAAGCTGATATTTCTGTATAAAATGCACATCTGCAGGGTAAATGGTATTAAGTGTTGGTGAATTATGGTCTCAGCCTAGGGGTCACTTGAGCTTCAGTGCTACAAGCACCTTAATGCTTTTTTGAATGAAGGCTCCACTAATTGCTTCCATATGATTCTCTCCTTGTCCCTCTTCCCAGCCTCCATCACTGTCCCCACCCCCTCCCCAATTGTGCTTTGGCACACACAGGAATAATGAGCTATGAAATTGTACCATGTTGATTGGAGGCTGATGTTGGAGCAGAACCTGCCATTTTCCCCTGGATTTGCTTTGACTCTTGAAGTTCAGACAGCTTTGGGGTCAAGTCCCAGAAGCCATAAGTCCACCCCCCCTACTCCTTACTCCCCCATTCTTTTAAACCACTGGGAGTGCACACTTAGACTGTGAAGGGGTAGGCAGACCATCAATTAGCTTGACTGTTATGCTGTCTGGTGAAAACAGGATCTGAGGGCATTTTAAAGGGTGTGTTGGCATGTTGATGGGAAGGAGAGAGGAGAAAGGGGTTGTAAGCATTTCCAAAATGTGGCACTGAAGGATCCCCTGGGTGAGCCTAGCTGGCCCAGAAATTAGCCTTCTGAGGTTTGCCTACTCCCCGACCCAGATCACCACGCGAAGTCTGAACCCTGGAAAGCTGGAAGGAGGAACCAGATGCCTCGGACTGGCCTCCTGGATGGAGGTCAGATTTTCAAGTATTGGCAATTTAGCTAAAAGTGGATCAGCAAGAGACCTGGCAAAGGGCAAATATAAAGAAGAAACCCTGCGTGGATCATGCACCTATGGCATACCAAGTCCTTTCCTAAGCATAGGGCTTGGGCTCTCACTCACCTGGCTCCAGTGGGAGGCAGGTATGAACACGCCCATTTCTATTGGGAAGAAAAGAAGGCTCCTTACATCAAGCTGCTTGCCCAAGATTAGCACTCAGTCTTACAGATGTGGATCTAGACCCACACTGGGTTCTACCTGACTTCAAAGCCTGTGTTCTTGGCAGTTGAGCGGTACATGGGTGTGTATACCTTCCAGAGTTATCCAGACCCACCGCTCACAGGCTGAGTAGCCCAGAAACACTCAGTTTTCACCTCTGTAAAATGAAGATGGTCATTTGTGAGATAAGAAAGGATAAGTTAGGAATGCATGCCCAGCAATGCTAATTGCTCAGAAGATGTTAGTTGTTGTTCATCCTTGTTTTTGTTATTACTATTTCCAGTTCCTCCAAAGAACCACCAATCCCTACTGCCTCCTAGTCCTTGAGACTCAAGAAGGCCTAGAGCTCCTCATGCCAGCTACCCTTGACTTTAAGCCCAACTTCTTTTCCTAATCAGTGCAGCCGGGAGTGACTTTGCCCTCTCTTGAATTCCTCTAGTGCAACCTGCCTATTCTCTTGACAGTAGCACACACTGTCCTTTCCTTTTAATTGTCCTTTTAATTTTCATTTTATAGCTATTTAATGCCCCCCATGTTTATGGCTTATTCTCCTTCAACTAAATTGTGGGGGTTTCTGTAGGGTCAGGGTCTCACATTTCTTTGAGTTTCTTAGTGCACCTTGGTTTGAAGCCATTCCAGCATTGCTGCTCCAAGAAAGTTGAGAAATTTCTGTCTTATAACATTTTAATAAAGGTATAAACTTGAGGAAATTGGCAGCATTTGTTTTCATCCCCCATATCTCTGGTCTAGTATGGTGTCTGTACCTGGCTGGACCTCTCAGAACCACCTGCACGTCTCAGGCCACTCACTGTGACCACTAGCATTTAGATGTGAACGAGTATTTGGAATTCTCTTTTGAGACAATTAGATGTAGTTGGAAAAAAACAGTTCAAAAAAAGATTTGAAAAAACACAATTTTATTTGTTTTTAAAGGTTCTTTTCTCCTCTCTATGCATTTGACCTTGTAGCCCCCCAAATGGTTGACATGTATCTATCTTTATCGAGCGCAAGTTCATGCTGAATGTGTTTATAGTCAGGGTTCTTTCAGACACATTTTACAAAAGCTTAACAAAAAGCCACTTGAGAAAAAATGATGCTGGAGATGAATTGAAAACCAAAACACAGCTTTCAGGGGTCTTAAAAACTGGAATCCAAATCATCTTCTTTCTCTGTCTCCCCTCCCCAATCTCTGTCTCTGTCTCTCTCTGTCTCTCTCTCTCTTTCTCCTTTTCTCTAGCTCATAGGTCTACTCTCTATTTTCAACTCTGGGATTATATGCTTACAGATCCATAACCAGATAAGAGAATTTCTCCAGCAGCCCCACTTAGAAAATTACTAGGTGACATTCTGATAGAAACAAGCATAGAGGATATTATAACTAGCATAGTCTAGGTCCCATGCACCCCACCCAACCCCTGATATAGTCAGAAAGTCCAACTTCACTGCCTAGTCACCCAATAATCTTAAAAGACAGCTGGGCTAAAAGGTTAAACAATAGAATGTTCTTAGATTATTTTGTCTTGTGCTGATTCATTATGGATGTATTTAACAAATATTTAACTGAGCACTGAGGAGACAATGAACAATAGCCATGGTTATGACCCTTGGGTGGCTAATATTCGAATGGAGAGGAGTGGCCATTAAATAATTCCTAACAAGAAAGGGAGGTAAGTGTTAGGGGAGGAAAAGTTCAGCGTGCTCTAGGAGCATTCCACAGGAGCTCCTAACTCCGGGAAGGGATGGACTCTGGAAGGAAGTGAAGTTCAAAATTAGATGTGAGAAGTGAATTATAGTTGGCCTGATGAAGAGCAAGGGAGAGAACATTCCGTGCCTGTGAGAAGCCTAAGTTTTGTGTATTTGTGTTCATGTCTTCTCTCCTCTTTGGCTCCCTAAGAGCCAGATCAGTGATCTTGCTTGTTTATGTGTCTTTCATGTCTTCTTCATCAGGATGTTTCCCATTATAGGTGCTCACAGTGATATTAACATTTATGTGGTAACTAATGTACGCCAGGTACTATTCTAAGTGCTTTAGAATTAATTGAAGAAGGGTGAAATTCTTCAATTAATTTTAAAGCACTTAGAATAGTACCTGGCGTACATTAGTTACCACATAAATTGAATTATTCTCATTATTAATTCATTAATAGAATCCTCAGAATAATTCTATGAGGTAAACAAATTTATCAACATTTTTTTAAATGAGTAAATGAAGGTACAAAACCCTTAAGTAATTAGTACAAGGTCACAGAGCTTATAAATTCTGGAGCCAAAATTTGAACCCAAGGAATCTGATGTCAGAGTCTAAGAGCTTACCCACTATCCTCTTTTGAATGATGGATGGATGGATGGATGAATGGATGGACAGATGAATAAGAATAAAACTAAAGGCATAAGACGTTGGACACGGAACACCCAGGGATCATACCCAACAGAAATACAAATGCTGAGTGTACCTGTCTTAAAAACTACAGAGATATAGCTGGTCAGTTAACCTTGGATGTTGTAATACCTGGTTGGAAAGCTAGGAAGTTCTTTTCCAGGGTTGCAAATCAGTTCCTCAAAACTATACTGACTCTCTTTGCAGTACAGACCTCACCAAACTGCAAACAGAAGGCTTGCAACAAATGAGAGTAATCTTGGATTCCACTGGTCTGAATTTAAAATAATTTGTAATTCCCTTTTTTCTTGATTTCCTAGATTCCTCACTTCATTGCCCAGCATTTCACCTTTGCCATATAAGAGTCATAAAATAACTGTAAGTACTTGAAAGCATCCTAGAAGGTAATTTGTTTGTCTAAAAACTCAAAGGTCTAGTGTATGAATCTTGCATTTTGGTGAAAATAAATGACGTTTCTGAAAAGTTTACAGCTTAGCATTCCAGTATCTGTTTAATACCTATTCAGCTATAAAGGATGAGCTAGAGGATGAGAACTGAATAAAGTTGATGGATATTTTATTTGAGGTATAATATTACAGGATAATACCAGTGATTGGCCTTTGCCCCCAAATCTCAAGTATCTGTGGATATTGCCTCTGAACTTTCTCCAGCTCCAAATCTGAGTATTCTGGTTACTGAACCCTGCAGTGAGGGGCATAGGTACCTTCCCAGAGTTCTTTTTTTATTTTAAGTTTATTTATTTATTTTTGAGAAGAGGGGAGGGGCAGAGAGACAAGGAGAGAGAGAATCCCAAGCAGGCTTTGCTGTCAGCACAGACACCAATGCGGGGCTTGGTCCCACGAATCGTGAGATCATGACCTGAGCCAAAATCAAGAGTTGGATGCTTAGCCAACTGAGGTACCCAGACACCCTCTTCCCAGAGTTCTTACGGAGGCTGAAAAACCATTAGGAATGGCATCCCTTTCCCTTGTCATCAGGCTCCTCTTACCAGGCTGCTAGAATCACACTGTCAATTAAATCCATTCTCATACTCTGTGCCGAGGTCCAGGTCTATCTCACCAAGTCTCTGCCCCTGCTCCTGACAGACTGACAAAGGAAGGTATGATGTTATTGACCAGAGGTAATGGGGAGAAATATGGAATTTTAACTAAAACTAAACACTTTCACAGGAAGCTACTGATCCTTTCTTTAAAAAAAAGTCTGGTGAGGGGTGCCTGGATGGCTCTATTGGTTAAGCATCCAACTCTTGATTTTGGCTCAGATCATGATCTCATGGTTTGTGGGCTCAAGCCCTGTGATGGACTATGCACTGTCAGAGAGGAGACTGCTTGGATTTCTCTCTCTCTCTCTCTCTCTCTCTCTGCCCCTACATCATTCATGCACTAGCTCTTGCTCTCTCTCTCCAAATAAATAAACTTTAAAAAATGGTTAAAGAAGTTGAGAAAACAACTTCAAGAAAATGGCAGATTGGAACAATGCAGAAGTAGGAGTAATCGGAGGCCACTAGGGTTATAGCTGACACCACTTCGTTGTCTGTATTTTACTGCGAGGTCTTAAAGGGCTCTACTTTAGCCCATTAGAGCTAAAGAATCATAAACGTTTTTATGTAATTTATAGCTCTGCAAATTTCACACATTTGAAAGAAAATATGTTGTTGTGACAATTTATACCTTTTAATGGCTGAACATGCATCATAAGCTTATAGACCATTGGCTTTTATTTACTTACATTATTAATTTACTTGTTTACTTTTATTTGCCTTTTTATGAATAATGTCTTTTTTTTTTTTTTTTTTTTTTTTTTCTGAANAATTCTCCCAACACCATCTGTTAAAAAGGGAATAATGTCTTTTTTGCTATTGGAATATTGACCTTTCTCTTAATGGTTTATAAGCACTCTTTTTGTTTATGAACTACATACCTATTACATGTATAGTTTCCTGTGCCCCTCCACCCCAAAACTACCAGTCACATAGTTCATGCTTGATAAAAGTTTGTTAACTATAGACAAAAATTAACGTTTATCTTTAGGGAAATACGACAGAAATTACTAGTTGTCAATGTATGAGTCTAACCATAATGCAGCTAGTCTAACTTTGCTGCAAAAACAAATGATCTCTGCATCTCTGCAGTTTATAATAAAATGATTAATTTCTTAGTCACATGCACACCACCTCTGGTGTGGTTGCCTATGTGCTATATCTTCTTTATTTCAGGACCCAACACTGGAAAAGCAGTCTCTATAGACTCTATAGAGATCAGAGTTGCCACATGTTAGAGAAACATCTTAGAGCACAGCACATGCTTGAGTGTCTTAGAGCACCTGCTCAAAGAAAACATACGTCAAGTCAGCCATAAGTGGTGCAGGGATAAATTCTATAGGGTTGAGTCCAGGAGAGAGAGACAATGTTTCTCAGCTAAGATCCTTTCTCCCTTTCTTTCAGCCGTTAATAGACCCCTGAGTTTTATTTCTGCATATGGCTGCCCTGTCAAACACTATACAGTAAAACTTTGGTTTGCAAGCATAATTCGCTCCAGAAACATACTTGTAATTCAAAGCAGCTGTCTATCAAGGTGAATTTTGAGAATCATTGGCTCTGTTGTGATCATGTGACATTTGGCATCACGTACTACTTGTATTCCAAAACATCACTCTTTATCAAGTTAAAATTTAGACATGTTTGCTTGTCTTGCAGAACACTCACAGAACCAGTGACTCACAGTCCAAAGTTTTACTGTATTTCTAACAGGTAGGTGTAGGCATTTAAGTTTTAGTCATGGAATCCTAGCAGAAATGTAACCTGCAAGGTCAGGGAATCTCCCTCCATTCTTCTTCCCTCTCCATGACTAGAATACAATTCATTTTGATGAATTCTAACTTTTTGAAAAATGGATCTTGCTTTTGGTGTCTTTGCCTAACCTAAGGTCACAAAGATTTTTGTCCCTCTGCTTTCTTGTGAAAGGTTTAACTTTTAAGTCTTACATTTAAGTCTGATAACACAGTTAATTTTTGTGCATGGTATAATGTAAGGATCTGAATTCACCCCTTTGTAGATATCCACTTGTCCCAGCATCATTTGTTAAAAAGACTATTCTTTCCAATTGAAGGTTAAGCAACCAACACTTGATTTTGGGTCAGGTCATGATCTCACTTTGTGAGCTCAAACCTGGGCATCTATGCTGACAGTACAGAGCCTGCTTGGGATTCTCTCTCTCTCTCTCTCTCTCTCTCTGCCCCTCTCCACCTCATGTGGGCATAAGTGTGCAGGCAAGCTCTCTCTCTCAAAATAAATAAACATTTAAAACATAACTTTAAAAAATTAGTTGACTCTAAATAAGGGTTTGATTATGGACCCTTAATTCTGTTCCTTTGGTGGCATATCTGTATCATCGATATAACCATACCTTTACATCCATATCATTCTGTCTTAATTGCAGTGATTCTATACCAAGGGTTTCAATAGAAAATTATAGGTTCCTTCACTTTGTTCTTTTCCAAGAGTTCTTTGATTGTCAGTTCCTATAAAGTAATTGTTGAAACAGGGATTGCACTGAACCTATAGACCATGTTGAGGAGATTGCCATCTTAATATTGAAATTTCCGATCCATAATAAGGAATGTCATTCAATTAAGTTTTAGTTTTAAATTTCTCTCAGCACTGTTTGTAGTTGTCAGTATACAAATCTTGCTCTTCTTTTGTTAAATTCATCCCTAAATATTTCATTCATTTTATTCTATTGTGAATAAAATTGTTCCTTTATTTTATTTTTGAATTATCCACTGCTAGTGTATAAAAATACAACTGGGTTTTATGTATTGATCTTGTATGTTGAGACCTTGCTGGATTTATTTATAAGTTCTAGTTGTGTGTGTGTGTGTGTGTGTGTGTGTGTGTGTGCGTGCACATGCATTCATTAGGTTTTTCTACACACAAGACCACTGAAAATAAAGACAGGTTTACTTCTGCTTTTTTAATATGGACATCTTTCTTTTTCTTACCTCTAGTACAACAAACGCAATGCTGAATTTAAAGGCTGAGAGTAGATATCCTGATATAAGGGGGAAAACATTTTGTTTTCTACAATTAATTGTGTTGTTAGCTATAGGTTGAAGAAGTCCCCTTCCATCTTAGGAGATAATTGTTTACATTTTATCTTAGCCAAAAAGCTGAGAAGCTATGGGAGATATTTTTTTAAATCATAAATGTATATTAGATTTTTCTTAAGCTTTTCCAAAAGATATTATGATCATGTGTTTTTATCTATTTATATGTTATATCATATTACTATGCTATTGGTTATTCTATTGTTATTATTCAACTGATATGCCATATTACATTAATTGACTTTTTAATGCTACCCAGGGTCATACTGCATAATTCTTTTTATATATTTTGGATGCTTAACTGGCTGAACCACGCAGGTGCCCCTCATTTCTTTATGATCTGTTGTGATAGTTTCTATTTTATATCTGATTTTGGCAATTTGGCTTCTCTCTTTGTGTCTTAGTCAGTTGCTGAAGATGTTTATTTTGCTGATATTTTATTTTATTTTTTTTAATGTTTTATTTATTTCTAGGAGAGAGAGAGAGAGACAGCGTGAGCAGGGGAGGATCAGAGACAGAGGGAATCACAGACTCTGAAACAGGATGCAGGCTTTGAGCTGGCAGTCAGCACAGAGTCTGACACAGGGCTTGAACCCACGAACCACGAGATCATGACCCAAGCGAAAGTCGGACGCTTAACCGACTAAGCCACCCAGGCGCCCCATATTTTATTTTATTTTTTAAATTTCATTTACTTTGAGAGAGAGTGCAAGGCTGTGGGGAAGGGCAGAGAGAGAGAGGGAGGGAGAGGATCTCAAGTAGGCTCCACACTGTCAGCATAGAGCATGACATGGAGCTTGATCTCATGAACCATGAGAATATGACCTGAGTCTAAATCAACATTTGGACTCTTGACTGGTTGAGCCACCCAAGTATCCCTATTTTGCTGTTATTTTAAAAGGACCTCTTTTCAGTTTCATTGATTTTCCCTATAGTACTTCTGTTTTCTCCTCTATGTTATTATTGCCATGCATATTACTTATTTACGCATTATAAATCCAACAATATAGTATTATAATTATCTATTTATATAATCATATCTTCTAAAATAATTATGACAAGAAAGGAGAAAAATACATTTGTAGAGTCTTTTATATTAACTCACACATTTATTATGTCTGGAGATCTTTATCTCTTACTTTAAATTCAAGCTATCATCTGATAATCCTTTAACTTACCAATTTGTTATCTCAGAATAACTTCCTTCCTTCATTCCTCCTTTGGGGTATTGCTATGCTAGTAATTATGTGACAGCTACTACATATTTATATGTTATATATACAACAGTACAGTTTTATAATTATTGCTTTATGCAATTATCTTAAACAAATTAAGAATGGAGAAAAAGATATATTTATACCGTTTTCTATTTTTACCTATCTATGTAATTGCTGTTACCAGTACTCTGTATTTTAATGGTTTCATTTCCTTTCAACCTGAAGCACTTGCTTTTGCATTTCTTATTTATTGCAAAGGATTTAGTATCAACAAATTCTCTGCCTGTGTTTATCCAGTAATACAGTTGTTTACCTTTACTTTTGCAAGGGAGTTTTGTAAGATATATAAATCTTAGTTGGCATTTTTCTTTGTGTACTTTAAGTATGTCATTATGCTCTCTTCTGGCCTCCACTGCTTTCAGAGAGAAGCCAGCTCTTACTTTTATTGTGGTTCCTTGGCATATGATCAGTCATTTTTTATCTGAATAATATTCCATTGTATAGATGTACACAGTTTACTATCCACTCACCGATTGAAAATGTCTTAGCTGCTTCCAAGTTTTGGCAGTTATGAATAAAGCTGGTATAATCATCCGTGTGCAGATTTTGTGTGGACATAAGATTTTGACTCATTTAATAAATATCAATGAGTGTGATTCCTAAATTGTATGGTGGAACTACATTTAGATTTATAAGAAACTTCCAAAATGGCTATGCCATTTTGAATTCTACCAGCAATGAATGGGAATTCTTGTTATCTCATCCTGGCTAGCATCTGATGTCAGTGTTTTGGATTTGGGCCATTCTAATGAATGCGTCATAATATCCCACTGTTGTTTTAATTAGCAATTCCCTAATACATTCATGTTTTCTTATTGTTGATTTTGAGTTGTTTGTATATTTTGGATACCAGTCTATCATCAGATATGTGTTTTACAGGTATATATTCTTAATAGTATCTTTAACAGGGCAGAACTTTTTAATTTTGGTGAAGTTCAACCTTTAATTATTTCTTTCGTAGACTGGTGTTAGATCTATGAAGTCACTGCCAAATCCCAAATCACCTAGATTTCTCCTGTGTTATCTTCTAAGAGTATTACCAGTTTTCATTTTACATATATGCCTATGTTCTACTTTGAGTTTGTTTTGGTGAAGGTATAAGGTCTGTGCTGAGATTCTTCTTCTTCTTCTTCTTCTTCTTTTTGTGGATATCCAATTTTTCCAATACACTTTGTTGAAAAGGCTATCTTTTCAAAAAGACTAATAATGCTTCTGCTCCTTGACAAGCACCAGGTGGCTGTATTTGTGGGGGTCTATTTCTGGGATCTCTAATCTATTCTGTTAATTTATATGTCTTTTCTTTCACCAAGACCACACTGTCTTGATTATTGTAGCATTGTAGTAAGTCTGAAATAGTGCAGTATCAGTCATTCAGCTTTGTTCTCTTTTACTACTGTGTTGATTATTCTGAGTCTTTTGCCTTTCCATATAAATTTTAGAATTAGCTTAGCAATGACCATAAAATTTCTAGCTGGAATTTTGATTGGAACTGCAATAAATCTATATATGAGTTTGTAAAGAACTGAGCTCTTTTAACAATATTATGACTTCCTACCTCTAAATATGCAATATCTCTCCATTTATTTAGATCTTTTATTTTTAATTTCTTTCATGAGAGTTTTGTGGATTTTTCTCTCATGTAAATCTTGTACATATTTTGTTAGAGATATACCTAAGTATTTATTTTTTTGGTGTTAATATAAATGGTTTTTTTTTTTTTTTTTTAATTTCTAGGAAAGAGAGAGAGAGAGAGAGACAGNTTTTTTTAAACTTCAAATTCCAATTGTTGATTGCAGGTGTATAGGAAAACAATTACCTTTGTATCCTACAACCCTTGCTCTAATCTCTTATAGATTCCGCTATTTTTTTTAATCAGAGAACTTTCTAAATAGACAATTATGCCATCTGTGAATAAATACAGTTTTATTGCTTCCTTCCCAATATTGTGTAATTCCTTTCCTTGTCTTATTAGCTAGGGACTTCAAGTAACATGTTGAATAGAAATAGTGAAATGGCATATATTAATATGATCATTTTTTTTTCTTGGTTATTTTGTTTCTCTGATGGATTGAATTGATTTTTTAAATTTGGACCCAACTTGCATAACTGGAATAAATCCTAGTGGGGCATGGGGTGTAAATCTTTTTTATATATTGTTGCATTCAATTTGCTGATATTTCATTGAGGATTTTTCCATGACCCATATATGGGTCAAGAGAGAGATTTTTATTGTCATTTCTTATAATATCTTTGTTTCTGATAATAGGATAATGTTGGACTTAGAGAATCGGTAAGAAGTGCTCCTTCTGCTTCTATCTTCTGGAAGAGGTTGTAGAGAATAGCTGTAATTTTTTTCTTTAAATATTTGGCAGAATTCACCAGAAAACTCATTGGGTCTGGTGCTTTCTGTTTGGGAGGTTATTATTATTGTTTCAATTAACTTAATAAACATAAGTGTATTCAAATTAACCTATTTCTCCTTGTGTATGATTTGGTAAATTCTGTCCTTTAAGAAATTGATATATTTCATCTATGTTATCAAAGTCCTATGCATAGTGTTGTGCATGATATTCCTTTATAATTTTTTAATATCTGTGAGTTAGTAATATGTCTTTTCTCTTTTTTCCTTTATTAGCCTGTGTAGGAATTTATCAACTTTATTTATCTTTTCAAAAAACTAGCTTCCAATTTTGCTGATTTTCTCCTTGCTTTTATGTTTTAAATTTAATTGATTTTCCATTTTCGTAGCTGTTTTTTCTATTTCCTTTGAATTTAATTTGTTCTTTTTTTTCTAATTTACAAAGGTAGAAAATTGCATTCAGTGCCATAAATTTCCTTCTAAGAAATGCTTTTGCTGCATCTCACAGATATTAAATTGTATTTGAATTTTAATTTAGCTAAAATATTTAAAATTCTTTCTTGAGACCTCTTTGACTCATGTATTTTTTAGTGTGTATTTTTAATTTCCAAATATTTTGGAATCTTCCAGCTATATTTCTATTGTTCATTTCTAGTTTAATTCTAGAGAGCATACTCTGTATGATTTCTATTGTTTTAATTTTTTTTTAATTGAGACAGAAACAGAGCATGAGTGGGGGAGGGGCAGAGAGAGAGGGAGACAGAATCCGAAGACAGGCTCCAAGCTCTGAGCTGTCAGCACAAAACCCGATGCGGGGCTCAAACCCACGAACCGGGAGATCATGACTTGAGCCGAAGTCCGACTCTTAACCGACTGAGCCACCCAGGCGCCCCTCTTTTGTTTTAAACTTATAAAAGTGTTTATATTCAGAATGTTGTCCATCTTGCTGAATGTTCCATGTGAGCTTGAGAAGAAAGTGTATTCTGCTATTGCTGGATGAAATATTCTGTAAATGTCAATTAGATCACATTGATGGATGATATTTTTCAGTTGATCTATATCCTTTTTGATTTTCTGCTCCTGGATCTGTCGACCACTGACAAAGGTGTGTTGAAGTCTTCAACTCTAATAGTGGTGTTGTCCTTCCTTTGATCAGTTTTGTCTCATGTAGTTTGATTTTATTTTGTTAGGTGAATGCAAGCTAAAAATTATTGTCTTCTTAAAGAATTGATCTCTTAATC
Source organism: Crocuta crocuta (assembly GCF_008692635.1). NCBI lineage: Eukaryota > Metazoa > Chordata > Mammalia > Carnivora > Hyaenidae > Crocuta > Crocuta crocuta. Next base: position 5,283,320 of record NW_027528872.1, read on the forward strand.
ATTATGTAATACCATGTTTTCATTCTGACAATTTTCCTTGTTTTGAAATCTGTTTTTTCTGAAATTAATATAGTTATTCCAGGTTTCTTTTGATTAGTGTTATGGTACATCATTTTTATCCTTTTACTGTTAGCTATCTGTGTCTTAATAGTTAAAGTGGGTTTCTCATAACAACATATAATATGGCCTTGATTTCATATCCATTGTATGTCTATGTTTTTTCATTGGTATATTTAAAACACCTACATTAAAAATGATTATAATATGGTTGGTTAAAATCTATCATATTTCTTATTATTTTTTCACTTTGTTATATTAATTCGCTGTTTTTTAACTTTTCTATTTTCTCACCTCTTTGATTTTATCTGAGCATTTGTTTTATTATTCTACCTTCTGTCCTCTCTTAGTATATCAATTATATATATTAAAAAATAAACTAAGTTACCCTAGAGTTTTTAAATAAACATTTATAAAAATCTGAATCCATTTTATTTTTTTAATTAAAATTTTCTTATGTTTATTTACTCACTTTTGAGAGAGAAAAAGCACAAGGGAAGATGGGACACAGAGAGAGAGGGAGACACAGAATCCAAAGCAGTCTCCAGGCTTTGAGGTGTCAGCGCAGAGCCTGATGCAGGGCTGGAACTCAGAAACCATGAGATCATGACCTGAGCTAAAGTCAGATGCTTAATCGGCTGAGCCACCCAGGTGCCTCTGAATTTTTTAAAAATACTCATTTATTTTTGAGTGAGAGAGAGAGAAAGAGAGAGACAGAGACAGAGACACAGAGTATGAGTGGAGGAGGGGAAGAGAGAGAGGGAGACACAGAGTCTGAGGTAGGCTCCGGACCCCTAGCTGTCAGCACAGAACCTGATGGGGGGCTGAAACCTGTGATACATGGAAATCATGACCTGAGTCGAACACTTAATGGACTGAGCCAACCAAGCGCCCCAATCTGAGTTCATTTTCAGTCCATTGTTCCACTTCACTGGTGCAGGTATAATTAAATATTTATAATTTTCCTACTTAAAACTAAGTATTCCTACCCTTTCTTCTTCTTTTTTTTTAAAGTTTATTTATTTATCCAGCAGAAGGAGAGGAAGACACAGAATCCAAAGTGGGCTCCAGGCTCTGAGCTGTCAGCACTGAACCTGAAGCGGGGCTCAAACTCACAAGCCCTGGGATCATGACCTGAGCCGAAGTAGGATGCTGAACTGACTGAGTCTCCCAAGGTGCTCTTTAAGGACTTCATTAAGTGGAGAGAGAGCAGCTCATCCTTGAAGATTCAGTACTGCGAGATGGAAATGAGGTAGCACATGTCTTGTATGGGAAACAAAGACGTAACGAGTGTTATGGCCACTTTCTGCTCCGGAGCCAGTGTTCTGCTGCTGCAAAAAGGTCATGGAAAGAGAACCGATTCTGATTGAAATTCCAAAATATCCATAAGCATTATAGAAACCCTGAGTACGTAATGAGGGATGAGATTGGGAGTCTTATACTTGAATATATTAGACTTGTAGACTTCTCAGTATTAGGGCCATGAGGAGTGTTTGATTACTCAGTGAATGGTCTGGAGCATTCTATTTTAACCCAGGACCTGGCAGAGGGCTATTCCACTTAAATAAATATGCTGAAATGAATTGAATTTAAAAAAATTCCCCTGAAGTCAAATCACACAGCTATGTTTTCAACAGATGAATGTCAGGCATATACTATGACAAATAAGACATAGGCAGAAACCAGACTATGCCTTTAGTTGAGGCAAGACTCATGTTGAGGGCAATGCTGGCTTAATTATAGGACAATCATCCCATGGGTCGGGAGATATCACTTTGGTGAAGTTTTAGAACACCAGATGGCATGAGTAAGTATGTAAAACTAAAACATCTGCAGATTTTTCTATAGTGAATGAAAAGCAAATTCAATTTTTTAAAAAATACAATAAAACTTACAAAGTTCATGGTTTGGCTTTGAAAGGGAACAAGCAAGATATATAGAGAGACACTGGAGAAGGTAAAAATGAGCACATCAAAGAGATCAGCAAGTGTTTTTTGGAACTTTATTTTCTTCTTTTTAAAGAACATTTTTTTTTTCTATTTTAAGGTAGTTATAGAAAATCTTGAAAATACAGAAAAGAATAAAGAGGGAAATATAAATCCCACTTAATCCTAAACCCCAAGGTAATATCAGTTCCCATTTCAGTGTATATTATTACATCCTTCTAGCATTTTTCCCCTAATAACAGGACTTAAGCCAGGGATATCAAGGCAAGAACTCTCTGTGGATTTAAACATTTGAGCTAAGACCTGAATGACATTTTAATGGCAGTAATGGAGACTGTACCAGCAAACAGAATGTGAGGATGTGGGAGGTTTGATTGAGGGTTCAGCGTAAAGGGATAAATTTGGGGCTTGATTGCCTCTGAGACTATCTTCAATTTTGTCATACATTTGAAATTTGGGAACAGGGAGAACTCATATAAAACAAAGAACTCCTTTATCTGGCATTTCTGGGAAATATGTTCCACAAACAAATAGTGCTAGAAGATGTTAATTAGTGTTGGGACGCCTGGGTGGCTCAGCCAGTTGAGCATCTGGCTTCGGCTCAGGTCATGATCTCATGGTTTGTGGGTTCGAGCCTTGACTCGGGCTCTGTGCTGACAGCTCAGAGCCTGGAGCCTGTCTTCGAATTCTGTGTCTCCCTCTCTCTCTGACCCTCCCCTACTCATGCTCTCTCTCTCTCTCTCAAAAATAAATAAAACGTTAATAAAAATTTTTTTAAATTAGTGTTGACTATGGTCAAATAAATTATCATCTGGGTTGAATAAAATCAAACCGGTTGTTCTACTGCAGAACATCTCATAAAGTTCAATGTGTTGGTGTGCGGTATGAATCCCTGAGACAGGACGTGGAGTGTGCAGCATTTCTCAAATACTGATCAAGAGGATATTCCAAAGTATATAGTTCAGGAGATTCTCCCTTATACCTGCGTAAAACGCTGCTTTGCTCAGGTTTCCAGAGATGTGGGAGTGAGAATTCAAACATCATGTAAAGACAAGTTCAGAGATAGCTGTGCAGAGATACCAACATGATTTTGTCAGGCATAGAACAGGGTACCCGAGTGCTCTCCACCAGGCTCCCAAGATTATTATTGGGAGGATAATCTGGGTGGGAAAGAGGACGAGGGGCTACTGCCTTGGAGAGAGTTAGAGAGAGAAATGGTGAACCAGGCATGAGTCAGAGAGAACCAGCGAACTGAGGCAAAGCAGGCACTGAAACCCTCTAGGCCTGCTTGTAACCATTGCGGGAAAGATACAGAGGAAACCAGCTCATCAGAGCCTCAGGAAAGCAAACTGCCCCTGGGTTATCTCACTGGGATTAGAAGCTGCTTTTTGCCGCTGAAAACATTCCCACTGAAAGCTTTTTCCTTGCTTTTAAAGAAAGCATGCCTTGGGAAAATTACTTGCTAAATTGGGCTGTGATGGTCCAATTCACTATACTACGGAGGATCGTGTTGTTTTTAACTTCTACTTATTCTAACACTGTAATACGAATGTTGGAGATAAAACAAATTATGCAGAGTTTATAGGGAGGTTAAATGTCCCTATAGACCCCACAGTCCTTAGATCATGTGTCTTCAAGAGGGCTGTAACTATTATTTTAGGAATATATATGTATTATCTAGGAGATCTCGAAAGGCTTGGAAAATAGTGTCTATGATTTCTATTCAGAGAAGAAGTATGAGGTCAGAAGCAATCTGCACTGTGGAGGGATTAGACGGTAGAAGAAACGTATAGACTTTAGAGTGGGACATTTGTGGGTTTTAATTCTGCCTATCGATTCCCAGCCAGTTCTTAAGTCAAGCTGTAAATATCTACAAGGTCCCAATTCACTTGCATCATGCTCTACTTGGACTTGTTAGCAATGTGGCTCCAGTGGTTTACTGTTGTCTTAAAGCCCTGATTCCTTATCAGAAAAATTGGATTAGTAATATTAGCTCAGAGAGTTCAAATGAGGTAAATCTTAAATATACAGAAGATATCCAGCAAGATTCTCAAGGATATAGTAAGTGACAAAAAAAAAAGCATTCACTGAGCAAGTCATTGGCAGGTGAGGCATATTTTGCTACTTTGGTGTTCAAGTTACAGGTTATCAGTGCTGACATCTTCTATAAAAGGTGGTAAAAGGCCTTGATTATCAGGCATTTGTGTTGCAGGGAAAAGTTGGTTATTTAATCTGAGATGACTGTATAACTTCAGATACATTATTTAATATCTCTGTTTTCTGTCGTGTATCATTTGAAAGAATTCCATCCCATCCTAATAGAGTTTTGAGGTTCAGAGATTTGGGTAGGAGGCTCAGCTCCTTATGACTTTATTTATTTATTTTTCACCTAATAAACCTATTGCTGGATCTTCCTATTTAATGTGTTAATACAGAAGTACTGCTTTGTTGTATACAAATTTGTATTTTTAAATACTTTTGGGGCATCTAGGTGCCTCAGTTGGTTAAGTGTCCAACTCTTGGTCTCGGCTCAGATCATGACCTCATGGTTTGTAAGCCTGAGACCTGAGTTGGAGTCTGTGCTGACAGCATAGAGCCTGCTTGGAATTCTCTCTCGCGCCCTCTCTCTCTGCCCCTCTTCTGCTCTCTGCTCACTCCTTCTCTCAAAATAAATGCTCTAAAATTTTTTTCAATAAATATTTTGATAATTATTTTTCAGTATCTTTGGTTTTCTTTGTGCATCTATGTATTAAAGGCATGTGTTTTATTTCATTTTTTAATTTAAATTCAAGTTAGTTAACATACAGTGTAGTGTTGGCTTCAGGAGTAGAACCCAGTGATGGATCTCTTACATATGACACCCAGTGCTCAGTGGGAAAAGTGCCCCTCACCCATTTAACCCACCCCCCACCCCTGTCCAGCAACCCTGTTTGTTCTCTGTATTTAAAAGCCTCTTACGTTTTGCCTCCCTCTCTGTTTTTAGCTTATTTTTCCTTTCCTTCCTCTATGTTCACCTGTGTAGAAAACCACTATTCTGAGAAGGGGTCCAATTCTTTTTTTTTTTTTAATGTTTAATTTATTTCTAGGAGAGAGAGAGAGAGACAGTGTGAGCAGGGGAGGGTCAGAGAGAGAGGGAGTCACAGACTGAAACAGGCTCCAGGCTCTGAGCTGGCAGTCAGCACAGAGCCCGACAAAGGGCTCGAACCCACGAACCGCGAGATCATGACCTAAGCGAAAGTCGGACGCTTAACCAACTAAGCCACCCAGGCTCCCCAGAAGGGGTCCAATTCTTTACCAGACAGCTAAAGGGTCCAACAGCACCAAAAGAAGGTACAGATCCTCTGGGTTTGGGTCTTTCTAATATCTCCTCTGGGGCTCAAATCTGCCACTCTTCCAGTTCAGACTCTAGAAGGTGATTTAGAGGCCGGATCCCTTTGACTTTAGACCAAGCCCCTTCACCTCTACAAGTCTCTGTATCCTCATGTGTAGAAAGAAGATCAGTGATTCTTGTCCAGTCTAATTCCAGTAATAGAGTCAGGAAAAATGGAGATAAAGTGGACAAACCATGTGGGCTTTGTGAGGCAGGATATATCTGTCTAAGACGATATAAACAGCAAATGAAGAAAGAGAATTCACAGGCCTCATCCCATTGGGGTCTTCATCAAGATGCAGGGACCCTGCACTGGATGGTATCTGCCTGTGTTATCCTTTGCTCAGTTTTACCCCTTTCCACAGTTTTACCCCTTTGCTCTCCATTTTATCATCTGATAGAACATCGGGGGACTGGAAGGGAAGGAGATTCCAATAAAATGCAAAGATTGCTCACTCCTCTCCATTCTAAGAGTCTGTGAGTATTATAACTTCCCTTTTCTGTTGCTATCGTAAGTGATAGAGTCAACATTCATGTCTACTTGGAGTCAGATGTTTGTAGAGAGGTCCTTGCCGGAGGCATATACAGTAGTGGAGTCTGATGCACTGCCCTGTCCTATAAAAGTGCACCTTCTACATTTTGTTGCAGAGGAAACAAATGCACAGCTTGGCCTCTCGCTAAAGAACTTTCTGCCCCACATTCTTGCTGGTCAGATACCAGGTGCCAAGGAGCAAGTGATCCCGCAAGAATTTCACTTTGGCATTAGTGAAGACAAAGGGGCCATTTTAAAGGTTCACAGTCCTGGGCAGGCTCAACACCTAGCTTGAAGCACAGAGCCTGATTAATTGGGTTGTCACTTCCAACAATTCTGAGCTTTGGCCTTTCCATTTGCCAGAAGAAAAAAGAAAGCAGCATTCCTATACTTAATTTTCACAACCTTGAGTCAACAGAACGTGACAAAGGCTGGCTATTTCCCACCCAGGCGTTTCTTCTCCTTATAATACTCAGCCTCACTGCTTCTTTTCACTTGTCAAATTGAGGTAACGTGTAAAACTGAAGCATTGATGCAAGAAACCACTCCCATACACATGCCGTCAACACATAACACATGCACATGCACACTCATAGATGCGAGTGCACACACTCACATGCACACACATAGATGTGCAGACACACATGTATCCTCTCACATATATACTTCCCTGTTGAAAAAGAAAGCATTTGAGAGTCTTAATAAATATTGTTAGTCTCTTTGGAGTGTGTCAGGAGACAGATTTTTGTTTCCATTATGTGTCTGCATTCGACTTACTTCATAATTAACCCTTAGTGATAAAAGTTATGATGACGGTAATAACAGCTGGGATCTAACGAGTGCTTATTCTGTGCAAGGCTTTGTGCTAAGCCCTTTATGTACAACACCCCTCCCATAAATGCTGTAGGGTCAATGTTGTTGCTATTATTTGAACTGTATCGATGAAGAAACTAAAGTGTGAGGAAACGGAATCACCTGCCCAAGGAAACAAGGTGCTTCTCAAATCAGTGTTTCTGATCCTAAATCCCAAGATTTGGCCACTCTCTTCCACTCATTCTTACACACATGCCCAAAGTTAAAATTTCAAACATCAAAAAGAAGACTTTGATGTACCTACTGTGAGTTTTGAATTGACCCCTTCCTGGTTATGAAGCAAAAACAGGTTGATTCTTAATCCCTAAGCAGGAATGAACAGTATATTGCCATTTTTAACCACAGAAATGACCATTTAATACGGATTTATAGACCCAAAATATATAAAGCAGGATACCTTAAACAAGAGTGAGGCAGGGACTGTAAGTCTGTGAAGCATTAGACAGGAAGAAAGCTTTGAAATATCTGAACAAGGGAGGAATTGGAGGGGGACAGGCCTTGACAAAAGACATTCGCATAAAACAAACAGACAAGTAAAAACATAAACCACCCTGAGGGCCAAAAATTACGTCTTTCCAGGTTTCAACCCTAGCTTAGAAAACAGATTCACTAGCAATTGGAAAAGGGAAAGTTCATTGGAGACCGCAGTTTTCAGAAAGCTGCACAGAGGAGCACCTTAGTGGCTCAGGTGATTAAGTGCCTGACTTTTGGTTTCACCTCAGCTCAGGATCTCGCAGCTTGTGAGATTGAGCCCCATGTCATGCTCTGTGCTGACAGTGTGGAGCCAGTTTGAAATTCTCTCTCTTTCTCTTTGCTCCCCTCCCCCAAATATATAAACAAACTTTTAAAAATGCGGCACAGAAATGTAGAATCTTGAGGTGAGCTCTTTCAAACGGCAAAATGAAAATAAACAGAAATGACCGCAGACCATTTATTTAAAACAAATTTTTTTTAATGTTTTTTTATTTATTTCTTAGAGAGAGAGAGAGACAGTGTGAGCAGGGGAGGGGCAGAGAGAGAGGGAGACACAGAATCTGAAATAGGCTCCAGGCTCTGAGCTAGCTGTCAGCACATATCCCGACACGGGGCTCGAACCCACGAACCACGAGATCATGAACTGAGCCGAAATCGGACGCTTAACTGACTGAGCCACCCAGGCGCCCCCATTTATTTTAAAATTATCTCATCTTGGAAAATTTTACTACACTTCAAGAAAACACAAATAATCTCAATCCATGTAATAATATTTTGGGAAAATGTAACACCACCCACAATTCCATCTCACTGTAACAGGTTCTACCTAATAGGACAATAAATTAACAGAGTTTGATCAAATACTTCTGTGTGCCCACTGCTGTACCAGATGTTTGAGAGTTAAAAAAAAGTACAACCCAGCGTTCTTCTGTTCTCACGAAATTGACAATTTGATTTCTAATTATCCCTGACTTTTATTTTATATCTTAGCTGGTGCTGTTGTCAAGGGGAAAAGCCCAAATCGATCGTGGTGGGGAATGTGCTGCTTCAGTCTTTTGTTCAACTACCATATTCCCTTTCTGTCAAACAGTGTCAGGCTTTCTACTTCCAAGGCTGAGGACCCCCGTCTTCTTACAGCTCTTTCCCCGGGGAGCTGGAGTCCAGTCTCAGAACCATTCCTGGGGGGCAGGGGGAGGTGCGGCTCAACCCAAATTAAGGCAGTGTGGAGAGTGACACGTAAATGAGTGCAGGGCTACTCCGGCTCTGTCTGCCCTTTCAGAAAGTAATCAAGTCAAATTATCATTGAGAAGAAGCGAGGCTCAAGGCTGTGGGGCGTGCAAATGAAAACCAGATTCAGATGCAGGCCGCCTTGAGAAAGCCCAGGACCTTTATTTAAAGACAGAGAGAGACAGAGAGAGACACAGACGGAGAGGCAGACAGGAGAGAACAGAGAGGGAGAGAAAGAGAGAGAGAACGGAATCATGTTTCCCCAGATTTTACTTACCTTTAAATACTTTGCTTTCTTGTTCCTTTCTCCCCTTCTCTGGTTCCTGCTCAGAATCTTCTCCGAGGAGGCTGAGGACTCCAAGGTCAGGCAGAGAACCACTCGGTGCTGGCACAGGGAAGAAGGAAGCGAGGGTGGGGTCAGTGCTCTGGCATGAGTGCGCCTGGGCTCTGCAGTGACCTTCAAACAGCTCGGTGGGAAGGGGCGAGAAGTAGTTTTGGTCTAAAGCTGTGGGCCATGTGGGGGCCCTGTAAAGTGCACCCGAACTCCTTAGGCCACTGGTCTCTGCTGGGCAATTTTGTTCCCCAGGGGACCTGTGGGCAGTATCTGGAGACATTTTAAGCCGTCAGTGATGAAAGGATTGCCAGTGGCATCTATTGAAGGGACGCTCCTAAATTCCCTACGGTGCACAGGACAGCCCCCTACAACATACAGTTATGTGGCCCAAAGTGTTCATAGAGCCAAGGCTGGGAAAACTGCTTGACTAGGGACCAAATACAAACCGGCGATAAGTAAAGAAATGGGGCATGGCGTCCCCTTCCCAGCTGCCCCTGTGGAACTGTCCCTCTCTCTCTCTCTCTTTTTAATTAATTAGTTTTGATAGAGAGACAGTTTGAGAGGGGCAGAGAGAGGGGGAAGGAGAGAAAGAGAATCCCAAGCAGACTCTGCGTCCTAGCACAAAGCCAGATTGGGGGGAGGGTGGGGGGCTTGACCCCAGGAACCATGAGATCATGACCTGAACCAAAATCAAGAGTCAGATGCTTAACCAACTGAGCCTCCCAGGTTCCCCCAGGAACCCTCTTCTTTAAAAAATCTTTTCAATGTTTTATTTATTTCTGAGAGAGAGAGAGAGAGAGACAGTATGAGCAGGGGAAGGTCAGAGAGAGAGGGAGACACAGAATCTGAAGCAAGGAATTCTCTTCTGTCACTGGATGGTAGTTCTTATTCTTCCATCCACCTCTGGGAATCATAGTCCCCCTTCTGAACAGAACCACCTCTGAGAAGGACCACGCTAGTGGGGTTCTGGTCACTTACCACATCACCCTCTTCTTTCCCACACTTAGATGTGGGCCTGGGTAAGATTAGAAGGACTTTACAGAGGAAAAGAAGGGGCGCCTGGGTGGCTCAGTCAGTTGAGCATCCGGCTCTTGCTTTCAGCTCAGGTCATGATCTCATGATTTGTGAGTTTGAACCCTGATTCAGGGTTGGCGCTGACATTGTAGAAACTGCTAGGGAGTCTGTCCTCTCTCTCTGCCCCTCCCTGCTCAGTCTCTCTCTCTCTCCCAAAATAAATAAAAATAAACTTTAGAAAAATAAAGAGGAAAAGAAGCCCCAGGTTGATAGTCTCTATGGGGTGTGTGGATGGAGAAGGGAGAAATCCAATCATCTTATTTTATGGCTACATACCACTCAGCAAGTATCTCTCAAGTATCCCAGGCATTGTTAGAGAGCTTAGTGATACTAAACAGATTTTCATTTGAGGCGATATTGGATCAGGTAATTCAGCAGGTGGGAAGGGGGGAGCTAGCATAGTGATGGTGTCACCATAACGCCCCTTGGCACCTGGTTCACATTATCCCCTGGCGCGTCTCCTCATATGCCCCACCTTCTATGGCCGTTAGCCACTTCTAAATGGCCTTCTGCTTATCTAATGCAATTCAGAGTCAATCTCTGCTCTCAACTCTGTGTTCCTGTGAGGGGTCTGATCACCAGTTTTAGTTCTAACAGAACAAATCCATTTCAGCTGTGTTGATTGTCTCTAAGCTCCAGAATGACAGATAGAGGAAACTGCTTATCCCTGGAGCCCATTCAGGGTTTGTTGTGATAAGAGGTGAAGGCAGAGGGAAGAAGTGAGCCCGGGTCTTACGGGGGAGGATTCCACAAATGGTTGTGGCAATATGAACAGATTCTACTGATCAAATGACCAATGACCAATACATGATCAGGTTGTCTCTGGGAGCATGAGTTCTAAATCTAAGGGCTGTCCTTTCTTCACACTAAGCTGGAAGGCAGAGTGGCTCTTCCCAGACTTCACTGGGGGGGGGGCAGTGGGAATGAGAAAACATAGCTTCAACTTACAAACAGATACTGTTTAGGCGCTAATTCTTACTTTCTCCCTTCTGCTCTTTTTTTCCTTAGCTAATGCCCCTCTCTCTCCTTTCTCTCTCTCTGTACCAAAAGCCCTAGTTCAAAGACATTTTACTTTGCTATGACAAAGGATACCCCTTCGCATTTCCAAAAGTCCTAAATGCTTGCAAAGAGGCTCAGAGGGTGACTTGAGCACTGACAGGCTCCAACGAAATGATTTTTGGATGCAGTGAAATAACTCAATCAGAAGCATGTGGATTATATTCTCTTAAAATCCGCACCATTTTAAATGAAAAGAAGCAGCATTAGATCAAAGAGATGCTAAATTTTTTTTCAGCCTCAAAAGACCATGGGCAAGTTGTTCACCTCACTTGTTTTCAGCTTTTACTCAACCAGGAAAGGAGGCTGTACTAGATATTCTTTCCTGCCCTTTCTCACTACCAAAGTCTGTGGCTCTCTGAGCCAGAAGTCAGCCTGTTCATGTAACCTTTAAGCTTAGCTTTCATGGTGAGAGCCAGGGTCCTAACAGGTCAATCAGGTGGAGCCCTGAGACTAGATCTGTCCGGTAGCTAAGTCCCATTGGCGTTTGCTCACCATAAACACAAAAAGAACAACGAAAACAAAGGAAATCCTCACGCACACAAGCTATCTGCAATCGAGACACTTGTTTTGTATTTTCAAGGGGCAGGGGAGCAGCAATGAAGAGGTGGTTCCAAAGGGCCTCTGCCGATTCTGATGGAGCATCAGGAAATTGCATTGTTTTAAAGGCCTGAATTATGCTTCGTTGAATGAAAAGCACAAGGAGTTGAGGAATTTACACCACATACCACCCTGCAGCCTTTTGTTCAGTTAGCCTCTGCTTGCTTGAAAGGAATGGTGGTCTGAGTGATTGCAAACAGATGCAGGAAGAATAACACTGTGGTCTGAATAGACGGGCAGCTAATATATGAAACTGCACTTTTATGGGGCCACTCATATGGCCTTAGGAGATGAGAAGATGATGGCGTTCCACACTGCTGCAGCCATCCTAGCCTGGTGGAGCAGAAGCTGTTCTCTTCCCACAGCCTCTTATAACACACATAACCCCCAAAGAAGTAGCTGGAGTAAGGAAACCAGTTGCACCGCTGGGCAAACAGCTATGCCATCAGGATTGCCTTCATGTATTCAAGAAATATTTATTGAGTGCCTGTATGTGTCCGCA